>NC_057798.1:712454218-712804052 GCF_018294505.1 Triticum aestivum | reverse complement strand
TGCTTGGACTGCAGCTAAGCCTCCGAGTGGAAGGCTGGCTTACCACTCGGTAGGATTTTGATAAACTTAGGCGATTCCTTGGACTGCAGCTAAGCCCCCGAGTGAGAGGGTTGCTCTTCACTCGGTAGGATTTTTATAAACTTAGGCGAGTGCTTGCACTGCAGCTAAGCCCCCGAGTGAGAGGGTTGCTCTCCACTCGGTAGGATTTTTATAAACTTAGGCGAGTGCTTGCACTGCAGCTAAGCCTCCGAGTGGAAGGCTGGCTTACCACTCGGTAGGATTTTGATAAACTTAGGCGAGTCCTTGGACTGTAGCTAAGCCCCCGAGTGGAAGGCTGGCTTACCACTCGGTAGGATTTTGATAAACTTAGGCGAAACGGATTCGCAGCTAAGCCTCCAAGTGAGAGTCTGGCTCACCACTCGGTAGGATTTTTACAAACTTAGGCGAAACGGATCCGCGGCTAAGTCACCCACTGAGGGGGAGTTTTTATGTGGACAAAAATAAAAAGTGACAGAAATTATGGAGGAACTATGACACTATTATTTTGAGGTCCATGAGCTACAGAAGTACTTTATTGCAACTCATCCGAGTGATAAAGCTTAAGTGTAAAATGGGCGGAGTAGCTCCGCGTTCCAAGCTCGGGGCTTGTCGATATTATGCTCGACGTTGTAAAGACGGTACGCCCCGTTGTGGAGAACCTTGGTGACGATGAAGGGGCCTTCCCAAGAAGGAGCAAGCTTGTGTGGTTTGTGCTGATCCACTCGGAGAACCAAATCCCCTTCCTGGAAGGCTCGACCTCTCACATTTCGGGCGTGGAAACGGCGCAGATCTTGTTGGTAGATGGTCGACCGGATCAGAGCCATCTCCCTTTCTTCCTCTAAAAGGTCGACTGCGTCCTGCCGCGCTTGTTCAGCTTCTGCTTCGTTGTAGATTTCGACTCGGGGAGCATTATGCAGAAGATCACTTGGTAAGACCGCTTCGGCTCCGTAGACCAAGAAGAATGGAGTTCTTCCGGTCGACCGATTAGGTGTGGTCCGCAGTCCCCAGAGTACAGAGGGAAGTTCATCGACCCAAGCTCCAGCTGCGTGTTTGAGATCACGCATCAGTCGAGGCTTCAATCCCTTAAGAATCAGTCCATTAGCTCGTTCTGCTTGTCCATTCGACTGCGGATGGGCGACTGAAGCGTAGTCGACCCGTGTGCCCTGGGAGTCGCAGAAAGCTCTGAATTCCTCTGAGTCAAAGTTTGACCCATTATCCGTAATGATGCTGTGCGGAACTCCATATCTGAATATTAGTTCTCTGATGAAGCTAACAGCAGTACCGGAGTCAAGGCTCTTGATTGGTTTAGCCTCGATCCACTTGGTGAACTTGTCGACTGCCACCAGTACATGCGTGAAACCGCTTCGTCCTGTTCTCAAAGGACCGACCATGTCCAGCCCCCAAACTGCAAAATGCCAGACGAGTGGGATGGTCTTCAAAGCTGACGCAGGCTTGTGCGACATATTCGAGTAGAACTGACATCCCTCGCACTTATCCACTATCTCCTTTGCCATCTCATTCGCCTTGGGCCAGTAAAATCCGGCTCGGTATGCTTTGGCCACGATGGTCCGAGAGGACGCATGATGACCACAGGTCCCCGAGTGAATATCATTGAGGATGAGCCGACCTTCTTCTGGTGTTATGCACTTCTGACCGACTCCAGTCGCACTTTCTCTGTATAATTGTCCTTTGATTACGGTAAAGGCCTTAGATCGACGGACGATCTGTCGAGCCTCTTCCTCATCCTCCGGAAGCTCTTTCCTCAAGATATATGCGACATACGGAATCGTCCAGTCGGGAATGACCACCAAAACCTCCATGATCAAGTCGACCACTGCTGGGACTTCAACTTCAGTCGGATCTGTGGCGCTCTTGGGCTGCGGAGTTTCTTCGGTGAAAGGATCTTCTTTGACTGACGGAGTGTGTATATGCTCCAAGAACACACCACTCGGAATGGCTTCTCTCTTGGAACCTATCTTTGCTAGATCATCAGCTGCTTGATTTTTCAGTCGGGGTATATGATGGAGCTCCAACCCCTTGAACTTTTTCTCCAGCTTCCTCACTGCACTGCAGTATCCAGTCATGGCTGGGCTTCTCACGTCCCACTCTTTCATCACCTGATTGACCACTACATCCGAGTCGCCGTAGACCATTAGGCGACGGACGCCGAGTGAAATGGCCATGCGCAACCCATATAGGAGGGCCTCATATTCTGCCTCATTGTTGGAGGAATCAAAGTGAATCTGGAGCACATATCTGAGCTTATCTCCTCTGGGGGAAACCAGGACAACCCCAGCACCGGAACCATTCAACATCTTAGAGCCATCGAAAAACATGGTCCAATGCTCCGAGTGAACTTCAGTCGGCTGCTGTTGTTCAATCCACTCGGCGAGGAAATCTGCTATCGCCTGGGACTTAATGGCTTTCTTTGCCTCAAACTTGATATCAAGGGGAAGAAGTTCAATCGCCCATTTGGCCACTCGACCAGTTGCATCTCTGTTGTGCAAAATCTCTGATAGTGGAGCGTCGCTGACGACTGTGATGGAATGGTCAGAGAAATAATGAGCAACCTTCTTTGTGGTCATGTATATTCCATACACAAGCTTCTGATAATGAGGATATCTCTGCTTGGATGGAGTCAAGACTTCAGACAAATAATACACTGGGCGCTGAACTTTGAGAGCCTTTCCTTCTTCTTCCCGCTCGACCGTTAGCACAGTACTGACGACTTGTCCTGTGGCTGCGATGTAGAGCAACAGAGGCTCTTTGCTGATTGGAGCAGCAAGCACCGGCTGGGTGGAGAGCAGAGCTTTTAGCTCGGCAAACGCTGCATCAGCTTCTGGAGTCCACTCGAACTTGTCAGCCTTCTTCATCACTCGGTAAAGAGGCAGTGCCTTTTCACCGAGTCGTGAGATGAATCGACTTAATGCGGCCAAGCATCCAGTAAGCTTCTGGACATCGTGCACTCGCACAGGGCGTTTCATTCAGAGAATAGTGCCAATCTTCTCTGGGTTAGCGTCGATTCCCCGTTCGGAAACGAGAAAACCGAGTAACTTGCCACCAGGAACTCCAAATGTGCACTTTGATGGATTGAGCTTGATATCATACCTTCTGAGGTTGGCAAATGTTTCGGCGAGGTCAGCGAGCAGGTCGGAACCTTTTCGTGACTTGACAACAATATCATCCATATAAGCTTCCACATTCCGACTGATTTGGGTGAGTAGACACTTCTGGATCATTCGCATAAATGTGGCTCCGGCATTCTTGAGGCCGAATGGCATGGTGATATAGCAGAAGCACCCGAATGGAGTGATGAAAGCTGTTTTTACCTCATCGGGCCCGTACAGACGGATCTGGTGGTACCCGGAGTAAGCATCTAAAAAAGACAACCTCTCGCATCCCGCGGTCGAGTCAACAATTTGATCTATGCGAGGGAGAGGAAAGTGATCTTTTGGGCAGGCCCGGTTGATGTGCTTGAAATCAATGCACATTCGGAGCGACTTGTCCTTCTTAGGAACCATGACGACATTAGCGAGCCACTCGGAGTGGAATATCTCTCGGATAAATCCTGCCGCCAACAGTCGAGCCACTTCTTCACCGATGGCCTTTCTCTTCTGGACGGCGGACCGCCGAAGATGCTCTTTGACTGGTTTTGCAGACGAGTCGACTCTTAGGCGATGCTCAGCCAGTCCCCTGGGAACACCTGGCATGTCAGCGGGCTTCCATGCAAAAATGTCCCAGTTCTCACGGAGGAACTGGATGAGCGCTTCTTCCTATTTTGGGTCGAGTGTTGTGGAGATGCGGGTCGGAGCTGCTTCGGGGTCGGTCGGGTGAATGTGAACAGGCTTCGTCTCACCGGACGACTGGAATGCAGACTCTGTGGCGGGCTTCTTGGATCGCAGTAAGTCACTCGGATCTACGTTTTGCTTGTATTCTTCGAACTCGACCGCTGTCACTTGGGAATCGGCAATCTTGGAGCCCTTCTGAAAGCACTCCTCCGCCTTTTTCCTATCACTGGCGACAGTGATCACACCTTTGGGACCGGGCATCTTCAATTTGAGGTACACGTAACATGGTCGAGCCATGAACCGTGCATAGGCTGGTCTCCCCAAAATGGCATGATATGCACTTTGAAAATCCACGACCTCAAACGTCAACTTTTCTTTGCGAAAATGCTTCGAATCACCAAACACTACGTCCAAAGCTATCTGGCCGAGTGACTCGGCCTTCTTCCCTGGTATAACTCCATGAAAGCTCATGTTACTAGTGCTCAGTCGGGACATCGGAATGCCCATACCTTTCAGTGTGTCTGCATACAGTAAGTTCAGCCCACTTCCACCATCCATCAGCACCTTTGTCAGTCGAGTGCCTTCGACAACTGGATCGACCACCAAAGCTTGCCTCCCGGGGGTGGCAATATGAGTCGGGTGATCAGATTGGTCGAATGTGATGGGTGTTTGAGACCACTTCAGATAATTTGCCTTTGCTGGGGCAACCATGTTCACCTCTCGGTTAATCACTTTCAGTCGACTTCTGCTTTCCACATCTGCAAAGATCATCAGAGTGGAGTTGATATGCGGATATCCTCCCTCACTGTCCTCTTTGTCTTCAGCCTTGTCCGACTCCTTCTCCTTGTCCTTAGACTGTTTTCCCTGAAACTGCTGGATCAGGAGTCGACATTGGCGAGTGGTGTGCTTTGGGTAAATGATATTCCCCTCTTCATCTTTCTTCGTGTGAATGTGACACGGCATATCCATCACGTCGTTCCCTTCTTTATCCTTTACCTTCTTGGGGTTCCAGGATCCTTTTGGTTTCCCCTTAAACTTTCCTTGAGTCACGGCCAGAGCCTCTCCAGGAGCTGCCGGTTCAGCCTTCCGCTTCTGTTTCCGACTGGTGTTTCCTTTTTCCGACTGACTCGGCTTGTGCTTGCCGCTTCGGAGTCGGTCTTCTTCTTCGCCGTTGGCGTACTTGGTAGCAATCTCCATCATCCGACTCAAGGTCATGTCACCGGTTCGACCAAATTTCAAACTCAGTTCTCTGTTCTTGACGCCGTCTTTGAAGGCGCATACTGCCTGATGATCAGAGACATTCTCCACAGTGTGGTGCAAAGTGATCCACCTCTGAATATACTCTCTGAGAGTCTCATTAGTTTTCTGCACGCAGACTTGCAACTCTGTCAATCCCGCTGGTCGCTTGCAAGTCCCTTCAAACGTTCTGACGAACACTCGGGACAGATCTTCCCAAGTGTAAATGCTGCTAGGAGGCAATTGAGTCAACCATGCCCTGGCAGAACCTTCCAACATGAGGGGCAAATGCTTCATGGCCACCTCGTCGTTCCCACCACCGATCTGAACTGCCACTCGGTAGTCTTCAAGCCAAGTTTCAGGCTTAGACTCACCAGTGAACTTGCTGACTCCTGTTGCCAACCTGAAATTGGGGGGGATAACTGCGGCTCTGATAGCTCTGCTGAAACATTCAGGACCAGAAACATGTACTCGACTGCTCGTGAGCACATCTCTGTCGAGTGCGCCTCGATGGGCTCTGTTCCGGTCGACCAACCCTTGCACGATAATGGATCGCGCGTCGAAGCCTGGCTCTCTGGGGTCAACTGGAACCCTACGCCCTGTACTGTACTGACGCCTATCCTCTGGCTGCCGAGGAGCGTAAGACCCACCCCTCGGAGGGGAAGAGGGCACTCGACGCCTATCATCTCGGTCGAGTCTGTCGCCATATTGATCTCGCCGATTCTCACGCCCTTCGCGCCGCGGAGGCGATCTGGGGCTGTGAGCCGACTGAACCGTATTCACAGTGACAGATCGACTGTGAATTCTGTTGCGCGACTGAGACACGGCTGAATTCTGATCTCCTGCTGCCCGGAGCAGATCCCTGATCTGCAGCAAACCTCTGCCAGCTTCTGACTGCGAAGGCTGAATGGACTCTGCTATACGGGTCGCAGCTGCTAAATTCTGAATTGGGGTTCGATATACCTGAGTCGGCGGGAAGAGTTGACGTCGACTGGTGTCGGGAACTCGTTGCCGCGCGCGCTCGTCGAGTGCTCGCTGAAGGTTCTCCAGTCGAGTGCGCTCGGCCAAATTGGCCAGACGCGCCTCCTCCAAGGCACGAGCCTCGGGGGTTTCTCCTGCGATGGGAATACGCAGGGGATCCTCGTTCCTGCGGTGAAGCTCTTCTCTTTGCAGAGAGTCGAGTGGCTCGGGCTGGTACTCTTCGTAGTCTCGTGCAGGGTCGCCGCCGTCACCTGCTCCACCACCACGGGCGAAGCCAGGAGGGCTGTGGGGCCCGTCGACCATCAAGATTTCCGCCGCTGGATCACTGCTACCGCACTCGGATGCAGTCTCTCCGGAGCCAGTCGACTGATCGAACAAGCCGTAGAGAGATTCGTTAGGCTCGATTGCCGCAACTTGTGTAGTGGCCGATTGGCGAGCCACCGTGTGACTCACCCATCGCTGAAGCCTCGACCGGCCTGAGCGCTTGCGCTGGCGGGAGACCGGGAGGGTGGACGATGGAGGAGCCGACCGATACTGGGTCGACGGTTGCCGCAGCAGAACGCCGCGGACACATGCGCGAAAATGCGTCGCACCGCGGACGGGGAGCGCATCTACGTCGAGTGGAGCCTCCTGGAGCCATGCGGAGTCGTCGGCGATGAAGGTGAGAGTGCCGAGACGGATCTCTTGACCCTCGACCAAAATTCCAGCAGACACCATGATGAAAGTACTCGGAAGAATCGCAACTTCTCCACAAAATCGCTAAAACACCTACCCCACGGTGGGCGCCAACTGTCGTGGTTCTAAGCCTGACAGTAGAGTGGGGGGTAGGTATGGAGAGGCAAGGTCCTAGCTATGGAGAGGTTGTAAGCACAAAGGATGTACGAGTTCAGGCCCTTCTCGGAAGAAGTAACAGCCCTACGTCTCGGAGCCCGGAGGCGGTCGAGTGGATTATGAATGTATGGATTACAAGGTGCCGAACCCCTCTGCCTGTGGAGGGGGGTGGCTTATATAGAGTGCGCCAGGACCCCAGCCAGCCCACGTAGGAGAGGGTTTAAGGTGAGTTAAGTCTGGGGCGTTACTGGTAACGCCCCACATAAAGTGCCTTTACTATCATAAAGTCTACTTGATTACAGGCCGCTGCGGTGCAGAGTGCCTCTTGACCTCCTGGTGGTCGAGTGAGTCTTCGTGGTCGAGTCCTTCAGGCCAGTCGAGTGAATCCTTGT
Organism: Triticum aestivum; assembly: GCF_018294505.1. Classification (NCBI taxonomy): domain Eukaryota; kingdom Viridiplantae; phylum Streptophyta; class Magnoliopsida; order Poales; family Poaceae; genus Triticum; species Triticum aestivum. The sequence goes on along the minus strand of NC_057798.1, from coordinate 712,796,785 downwards.
TGGTCGACTGGAAGGCGACCTCTTCTAAGGATGTCCTAGGGTAAGTTACTTGGAACAGGTCCATGACCCTACCCTAGGTACATAACCCCATCACTGGCATTATGGCATTCATACCCCACTTTGTAACATAGGAGGTGAGGGGGTGGCGCACTCTATATAAGCCACCCCCCACCACTAGACTTGGGGGGTTCTTTCCTTCCACCTCTCTCTCTTTTCACCATTAGTCTCAGGACTTAGCTCAGGCATGGGGATCCGTTCCTCTCTTCCACACACACACATTGTAATCTCCGGATACATACTAAGATAAAACAAAGCCTCTCCGGAGCACGAGACGTAGGGTTGTTATCTCCACCGTGAGAGGCCCGAACTCGTTAAAACCACCGTGTCACCCATATGCATCTCGATAGATCATGCTCCGTTATCCTACCACTATTCTACTGTCAGACTTAGAACCACGACACCTGCCGTACTCAACAAGGTCATCCAAAATCTCACCCAGGCTCTCGTACTTGAAGACAAACCCTTCCCCAACAATCTTCTGTGACGAAATGCACACTTTCGATTGCTCGGGGCACCCACGAAATCTACAGAAAACACATGTCGTCAATAGCTCACCGTCACCGCATGAACATGCATGCATGTGGAAGATTTGTACTTTTTTCGTCTCGTATCTCAACTTTGTACTAAACGCGAGACACTTATTTTGAAACAGAGGGAGTAGTACACACCGATCGGCATTCACATTGTATTGCAGGTATTTCTGTGCCATGAGACCAGCAAGCTGCAAGATGGTGACATTGTGGCTGCGGCAGATGTACCTCCCAGACGAGGACTCGTTCTCGGCGACGAACACCTCGGCGCGATCGAGATCCTCCACGTGGGTTATCGACACGGTGCCGGTGACGGATTGCAAGCCTTCCAAGATGGCCAACTGCGCTTCATCACCTGAGATATATAGACACGTCACCGGTCAATCGGGTTATAATGGAATGCCAAAATGATAAACAAATAGCCATATGAAATGTCTTCTATCGGTCTCTCCAAATTTCAGCAAGTAATATGTGAAAATAAGCGACTACTCAAGATCATAGCTTCTTTGTTGAATCTTCCAGTCTGTAAACAAAAAAGAAAGGAATGCTTGCAGGGATGCTCAACACATATGCCTCGATCACTCACCTGACAACAAGGAGAGGGTGACGGGAACGCTGGATGCTGCTTTGGAGACCGGCGCCGCGCCCAAGGTGAACACGGGCAACACGGTGACGAGGTCGATGCCGTTCTCCTCCGCGAATCTACTCGCCGCCTTCTCCGCGAGCACCTTCGACACCGAGTACCCCTGCGACATGAACGCGGAGGACAAGATACCAGGGTCAGCCCATGGCAGGTGTCGTGTTCCTAAATCCCAACCCAGTGAAACGCACGTACCCAGGTTGGTGGCTTGTTGGCCCTGAGGTACTCGACGTCGGACCAGGAGCTCTCGTCCAGCACGTGTCCGTCGCCCTGCAGCGGCCTCCTGGATACCCCGGCGGTGGACGACGTCAGCATCACGCGCTTCACCGTCCCTGCCCTCGCGCAGGACCTCATGGCGTTGAGCGTTCCTTGGACAGTGGCTTCGACCTGATCTCTCTGTTGTCACCATCACCGTAGCAACACAAAGCACACAGTAAGTTATACTTGTCCCTCAAGAGGAAATAAGCTGACATAATTGGGATGCCGAATGCTAAAATGACAATTGCCATCAGAGGGTAATAAGGATCAGAATTCAGAAGCTCTCTACCTGACAGAGGGGCGAGCAACATAATGATTGCGTTCCAACCCACTAACTACACATCTACACTACCATCACAGATGTACGTGAAAACGAAGCTTGGTGGAAAAGTCAGTTTACCTCCGGATCTGCCGACATCAGGTTCAGAGGAGCGGCGACGAGGAAGACGTAGTCGCAGCCGGAAACAGCTTGGTCGAAGCTGCCTTCCTCACTCAGATCGGCACGGATGATCTCCAAGGGGCCAAGTCCTTGCAAGTCCTTGAGATGGGAATTCTTCTCCGTGTCATCTGCAGCGACAAATCACAGAATCTTCAGTTGGGGGCGAACCTTGGGAGCACAAAAACTCGAAGCAATTTCAGCAAAAGATTTGGTAGGCATGCTTTCCTGGCTGAATTTACTGAAGATGAAACTGGAAAGAATAGTCAGGAATCCAACCGGGGTCTCGGACGGTCGTCTTGACAGCGTAGCCTTTCACAAGCAGCAGCTTGATGAGCGCTGAGGCGATGTAGCCGCTCCCTCCGGTGACGCACGCCGTCTTCCTTCTCTCACCCGCCGACATCGCCGCCGGCCACTACTCTAGTGTCGCGATCCAGGGAGGTTCCTCTGCTCTAGTCTGGTCTGGTCTGGTTGTTGCCTTGTTGGCACACTGCGAATACCTGAGAACCCGCATATATCCCCTCGGTGCAAGGAAGATCCTGTGTATACAGACAGACAAGCTGCGGGCCAGTGGTAAATTATCGTAGTACGAATCAATGAGAGGAGGTCCTTTTGGTAGATGAAAATGACCAGCATATTATGTAGAGTCACTGTGAGAAAGTGACGGGTAGCTTTGGTTGGTCATTTGCCTTATCTTAAAACGGGACGAAACCTGTTTCGAGAGCTTTGGTTGGTCGATCTCAACAGCGAGCTACGTTCAGTAGCACGTGATGTTGGCGATATTTTTATTTTTTTCCTTTTTCTTAGAAAACATGCTTCGTGAGAGATGAGATTTTTTTTATGAGAAAATGGTGAGAGATAAGATGGGCTAGCAGTTCTCCCCTTCCGGGATGAAATGGCCGGTGTTTTTTTTCTCCTCAGTTTTCCTTTTTCAGCTTTATTTTTTGAAAATTTCATTTCATTTATTTTATTTTCTACTCCTTTTTACAATTTCATTTTTGTATACAAACAATTTTTACCAAGGCACAAATATGGTTCTCGACAGTGACATGGAAATAGTAATCTCATTTTCATATATAAGATAAACACAGGCAAGAACTAAACAAACAGTACACGCAACATTTTACCAAGATGTGCTCTCGGCGAGAAATCGAGAAATCAAGCATAGCCATCAACATTTTTACATGTTTTGTGCCCTTAGAAGGAATGGTTTATTTTGCAAGTGCATAAAGATCGAGAAGTCCACCATGTCATGATGGAAAGATTCCTAGGGTCTTTGTTGTGCACGACGACATCATGGTATATCTCATCTAAATTCTTGTACCTGTACTTGAATCCCTCCTTGATGAGCTTGTTGGACCAGTCGCTGACCATTGGCTCCTCCAGAAGCTATGAGGGACCACTGAGTGCACAAACTACACTTCTTTGCACATCAATACTTCCTCCGTTTCAAAATAACTAAAGTTGAGTCATCTATTTTGAAACAGATGGATTATATGAGAACATATTGCATGTACTCCCTCTGTAGACTAATATAAGAGTGTTTAGATCACTACTTTAGTATTCTAAATGCTCTTATATTAGTTTACGGAGGGAGTATAATTTTTTTCGAACAATGAAGAAAAAAACTTCATCCCATCTTAATGATAGAAAATATGCTTAATTAACATTATGGAAAGTACTTAAGGTTAAAACCAAAACAAACATCCACATCAGTCGTTATGTAACATGACAGCTTTGAGGGCACACATGGCCGACCTGACACACAACAGAGACGCTCACACGCTAGGCAAGCATCATAGTCAATAGTCCCCACAAACAATTGTGACTTCACCACTGACAACCCCACGACAGCTCTTGTAAAGCTACGCTAAAATTCGGTAAATAATTGTCCACAAGCACCGAGAACATGTTAGCTCTGATTCTAAAGACCAAGTAAGAGGGACGCTGCTTCGGTGCCATAGCTGCATGTGCCTTTGGGTCAATGACATGTGGGCCCAGTCCAAGTAAGAGGGGGTGGGGGTGGGGGGGGGGGGGACAATGTTGCTTCCATGAAGGATCGTCGAACCGGATTATCCGTCGACTGTCTTAATCACCACTTGGAAGCCACGGAACATTACAAATGTCCATGGAGATTCATATCAATATATGACCCCTTTTCTTTCTAGGAGTGATGACGAACCAGCATATCAATATTTTCTTATCCGGTTATATTTTTACAGATTTGATGTCTAGATCAGATGGTTCTCGATCGTGACATGGAAATAGTAATCTCATTTCTTGCGAGATAAACACAAACAAGAAGGGCAAAACAAAGCTACACGATTTTACAAGCTCTGCTCTCGGTCAGCAATCATGAAACTGAACTTAAGCACAAACATTTCACACATTTTGTGCTCTAGCCTCTAGGAGTAGAGGATAGATTTATTTTGCAAGCGCATAATCCCGTACTGAGATCAGTATTTAAGGAGTCCCAGGGTCCTGCCGTACACGACGAGGTCGTCGTATATCTCGTCCAGGTTCTTGTACTTGTACTCGAACCCCTCCTTGATGAGCTTGTCCGACCAGATGCTCACCCTCGGCTTCTCCGGAAGATGACCAATGCTGCAAACCAAACACAAGCTCACGACTAGTCAGTGCACACAAGCTTCGTAACTCGTCTAGGTGGGCAGTTGAGTACGTACCGGTCGTCGTTGATCTCGTACTGCGGGTACTTGGCCGCCAGAAAGTGGGCGAGCGCCACGGCGGTGGTGTTGAGGGTGCAGACGATGTACCGCCCGGACGTGGCCACCTCGGCGGCGAATATCTCGGCGCGGCACACGTCGTCGATGTGGACCAGCGGGATCGACCCGGACGCCTTCTCGATCAGCTCCAGGTTGTCCACCATGTCGTCGTCGCCTGAAGTGAGCGATCCATCACGCGCGCCACGTTATACGGAGTATATAGCACGCGATCACGGCGGGCGTAGCGTTGAAACTTGGAACAGAGACGCGGAGAAGAACGGGGCTGAAATCCGGACGGAGGCCTCACCGGAGAGCAAGGAGAGGACTTCTGGGACGCTGGTCTTCACCTTGGTCGCCGGGGCCCCGCCGACGACGACCACGGGGCACACGGTGACCAGGCTGAGGCCCTTCTCCTCCGCGAACGCCATCGCCGCCTTCTCCGCGAGCACCTTCGAGGCAGGGTACGCCTGCAGCAACGCCAAGACAACACGTAGTTACGGCGTCGTTCCAGACTCATATGCTACGTTCCACTGATTGATCCACCGACCGTACGCACCCAGGTACCGCTCTTGGTGGCCCTGAGGTACTCGACGTCGGACCAGGAGTCCTCGTCCAGGACGTGGCCGTCGCCTTCCAGCGGCCGGCTGGAGATGGCGGCCGTCGACGATGTCAGCACCACGCGCTTCACCGTCCCCGCCTTCACGCACGACCTCATCACGTTCAGGGTTCCTTGAATCGCTGGCTGGATCACTTCTTCCTGACATCACCCAAATTAACGAATTAAGAAGAGTATATGCTGATTTGTCTCCTTTTTCCAAAAAGAATGAAAGAAAAGAAGAACAGTATGCTGATTTGTGACAGACATGCCATCATGGTGCACATTCACACACTGTGACAGTGACACAAGCGCACACACGAAGAACAAAGTAAACGCTGAGACTGGAGTTTGTGGTCGTGTACTTGATTACCTCGGGGTTCTTTGGCATGAGGGCCACCGGAGCGGCGACGAGGAAGGCGTAGTCGCAGCCGGCGACGGCGTCGTCGAAGCTGCCCTCTTCGTTCAGGTCTGCGCGGAAGACCTCCAAGGGCCCCAGCGCCGCCAGGGTCTTGAGATGCGCGTTCTTCTCCCCGTCATCTGGGAATCCAAAACATCACACGAGGCATACGATCAGTTTCAGATGCCAACAGAATCGATCCCGCCACGGGTTCCATACGTGCGGCCTGATGGTTTCATCGGAGATAAATAAAGGTCTAGTAATTACCGGGGTTCCTGACCGTCGTCTTCACGGCGTAGCCCTTCTCCAGCAGCATCTTGACGAGCGCCGACGCGATGTAGCCGCTCCCTCCGGTGACGCACGCCGTCTTCCTCCTCGTCCCATCGCCAGCCGCCGCTGCCATATCGCCGGTGATCACTACTACAGTCTCCTGGGCTCCTGGCAGTAACTCGAGCACCACAGCTCTACTCCTCTGGTCGAGTGGTCAGGGAACTGGATTGTGCTCGCACCTGCACGTGCATTATGTAGAGAAGACGTGGTCGTGGCTGGTGGTTTCAGTGGTTGGGGAGCCGCGTTCAACACCACCCACGCAAGTCGATATCAGGATCAGACCGCATGATTAGGGACTGTTTTCACCTGGAGCCAGCCCTGCAACAAAAGGATGCGGAATAGAGAGAGTCTAGAGCACGGGGAGCACGAGGGAGCTGCACAGTAACCTTTTCATCCGACAAAGAATATACAGGCCGAGGAGGCGAGGACATCCAAAAGGCGTATGTGGTTTCATGATGGAGGGTGGTCAGTTTTCGTTGGTGTGCTTGTTACGAGTTTCACTGTGTTCTTCAAGTGTCGAGGATTGCTGCTGTTGTTTGTTTAGAGGGCCGCTTGAGCGGTTTCGGTGTTTCCTACTTTGCGAGTAGTCCGCATTTGGGAGTTTGTATCGGTTTTCGTCCGGTTTTCCGTAAATTAACTAGGCAATTTTTTTCTTTTTAATTAATCATGAGGCAAATATTTTTTGCCTCCGTTTCGAAAAAAAGAGGCGAGGACAAGACGATGGATTAACCATACACTAATTCTCTTCCAGGTCAATGTGTAGTGGACAGTGGTCCCGAGCGCGACGTGCTGCCAACTAAGAGATGATGACACATCAAAAAAGAAAAGAAAAAAACTAAGAGATAACGAGGACTAGAGCACGAGGTAACTATACAATTCTCAGCCTAGTCAAACAAATGAAATCAACTCAGCCTCTCTTTGTATACATAGACACATGTGTAGCGTGTATATATAACAAAGAGGGGGTGGAGGAGCATACTTTCTTTTGTATTACCTGTCAGCAATGGATAATATATTGGTGAAAAGCAAAAAAGGGAAAACAAACTGAAACATAAAAAAGTCGAGGGGGCGGGGTACAAAAATGCATAACAATAAAGAAATGTACAAGGAGAAACGATGCGGAAAAATGAAAATTAACAAGAGAAAAGGTAACCATTTTTTTAGACAAAAGGTAACCATTTTATTCCTCTTACGTTTAGTTTTACGTCATATCTTACTTCGGATTGCTAATCTTCTCTGTCTATTCTATGTCTATGTTAGTTATCATGTCAATTTTGGTTTATTTTCATGTCCTTTTCTTTCGTTCATGTTTTCTTTTCTACTTCTATTGCAGTAACCACATGTTTTTTTTTCAAATTCACCGATTGGGAAAATGTCCCGTTTTCGTTTATGTCTTTGTCCCTCTTATTCACTCATGTTGACGTGTCTTTCACACTCATGTCGATGTCTTTATCAATGTTTCTTCATAGTCATGTCGATGTCTTTGTCAATGTTTCTTCACAATCATGTCTATGTTATGTCATTTCCATGTCTAGTTTGGTTTATCTCCATGTCCTTTACTTCTTTAGATTCCTATATTTTTTTAAGTATATTTTGGTTTTGAGCATATATATCTTTTATGCTTATAAATTCATTGAGTACACTCCCCTATACCGCTGTAAGCATGTTGTGTGCCAAGTAAACCTAGTGATACTTCTCTTAGGGCATCTCCAATGCCGATCCTCAAACCTCCCGCAACCGTCCGTACCGCGTTGTCAGGACCGTGGAAGCCGTCCAACGTGGGCTTGTATCGGTCCGCGGTGCTGTCCGGACGCATTTTCTCCCGCAAACCGGAGAGACAAACGTGTGGGAGCTTTGTGGGAGTCCGGACCGCTGTCACGCCCACTTCTGACCGCCCTGGTCCACCCAAACCCCTCCTTCCTCGTCCGTGCGCGTTCCCGCCCAGTGCCAGCTGCCGCATTCATGCCGCTGTAGAGCGCGCCGCTCCACATTGAAGGCGGCTCTGGACGGACGCGACCTCTCACTGCCTCCGCCATTAAAGCGGCTCGTTGGTCGAGGGCACCGCCCACTGCACGCCCGACTTAACACACCTCCTTGCCGCATTCAAACGCCTCCATTAAACCCGCGTGAAAGCCAATAAACCTATTTCGGCCACACGTCCGTTCACGAGTGGGCCAGCATTAAACGTAACACCGGGTAAGCTCCTTCCGTCAGCCCTCTATTCAAACAAGGCCAGACGCCGAGCAAGAATCGCACCACTCTGCCGCTCCCCATCTCCTCCTTCCACTATTTTCTTCACTCTTTCGATGGCGTCCGACGAGCCGGGAGAGCAGTTGTCCAGCATAAAAGCTAGCTGGATGGCCCATCGAGCTCGTCGAATACGAGCGAGGAAGCTCGCTGCTCCACCTTCTCACCTAGCCCAACGGAGCCAGTTGCCACCCCAAGCCGTAGACTCCGGCGAGGAAAAGTAGGCCATGGGAGACGGAGACGTCTGTGTTCCATGTGGACACTTCCATGTCCCAGGTCTTACCCTTCCTCACCAGCGACCCCCAATTTCACTTACCGATGCTCACGGTGGGGAGGATACCATACATAGGGAACAACCAGGACTATGAGCATGGATGCAAGCAAAGATTTTGACTAGGTTAACTTCCAAACACTTTTGTTTAATGAAATATGTCAAAAATGTAATGAATGTGGTCTGGTTTAAATGAAAAGCATCCTGTTTGCATGAAAATCATACGGTCTCTTCAAATTCTGTTTGAAATGTAGGTGGCGTTTAGGTACACAGTTGGATGGTCGGCTCCCATATCATTGTCCATGGATGGACGTTGTGTCCTCTTTAGGGGTCCACGTTGGAGATGCCCTTAGCATGCAACTCTACATGGAGGTTGTGGCAATCTGGGGCAAAGCTATCGTGCACGATCAATCTGATCTGGGCTAGTGTGGGACTGTTGTGGACGCACCTACTGGCAACACAAATTGGGTCTGATCTGGCTCTTGGTGGCAGAGGTACGGAGGTGCTCGATGCGGCGGGCATGGCTAAGTGCGGCTCTGGTCCGCTCGATGACCTTCGAGAGGCACACCATCATTGGTGGGCATTGGGAGAAGACTCACGTCACGTCCCATTCAGGCGTTGGTCTGGCAGATCTCGAATGACTTGATCTGATAAGGCCTTGTACAATGCTAGATGCTTATGAAGGTGCTTAGAAAAATAAATCAAGCTTTTCTGAAGCACCAGTGTCTATTTCTACAGAAGAGACGCCTAATTAAGCGTCTACCCTCTACAAATAAACATAGGTGCTTAAAGAAACACTGGCTTATTTCTCTAAGCACCTACCATAAGCACCTTGTATTGTACAAGGCCTAATGAAAGGCTCCCTTGCAATGTCCCCAATCATAGGGGCACATATTTTTCCATATTTCTCTTTGTGCATTAGCCTCCTTCTAGTGGTCATCTGTTGACATGGGTACATGTGGTGTACCGTCCGATGAAACCGGCAGTGGTGGATTGCTTAGTGGTGGTACATGTGGCTTGGTCGTCAAACTTCCCATGTCAGTCTACCCAGTACCTCCCACCCACATGACAGACTATGTCCACTAGATATCCTCTTGTTTCGGAGATGGTTGTCGTGTGCTCCACATTGGCGCAATATTAGCACACTTGACGTTGTGTGCTTTGGCATATCTGGCATCTCAACAAGCGTGTGATGTGTGAGTTCAGTCTAATCCACCATTCTCGTGTTGATCACATCATTGCAGCATGATGTCTTGTCTATTACATTGGTGGCAATAACACATGGGACTTCATCTATGGTGGTGCTCTCTGAGTACCAGGTCTTCAGTTTGAGGGTGAAAAACCTAGGTCTCGCCTTCATTGGTTGTAGATATAGTGGAAATTTATGCACTATTGTTAAAAGCATTGTCTGGAGTTTACATGGTCTTTCTCTCGTGTGTGAACACCCACGATTTGGCCTATGTGGTTGGATCTGCTGATGACGATGTCAAGTATTGTGTCCTTGTTGAAGTCAGCACCATTAGGCTACCTTCTTGTCATTTGCGTTTTTTCAATGACGACAGTATTAGTTGATGTTTTGCTGCAGTGTGTTGGCTGCTTGGCCTCGACTCACATGGGTCATTTGTTCCCTTTTCCTTGTTGTTTGAGTGCACACTACTCGTCCTGACGGTGTGTATTCGTGTATTTGTATCTGCTTGATGCGACATCATAAGTCAATAAAGAGCACCCTTTATTAGTAAATCAATAAATCATCACTGTGCTAAATGTACTTATTTTTTCTTTGAGCCTTGTCTAGCCCATGTAAATAAACCATCACCATCTCATGCCATGAAATAGTTGATTGATGGGTGAGAAAAAAATGAGTGTGGCAAGAAACAAACCGATCGACTATCAATTATAAACTTGTTGTAACTTGGCTTTGACAAATGAGAAGAACACGAAAGTAACATGGGAAAAACATGGATGGCCATTAGGGTTGGTAAGCTACAAGGTCTAACAAACTTAACTTAATGAGCAGCTAACACGGAAGAACATAGAAGGTTAATTAAATAATACCGACAAGCCGTGTCTTTTGGGCCAAGATGGCTAATTGGTGTGAGAAGTGTGGGGGAGGGATTGTATGTTTGGATTAAACATATCTGCATGAGTTTCACTCTAACCAAATTGCACTACCGCACAAACCTCTATTGAGTGACGAGACCAAACCCCCTACCAGTTAACTAATGAATACCGACAAGCCGTGTCTTTTGGGTTGAGAGATTTTTGGTCAAGAGATACAATTTGCGTGAGAAACGTGGGCGTGCTCTTTGTACATTTGAATATAAAAAAAATCCATGGGAATCTTCTCTAACCAAGTTGCACTACTACAGAAACTTCTATGAGTAATGGGCCCAAGCCCCAACCAGTGACGAGTTTTGCGTCGTGACTAATGCCTCGTCACTGGTGGACACGAGTGATGATTTCAACCTACCTATGGGTAATAAAAAATTTAGGAACCATGACAAAGCTAGTTGGATGATGGCGGCACCAAAATTTAGGAAACATGTATGGAGGCACCCCATGCTCTAAGTTGGGCCCCATATGCTTGCGTCTAGTTTTGAGAAAAATCCTGAAGTGTGTAGAGACTCTAATGGGCCTCCTGGATGGACCCCAGTGAAAATAAGAAAACTACACAATAATAAAACTAACTGCTCCTCTCTCGTGTGTTGGGGAACGTAGTATTTCAAAATTTTCCTTCGATCACGCAAGATCTATCTATGTGATGCATAGTAACGAGAGGGGAGAGTGTGTACACATACCCTCATAGATCGAAAGCGGAAGCGTTTAGTAACGTGGTTGATATAGTCGAACGTCTTCACGATCCAACCGATCCAAGTATCGAACGTACGGCACTCCGCGTTCAGCACACGTTTAGCTCGATGATGTCCCTCGTGCTCTTGATCCAGTTGAGGACGAGGGTGAGTTACGTCAGCACGACGGCGTCACATGTTCAGCTCGATGACGTCCCTCGTGCTCTTGATCCAGTTGAGTACGAGGGTGAGTTCTGTCATCACGACGGCGTTGCGATAGTGATGATGATGTTACCGGCGCAGGGCTTCGCCTAAGCACTACAACGATATGATCGAGGTATGTAACTATGGAGGGGGGCACCACACACTGTTAAGAGAAACTTGTGTGTCCTAGGGTGCCCCCCTGCCCCCATATATAAAGGAGGGAGGGGGAGTCTGGCCGGCCCCTGTAGGGCGCGCCAGGAGAGGGGAGTCCTACTAGGACTCCAAGTCCTCGTAGGATTCCACCTCACTCGAGAGGGGGAAAGGAAGGGAGAGGGGGGCCGCGCCCCCAACCCATTGTCCAATTCGGACTGGGCATTGGGGGGGGGGGCGCCACCTCCTGGCTGCTGCCTCCTCTTCCACTAAAGCCCACTAAGGCCCAACAACTCCCTCGGGGGTTCTGGTAACCTCCCGGTACTCCGGAAAATACCCGAACTTCTCTGGAACCATTCCGATGTCTGAATATAGCCTTCCAATATATCAATCTTTATGTCTCGACCATTTCAAGACTCCTCGTCACATCTATGATCTGATCCGAGACTCCGAACAAACTACGGCCATCAAAACACATAACTCATAATACATATCGTCATCGAACGTTAAGCGTGTGGACCCTACGGGTTTCAGAACTATGTAGGCATGACCGAAACACATCTTCGATCAATAACTAATAGCAGGACCTGGATGCTCATATTGGCTCCTACATATGCTATGAAGATCTTTATCGGTCAAACCGCATGACAACATACATTGTTCCCTTTGTCATCGGTATGTTATTTGCTCGAGGTTCGATCATCGGTATCCTCATACCTAGTTCAATCTCGTTACCGGCAAGTCTCTTTACTCATACTGTAATGCTTCATCCCGCAACTAACTCATTAGTCACATTGCTTGCAAGGCTTATAGTGATGAGCAGTACCGAGAGGGCCCAGAGATACCTCTCCGATACATGGATTGACAAATCCTAATCTCGATCTATGCCAACTCAATAAACACCTTCGGAGACACCTGTAGAGTATAATTATAATCACCCAGTTACGCTGTGATGTTTGATAGCACACAAGGTGTTCCTCCGGTGTTTGGGAGTTGCATAATCTCATAGTCAGAGGAACATGTATAAGTCATGAAGAAAGCAATAGCAATAAACTTATCGATCATTATGCTAAGCTAACGGATGGGTCATGTCCATCACATCATTCTCTAATGATGTGATCCCGTTCATCAAATGACAACACATGTCTATGGTTAGGAAACATAACCATCTTTGATTAACGAGCTAGTCAACTAGAGGCATACTAGGGACCATATGTTTCCGGTTAATACAATTCTAGCATGAATAATAAACATTTATCATGATATAAGGAAATATAAATAACAACTTTATTATTGCCTCTAGGGCATATTTCCTTCAGTCTCCCACTTGCACAAGAGTCAATAATCTAGATTACATGGTAATGATTCTAACACCCATGGAGTCTTCATGCTGATCATGTTTTTCTCGTGGAAGAGCCTTAGTCAACGGGTCTGCAACATTCAGACCCATATGTACTTTGCAAATCTCTATGTCTCCCTCCGCGACTTGATGACGGATGGAATTGAAGCGTCTCTTGATGTGTTTGGTTCTCTTGTGAAATCTGGATTCCTTTGCCAAGGCAATTGCTCTGGTATTGTCACAAAAAAATTCCATTGGACCCGATGCACTAGGTATTACACCTAGATCGGATATGAACTCCCTCATCCAGACTCCTTCATTTGCTGCTTCCGAAGCAGCTATGTACTCCGCTTCACACGTAGATCCCGCCACGATGCTCTGCTTGGAACTGCACCAACTGACAGCTCCACCATTCAAATATAAATACATATCCGAACTGTGACTTAGAATCATCCGGATCAGTGTCAAAGCTTGCATCAGTGTAACCATTTACAACAAGCTCTTTGTCACCTCCATAAACAAGAAACATATCCTTAGTCCTTTTCAGGTATTTCAGGATGTTCTTGACCGCTGTCCAGTGATCACTCCTAGATTATTGGTACCTCCCTGCTATACTTATAGCAAGGCACACATCAGGTTTGGTACACTGCATTGCATACATGATAGAGCCTATTGCTGAAGCATAGGGAACTGTTTTCATCTTCTCTCTATCTTCTGCAGTGGTCGGGCACTGAGTCTGACTCAATTTCACACATTGTAACACAGGCAAGAACCTTTTTTGACTGATCCATTTTGAACTTCTTCAAAATCTTATCAAGGTATGTGCTTTGTGAAAGTCCAATTAAGCGTCTTGATCTATCTCTATAGATCTTGATGCCCAATATGTAAGCAACTTCACTGAGGTCTTTCATTGAAAAATTCTTATTCAAGTATCCTTTTATGCAATCCAGAAGTTCAGTATCATTTCCAATCAATAATATCTTGTCCACATATAATATTAGAAATGCTATAGAGCTCCCACTCACTTTCTTGTAAATACAGGCTTCTCCAAAAGTCTGTATAAAACCATATGCTTTGATCACACTATCAAAGTGTATATTCCAACTCCGAGAGGCTTGCACCAGTCCATAAATGGATCGCTGGAGCTTGCATACTTTGTTACCACCCTATGGATCGACAAAACCTTCTGGTTGCATCATATACAACTCTTCTTTAAGAAATCCACTAAGGTATGCAGTTTTGACATCCATTTTCCAAATTTCATAATCATAAAACATGGCAATTGCTAACATGATTCAGACAGACTTAAGCCTCGCTACGTGTGAGAAAGTCTCATCATAGTCAACACCTTGAACTTGTCGAAATCCTTTTGCAACAAGTCGAGCTTTGTAGACAGTAACATTACCGTTAGCGTCAGTCTTCTTGAAGATCCATTTATTTTCTATGGCTTGCCGATCATCGGGCAAGTCCACCAAAGTCCACACTTTGTTCTCATACATGGATCCCATCCCAGATTTCATGGCCTCAAGCCATTTCGCAGAATCTGGTCTCATCATCGCTTACTCATAGTTCGTAGGTTCATCATGGTCTAGTAACATGATATCCAGGACATGATTATCATACCACTCTGGTGCGGATTGTACTCCGGATGACCTAATAGTAACTTGATCCGAAGTTTCATGATCATCATCATTAGCTTCCTCACTAATTGGTGTAGGAATCACTGGAGCTGATTTCTGTGATGAACTACATTCCAATTCAGTAGAAGGTACAATTACCTCATCAAGTTCTACTTTCCTCCCACTCACTTCTTTTGAGAGAAACTCCTTCTCTAGAAAGGATCAATTTTTAGCAACGTATATCTTCCCTACGGATCTGTGATAGAAGGTGTATCTAACAGTTTCCTTTGGGTATCCTATGAAGATGCACTTCTTCGATTTGGGTTTGAGCTTATCAGGTTGAAGCTTTTTCACATAAGCATCGCAGCCGCAAACTTTAAGAAACGACAACTTTGGTTTCTTGCCAAACCACAGTTCATAAGACGCCGTCTCAACGGATTTTGATGGTGCCGTATTTAACGTGAATGCAGCCGTCTCTAAAGCATAACCCCAAAATGATAACGGTAAATCAGTAAGAGACATCATAGATCGCTCCATATCCAATAAAGTACGATTACAACATTCAGACACACCATTACGCTGTGGTGTTCCAGGTGGCGTCAACTGTGAAACTATTCCATATTGTTTCAAATGAAGACCAAACTCGTAACTCAAATATTCTCCTCCACGATCAAATCGTAGAAACTTTATTTTCTTGTTACGATGATTTTCCACTTCACTCTAAAATTCTTTGAACTTTTCAAATGCTTCAGAATTATGTTTCATTAAGTAAATATACCCATATCTGCTCAAATCATCTATGAAGGTCAGAAAATAATGATACCCTCCACGAGCCTCAATACTCATTGGACCGCAGACATCTGTATGTATTATTTCCAATAAATCAGTAGCTCGTTCCATTGTTCTGGAGAATGGAGTTTTAGTCATCTTGCCCATGAGGCATGGTTCGCAAGCACCAAGTGATTCATAATCAAGTGATTCATAAACGGTAGTGCCACAAATAAGTTGCACTATCATTATCAACTTGCATCTTTTGGCTTCAATATTATGAACATGTGTATCACCACGATCAAGATTCAACAAAAATAGACCACTCAGCAAGGGTGCATGACCATAAAAGATATTACTCATATAAATAGAACAACCATTATTCTCTGATTTAAATGAATAACCATCTCGCATCAAACAAGATCCAGATATAATGTTCATGCTTAATGCTGGAACCAAATAACAATTATTCAGGTCTAAAACTAATCCCGAAGGTAGATGTAGAGGTAGCCGCCGACGGCGGTCACATCGACCTTGGAACCATTTCCGACGCGCATCATCATCTCATTCTTAGCCAATCTTTGCTTGATCCGTAGCCCCTGTTTCGAGTTGCAAATATGAGCAATAGAACCAGTATCAAATACCCAGGCGCTTCTGTGAGCATTAGTAAGGTACACATCAATAACATGTATATCAAATATACCTTTCACTTTGCCATCCTTCTTATCCGCCAAATACTTGGGGCAGTTCCGCTTCCAGTGACTAGTCCCTTTGCAGTAAAAGCACCCAGTTTCAGGCTTAGGTCCAGACTTGGGCTTCTTCCCTTGATCAACAACTTGCTTGCTGTTCTACTTGAAGTTCCCCTTATTTTCTTTGCCCTTTTTCTTGAAACTAGTGGTCTTGTTGACCATCAACACTTGATGCTCCTTCTTGATTTCTACCTTCGCAGCCTTTAGCATTGAAGAGCTCGGGAATCGTCTTGTTCATCCCTTGCATATTATAGTTCATCATGAAGCCTTTGTGGCTTGGTGGCAGTGATTGAAGAACTCTGTCAATGACACTATCATCAGGAAGCTTAACTCTCAGCTGAGTGAAGTGGTTATGGTTGAGGGAGTCCTGGATTAGGGGGTCCTCGGACAGCCGGACTATATACATTAGCTGGACTGTTGGACTATGAAGATACAAGATGGAAGACTCCGTCCCGTGTCCGGGTGGGACTCTCCTTTGTGTGGAAGGCAAGCTTGG
Organism: Triticum aestivum; assembly: GCF_018294505.1. Lineage (NCBI taxonomy): Eukaryota > Viridiplantae > Streptophyta > Magnoliopsida > Poales > Poaceae > Triticum > Triticum aestivum. The sequence continues at coordinate 712,780,181 of NC_057798.1, read as the reverse complement.
CGATTCGGTTGTGTAGATTCCCTTCTCTGTAACCGACTCTGTGTAACCCTAGCTCCCTCCGGTGTCTATATAAACCGGAGGGTGTAGTCCGTAGGACAACAACAATCATAATAATAGGCTAGCTTCCAGGGTTAGCCTCTACGATCTCATGGTAGATGAACTCTTCTAATACTCATATCATCAAGATCAATCAACCAGGAAGTAGGGTATTACCTACATAGAGAGGGCCCGAACCTGGGTAAACATCGTGTCCCCCGCCTCCTATTACCATTAGCCTTAGAAGCACAGTTCGGGACCCCCTACCCGAGATCCGCCGGTTTTGACACCGACATTGGTGCTTTCAATGAGAGTTCCACTGTGACGTTGAAAATAGGTTTGATGGCTTGCCTTGTTATCAAGGACAACATCACCTCCGGGGGAGCCCTGGCCTCAGGCCAAACCCTCCGACTTGGCGGCTTCGTTATGACTGCCCGCTCGGCCGCCGGGCCGATGATGACTTCTCGGGCCATCGAAAGTCACCTCCATGTCAGCTCGGAATACGCCGGGCAGATGGATCCGACGGAGTTATCGTCCTTGAATGAGCTCCTGGATCGCATTGCCGCCTTGGGAGTCGCTACGGACTACGATCGCATTGGGCTTAAACCCGATCAGAGAGAGATTAACTCTCTGCCGATCACCCATCAGATAGCGGTGGTGGAGGAGCAATGCGACAACTCTTCCCCTACAATGAGGACGAATTATGTCCGGATCCTTGAGCTCACTGAGCCGGATACCCGCTCGCGGGAGGACATGCCCCGAACTTCGAACTTAGAATCGGACAGCGGGCTAGAAAAATTGGGTAACATCCTGGAACCCAAACTATTAAGTTCTGAAGCTTCTCAAGCTTTGGGTCCAGGGTCGGGTCAGGGTTCAGACTTAAATCCACCCACCCACCCAGATACAAGCGATCTTTCCCTCATCAGACAACAATCCCATGAGATAGTACATCACTTTTGGTCCAGATTCCTCCTTGTAATGAACAAGGTTAAGAACTGTCGCGATGAAGACGCAATCTCATTCTTTTGCAAAAATTGCACGGACAAGGGAATCCTTAACGCCTTAAATCACCGTCATGTGTCACACTTCGCTGACCTGGCGGCCATAGTACAGAAGTACTGCGCGATGGAAAGCGCTTGGAAAACTCAGGCAGCCTTTTGGCATCCACCCGCTCTCACTAAACCCCTCGTCCCAACAAAAATGGTGCACCTTCGCAGGTCACCCGATCCAATCACGAAGAAACCGAAGCCCACTATAGGGTGTGAAACCGTATTGGAGGGATGGCTCGATAGGCCATGCAAAATACACATCACGCCGGATACCGTACCAACGCACAACCTTAGAGCATGTTGGATACTTCGGAAGGTGGCCAAAAGCGGAGAGGATCTCCTCATCAACAATACCGCAGAGCACCATCCCGAAAACAACAATACTACAGTATTGACAGTCTTCGAGACTTTTGCCTCAAATAACAGGCGCAAGAGAGCACTCCGCAGCCTCGCCGAAGTCTTCCACGTTGCAGCAATAAACCCCTGGAACGACGGCTATAACTTTCAATGCCAGTGACGAACCTCAATTCAGAATAGTCCGGGCACCAGCCGCTTTGGTACTTAGTCCAATTGTGGATGGCTTCCGGCTTACCAAAGGGATCATGGACGGTGGCAGCGGACTAAACCTCATTTACGAGGAAACTCTCAACAAAATGGAAATAGACAAGAGCCGCATTGAGCAAAGCAGCACGACCTTCCGAGGAATTATTCCCAGTCGGGAGGCACAATGTGCGGGAAAAATCACACTCGATGTTGTATTCGGCACGCCGGAGAATTACAGGTCCGAAGAGATAACATTTCAAGTGGTCCCTTTCAGTAGTGGATACCACGCCCTTTTAGGGCGGGACGCATTCGCGAGCTTCCAAGCTATACCCCATTATGGATACATGAAGCTCAAGATGCCTGTGCCCAATGGAATCATCACTCTTGCCAGTGATCCGAACATAGCACTCCACGCCGAAAATAAAACCGCCGCCCTGGCCCTCGAGGCATTATCCGAAGCCCTCATGGCCGAAGAATTAACTGCACTACGCTCCACAGTGGATAGGGATGACGTGATACTCGATAAGCGATCCAAGTCCACCTCCTTCAAACTAGCTGACGAAATAGTCAAATTCCAAGTCCACCCAACGTACTCCACAAAAACAGCATCCCTTGGGGCACAGCTGAACCCCACAATTGACGCTGCACTGTGGGCGTTCTTACGCAAGAATTGGGATATCTTTGCCTGGCACCCTTCAGATATGCCAAGGATCCCATGCAGGCTGGCCGAGCACAGTCTCAACATATTGAAGGGTTATAAGACGGTCAAGCAGACACTACGGCGCTTTTCAGAACCCAAACGACAAGCTATGTGAGAGGAGCTGGCCAAGTTACTCGAAGCCGGATTCATCGGAGAGATAAAACACCCGGATTGGCTAGCAAACATGGTGATGGTACCAAAAAAAGATAAATCCTGGCGCCTATGTGTCGATTTCAAGGACCTCAATAAGGCCTGCCCTAAGGATCCCTTCCCTCTCCCCCGCATTGATCAGATTATCGATGCTACTGCAGGGCACGACTCATTGTGTTTCCTCGACGCATACTTCGGATACCATCAAATCAAGATGACGGAGTCCGATCAAGCGGAAACGGCATTCATCACCCCCTACGGCCCCTTTTACTTCAACACCATGCCTTTGGGGCTTAAAAACGCCGGTGCTACCTACCAACGCATGGTTCAAACATGCATGGAGAAACAAATCGGCAAAACAGTTGAAGCATATGTGGACGACGTGGTCATAAAGACTAGACACGTCGAGTCTTTAATAGACGATCTGACGCTCACATTCGACAACCTCCGAACATATGACATCAAGCTCAATCCAGAAAAATGTGTTTTCGGTGTTCTCGCCGAAAAGCTGTTATGCTTCATCGTTTCCAATAGAGTAATTGTAGCAAACCCGGCTAAAATCCGAGCTTTGTCACAGTTGGCTACCCCCAACAGATCTCAAGCAAATCCAGAAACTAACTGGATGCGTGGCAGCCTTAAGCCGCTTTATCTCCAGATTGGGAGAAAAGGCATTACCGCTTTATCACCTTCTGCGACGAACCGAACACTTCGAGTGGACAAATGCGGAGATGACCGGACTAGAAGAAATAAAGGCTCTTCTGGCGAGCAACCCAATCCTGGCCGCACCAAACGTTGGCGAACCCATGTTATACATAGCTGCAACACACCAAGTTGTAAGCGCAGTGCTCGTCGTCGAACGAGAGGAGGACGGACACAAGTTCCTGCTTCAAAAGCCGGTATACTACGTATCCACTGTCCTCACACCATGCAAATCTCGATACCCCCATTATCAAAAAATAGCACACGCGGTCTTCATGGCATCCCGGAAAATACGACACTACTTTCAAGAGTGTTCAATCATGGTGGCCTCCGAAGTGCCACTCAATGACATAATAAACAACCGTGATGCAACGGGCCGGATTGCTAAGTGGGCCATTGATATGTCTCCAACGTATATATAATTTATGAAGCATTCATGCTATATTATTATCTGTTTTGAATCATTATGGGCTTTATTATACACTTTTATATTACTTTTGGGACTAACCTATTAACCGGAGGCCCAGCCCATATTGTTGTTTATTGCCTGTTTCAGTATTTCGAAGAAAAGGAATATCAAACGGAGTCCAAACGGAATGAAACCTTCAGCATCATGATTTTTTGGAAGAATATCATCCTGGAGGCTTGGAGATCAAGTCAGAAGATCCTCGAGGAGCCCAGGAAATAGGGGGGCGTGCCCCCCCTACAGGGCGCGGCCCCCTGTCTCATGGACCCCTCGAGCACCCCCCGACCGACTTCTTTCGCCTATATAAGCCTACGTACCCTAAAACCATCAAAAATCAAGATAGATTGGGAGTTCCACCACCGGAAGCCACTGTAGCCACCAAAAACCTCCCGGGAGCCCTTCCAGGCACCCTGCCGGAGGGGGGATCCATCACCGGTGGCCATCTTCGTCATCCCGACGCTATCCATGACGAGGAGGGAGTAGTTCACCCTCGGGGCTGAGGGTATGTACCAGTAGCTATGTGTTTGATCTCTCTCTCTCTCGTGTTCTCTCTCGTGTTCCCTCTATGGCATGATCTTGATGTATCCCGAGCTTTGCTATTGTAGTTGGATCTTATGATGTTTCTCCCCCTCTACTCTCTTGTGATGAATTGAGTTTTCCCCTTTGAAGCTATCTTATCGGATTGAGTCTTTTATGAGAACACTTGATGTATGTCTTGCCGTGTTTATCTATGGTGACAATGGGATATCATGTGCCTCTTGATGTATGTTTTGGTGACCAACTTGCGGGTTCCGCCCATGAACCTATGCTTAGGAGTTGGCACATGTTCTTGACTCTCCGGTAGAAACTTTGGGGCACTCTTTGAAGTACTTTGTGTTGGTTGAATAGATGAATCTAAGATTGTGTGATGCATATCGTATAATCATGCCCACGGATACTTGAGGTGATAATGGACTATCTAGGTGACATTAGGGTTTTGGTTGATTTGTGTCTTAAGGTGTTATTCTAGTACGAACTCTTGAATAGATTGATCCAAAAGAATAACTTTGAGGTGGTTTCGTACCCTACCATAATCTCTTCGTTTGTTCTCCTCTATTAGTGGCTTTGGAGTGACTCTTTGTTGCATGTTGAGGGATTGTTATATCATCTATCTATGTTGTTATTGTTGAGAGAACTTGCACTAGTGAAAGTATGAACCCTAGGCCTTGTTTCCTATCATTGCAATACCGTTTACGCTCACTTTTATCGCTTGCTACCTTGCTGTTTTTATAATTTCAGATTACAAATACCTTTATCTACCATCCATATTGCACTTGTATCACCATCTCTTCGCCGAACTAGTGCACCTATACAATTTACCATTGTACTGGGTGTGTTGGGGACACAAGAGACTCTTTGTTATTTGGTTGCAGGGTTTTTTGAGAGAGACCATCTTCATCCTACGCCTCCTACGGATTGATAAACCTTAGGTCATCCACTTGAGAGAAATTTGCTACTGTCCTACAAACCTGTGCACTTGCAGGCCCAACAACGTCTACAAGAAGAAGATTGTGTAGTAGACATCAAGCTCTTTTCTGGTGCTGTAGCCGGGGAGGTTAGCGCTTGAAGGTATATCTTTAGATCTTGCAATCGAATCTTTTTGTTTCTTGTTTTATCACTAGTTTAGTTTATAAAAGAAAACTACAAAAAAATGGAGTTAAGTTTGTCTAGTACGCTTCGTCTTTTTAATATCTTTGGTGAGTTTGATGGAAAGGAAAATTGTGCTCAAGTGCTAGAAGAAGAATGCATTAGAATGCTTGATACTAAATCTTTGAATGATGAGCATGATTTCAATGTTGTTAGTATGAACTCCTTGAATATCCATAGTATTAATGATGATTGCTCTAGTCATGATGAAAATATCTCTTATGAGCATGTCAACTTTTGTGGAGTGCATGTTTGCATGAACACACCTAATAGAGAAGATATTTATTGCAAGAGCCATAAGCATTTAGAAACTAAATGGTTGCAAGAAAGGCTAGATGTGAGTGCTGAAAATTTAAAATTCCTTTGCCGTATTTGTGAAGTTTGCAATGAACGTGGTCATTTACATCTCCAATGCAAATTGTTTCATGATCGAATCGTGTCCAAAAATTGTGATGATTTGATCTCCCTTGCATATTACAATGAACTTAGTTTACTTTTGGGTTATGAAGAATTGAAACGTTTACTTAAGGATCTTCCAGAATTTTCCCATAAGAAATTCCTAGATATTGATCTAGAAAAGATTTATATGTTTTGTGCGGAGAATTGCATTGAAAATCCTTATATTGCCAATTACCTAAAGAAAAGAAAGCAAATAGAAGATGATGAGAATACTAATGAAAGGGAAGAGACTTCCCAATATCCTCCTATTATTTCTTATGATGAATCAGGCAACGAGGAGGAGCTTTCTATTCAACCAATCTCGTCAATAAGGAGCTCAAAAAGGAAGGTTGAACCCACACATAATGTGAAGAAGAAAAAGAAAATAAGGAGAAACAAAGGTAAAAAGGCATCCCTCCCAAATGATGTTGCTCCTACTACTCATTGTGATGATGATAATTGCTTTACTATTGGTGCTATCCATATTTTTAATGATGAGAGTGATTATGCTTATGATATGAAAGGGCCCAAGCTTGGGGAAGCTATGTTTGATGAGGATGAAATATTTGAGAATATATTTTCTGAAATTAATGTTTGTCCCAAGCTTGGGGATGCTATATTTAATGAAGATGATATTTTTAGCATCCCAAGTTTTGATATGCAAAGTTGTTATGATGAGCATGCCTTGTACCTATGATGATTATATTGATGAAAGTGGGTTCGTAAGAGTGTCAACTTTAGGAAGTAATGATCCCACTATTTTGGAGGATGTTGAATTTTATTGTGATGAATATGAAAGTGGATTTGGAAGAGTGTCAACTTTATTTAGTGATTCCACTATCTTGGGAGAGGTTTCAATCGATTATGATGAGAACGAAGTTGCTACTTATTATGATTATTGTGATGAAACTTATGCTATAAAAAGTAGTGATGATTATATTTACAAATATTGTCATGATTATGATTACCCTTTCTCTGAACGTTACTCTTTTAATGTGGAAACAATTTTTAGTGTTCAAGTCTCTTATGATACTCTCACTATTCCGAATGAGAAGAATTTTGCTTATGTGGAGAGTAGTAAATTTTCTATGCTTGTAGATCATGAAAATAATGCTTTAGGTGCTGGTTATATTGTTGAATTCATTCATGATGCTACTGAAAATTATTATGAGGGAGGAACATATGCTTGTAGGAGTTGCAATAATGTCAAGTTTCCTCTCTATGTGCTTCAATTTTTGAACTTATGCTTGTTTTATCTTCCTATGCTAGTTGATTATTGTTCCCATAAGTTGTTTGCTCACAAAATCCCTATGCATAGGAAATGGGTTAGACTTAAAGGTGCTAGTCATATGCTTCATGATGCTCCCATTATGTTTCAATTCTTATCTTTTATGTGAGCATCATTGAAATCATAATGCCTAGCTAGAAAGGCGTTAAAGAAAAGCTCTTGTTGGGAGACAACCCAATATTTATCCTTACTGTTTTTGTGTGTCCACATGATTATGCTACTGTATTAATCATGTTTTATAGCTTTTGTTTCAATAAAGTGCCAAGTAGAACCTTTGGAAAGACTTGGGTGAAGTTTATGTGATCTTGCTGTAAAAAACAGAAACTTCTGCACTCACGATATTAGCTGCCATTTTTTACTGAAGAGTGCTTTTAGGTTGATCATTTCTGAAGATGATTAATAGACAAATTCCTCAGGTCCAGAAATTTATTTCAGAATTTTTTGAGTTCCAGAAGTATACGTTTGATACAGATTACTATAGACTGTTCTGTTATTGACAGATTCTGTTTTCATTGTGTTGTTTGCTTATTTTGATGCATCTATGGCTAGTATTAAGTGGTATGAACCATAGAGAAGTTAGAATTCAGTAGATATTACACCAATATGAATTTAGGATGAGTTCGTTACAGTACCTAAGTGGTGGATTTATTTTCTTATACTAACGGAGCTTACGAGTATTGTTTTTGAGTTTTGTGTGGTTGAAGTTTTCAAGTTTTGGGTCAAGATTCGATGGACTATGGAATAAGGATTGGAAAGATCCTAAGCTTGGGGATGCCCAAGGCACCCCAAGGTAATATTCAAGGACAACCAAGAGCCTAAGCTTGGGGATGCCCTGGAAGGCATCCCCTCTTTCGTCCTCGTTCATCGGTAACTTTACTTGGAGCTATATTTTTATTTGCCACATGATATGTGTTTTGCTTGGAGCGTCATTTTATTTTTCTAGTTTTTGCTTGATGTTAGTGAGAATAATGTTTTGCATCTTTAGTTTCAATAAAAAAGTCAAGGATAGCCTTTGCCATGCTTATTTTGCTAGTATACATGTTGCTGTTTGAAAACAGAAAGTTTACCGCTGTTGCAAAAATTCCCTAGAAAAGTCAGAGAATGGTATAATGTTGAATCTTTTTGCATATTAAGCTCTGATAAATTTATTACAGTGGGAATTTTAGCTCATAATGTTTGGAGTCAGGGAAGTATTGTTACTCTTGCATTCTTTATAGACTGTACTGTTTTGGTAGATTGCTGTTATGTTTGCATTGTTTGCATCTGTTTGCTTGTTTAATGATTCTATTTGAGGATAGGAGTATTAAATATGCAGAGGCATTTAGTATGCATTGTTGAATAATAATTTAAGTGATTTGTTACAGTAGAAAATGATAAGGTTTTGCATTGGTTTATACTAACCTATCTCACGAGTTCTTGTTGAGTTTGTTGTGGATGAAGCTTTTGAAAAGAAGATAAACCATGATATGAGAGGAATTAAGGAGACATAAAAGCTCAAGCTTGGGGATGCACAAAGCACCCAAAGATAATATTTCAAGAATTCTCAAGCATCTAAGCTTGGGGATGCCCCGGTAGGCATTCCACCTTTCTTCAACAATCATCGGTTAGTATTGGTTGAGCCTAAGTTTTTGCTTCTTCACATGAGTTGTGCTATCCTTGCATTGTCATTTTATTTTGTTTTGCTTTCTGTTTGAATACAATACCAAGATCTGAAATTCTTAAATGAGAGAGAGTCTTCACATAGTTGCATAATTATTTAGCTACTCATTGATCTTCACTTATATCTTTTTGGAGTAGTTTGTCATTTACTTGTGTGCTTCACTTATATCCTATGAGTAAATAGTTGAATGAGTTGATTGTCATAAATCTGAAATTATATATGCCTCATTTGCTTATCCCATGGGGAGTAATGACTTCACATCTAAGAAGTAGAGGTTGTAAATTTATTGACAGTTAGCAAGCATTGTATTGGTCATTTGAACAATTCATGAAAGAATATTGAAGGAAGAGATATTTCACATATAAATATATTATCATAGACATCTTTTATAATTGTGAGCAATCATTATGTATGACATGCTAAAGAGTTGATGTTGGACAAGGAAGACAACGTAATGGGTTATATTTTCTCACATCTCAGTTAAAGTATATTGTCATGGATCATTCAAACATGTTGAGCTTGCCTTTCCCCCTCATGCTAGCCAAAAATTCCTAGCACCAAGTAGAGATACTACTTGTGCTTCCAAATATCCTTAAACCCAGTTTTTGCCATGAGAGTCCACCATACCTACCTATGGATTGAGTAAGATCCTTCAAGTAAGTTGTCATCGGTGCAAGCAATAAAAATTGCTCTCTAAATATGCATGACTTATTAGTGTGGAGAAAATAAGCTTTGTATGAACTTGTTATGGAAGCAATAAAAGTGACGGACTGCATAATAAAGGTCCATATACAAGGGGCAATATAAAGTGATGTTCTTTTGCATTAAGATTTTGTGTATCCAACCCTAAAAGCGCATGACAACCTCTGCTTCCCTCTGCGAAGGGATCTTCACCTTTCCCTTTTTCATTTTATCTTGTGGCAAGAACTTTATGTTAGGGTGATCCTGATATATATATCCAATTCGATGTACGTTAGCATGAACTATTATTGTTGACATCACCCAAAGGTGAATACGTTTGGAGGCAACATTATAAGCCCCAATCTTTCTCTGTGTCTGATTAAAACTTCATAACCACAAGTATTGCGTGAGTGTTAGCAATTGTAGAAGACTATATGATAGTTGAGTATGTGAAGTTTGCTAAACCAAAGCTCTGACATAGACTCTTCCTGAAAGTAAGATGAATTGCAATTGTTTGATGACTAAGAATGAAGTTTGCTAGTTTTCAAGAAAGTTTATGGTCTATGCTTTGACATGTGAATTGCTTGTTACTTTATCATGAAAAGTTTTATGAGATGAACTATTGTTATGACATATAATGATGCTAGTAAAGGTGATTGAAATTATCATTGATCAAACTTGTGCACCTTCTAGCATTCACACTTCATAAATTATTTCTTTTATCCTTTACCTACTCGAGGACGAGTAGGAATTAAGCTTGGGGATGCTGATACGTCTCCAACGTATCTATAATTTATGAAGCATTCATGCTATATTATTATCTGTTTTGAATGATTATGGGATTTATTATACACTTTTATATTACTTTGGGAACTAACCTATTAACCGGAGGCCCAACCCATATTGCTGTTTTATTACCTGTTTCAGTATTTCGAAGAAAAGGAATATCAAACGGAGTCCAAACGGAATGAAACCTTCGGCATCATGATTTTTTGTAAGAATATCATCCTGGAGGCTTGGAGATCAAGTCAGAAGATCCTCGAGGAGCCCAAGAGATAGGGGGCGCGCCCCCCTATAGGGCACGGCCCCCTGTCTCGTGGACCCCTCGAGCACCCCCCGTCCGCCTTCTTTCGCCTATATAAGCCTACGTACCCTAAAAACCATCAAAAATCAAGATAGATCGGGAGTGCCGCTACCGCAAGCCTCTGTAGCCACCAAAAACCTCTCGGGAGCCCTTCCCGGCACCTTGCCGGAGGGGGGATCCATCACCGGTGGCCATCTTCATCATCCTGGCGCTATCCATGGCGAGGAGGGAGTAGTTCACCCTCGGGGCTGAGGGTATGTACCAGTAGCTATGTGTTTGATCTCTCTCTCTCTCTCGTGTTCTCTCTCGTGTTCCCTCTATGGCACGATCTTGATGTATCCCGAGCTTTGCTATTGAAGTTGGATCTTATGATGTTTCTCCCCCTCTACTCTCTTGTGATGAATTGAGTTTTCCCCTTTGAAGTTATCTTATCAGATTGAGTCTTTTATGAGAACACTTGATGTATGTCTTGCCGTGTTTATCTATGGTGACAATGGGATATCATGTGTCGCTTGATGTATGTTTTGGTGACCAACTTGCGGGTTCCACCCATGAACCTATACATAGGGGTTGGCACACATTCTTGACTCTCTGTTAGAAACTTTGGGGCACTCTTTGAAGTACTTTGTGTTGGTTGAATAGATGAATCTGAGATTGTGTGATGCATATCATATAATCATGCCCACGGATACTTGAGGTGACAATGGAGTATCTAGGTGACATTAGGGTTTTGGTTGATTTGTGTCTTAAGGTATTATTCTAGTACGAACTCTTGAATAGATTGATCCGAAAGAATAACTTTGAGGTGGTTTCGTACCCTACCATAATCTCTTCGTTTGTTCTCCTCTATTAGTGGCTTTGGAGTGACTCTTTGTTGCATGTTGAGGGATTGTTATATCATCTATCTATGTTATTATTGTTGAGAGAACTTGCACTAGTGAAAGTATGAACCCTAGGCCTTGTTTCCTATCATTGCAATACCGTTTACGCTCACTTTTATCGCTTGCTACATTGCTGTTTTTATAATTTCAGATTAGAAATACCTTTATCTAGCATCCATATTGCACTTGTATCACCATCTCTTCGCTGAACTAGTGCACCTATACAATTTACCATTGTATTGGGTGTGTTGGGGACACAAGAGACTCTTTGTTATTTGGTTGCAGGGTTGTTCGAGAGAGACCATCTTCATCCTACGCCTCCTACGGATTGATAAACCTTAGGTAATCCACTTGAGCGAAATTTGCTACTGTCCTACAAACCTGTGCACTTGCAGGCCCAACAACGTCTACAAGAAGAAGGTTGTGTAGTAGACATCAGCCATCGAGCTCCTCCCATTCGACATTATATATGAACCACGGCGAGCCATTAAATCACAAGTACTGACTGACTTCATCGCCGAATGGACAGAGGCCGAACTCCCTATAGAGTACGACGCATACTCTAATTGGATCATGCACTTCGACGGCTCCAAAATGCTGGCTGGTCTGGGAGCAGGTGTTGTCCTAACATCCCCCACTGGAGATACAGTCCAATACGTACTCCAAATATTATACACAGACTCCAACAATGCAGCCGAATATGAGGCTCTGTTGCATGGTCTTCGGATGGCTGTCTCCATGGGCATCCAGTGCCTGAAGGTGTGTGGGGATTCAAACCTCGCAATATCCCAAATTAATGGAGACTTCGATGCCAAGGATCTGAAAATGGCGGCTTATCGCAACGAAGTCCTTCAAATGTCAGCTCGGTTTGAGGGGCTTGAATTTCATCATGTGGTTCGAGAAAACAATCAAGCAACGGACATCCTTGCCCGCATTGGTGCTAAGAGCGACCCCGTCCCACCTAACATCTTTCCGGAAAGGCTTTTCAAACCATCCGCGGTGTGGCAAGGGGAGACCGGCAATACTAGTCCGGATCGACCACAACCCCAGATTCCGAACACTCTGACATAATCGAGAGCTCTGCCACCGAAATAACACCCTCAGCTCATCTCCTCATGGCTGTCATCGCCCCATGGACCGAACCCTTCTTAGTCTACCTTAATAGGCAATAACTCCCCGAGGATCAAAATGAGGCACGCTGCGTAGTGCGGCGTTCTAAAGCTTACAAGGTCCGCGAGGGAGAGCTTTATAAGAAAAGCGCTACCGGAGTACTTCAAAGATGTATCTCCGAGGAGGAGGGGCGGCAGCTCTTGGCTGAAATTCATGCCGGACTCGGCGGCCACCATGCCGCAGCTCGGGCCCTTGTAAGCAAGGCCTTCCATACAAGTTTCTACTGGTCGACAGCCCGAGCAGACGCACAGGACCTTGTCCAACATTGTGTTGGATGCCAGCTTTTCGCCAACATAAGCCATATGCCGCCCACCTCTCTCCAAACAATCCCCATAACTTGGCCTTTTGCGGTCTGGGGGATCGATATGGTCGGACCCCTTAAAGGGGAAGCCATAAGAAAAAAATACCTGTTGGCCATGGTAGATAAATTCACCAAATGGATAGAGGCCAAACCAATTAAAACGGCCGAATCCGGACCAGTGATAAACTTCATATCGGGGGTTGTGCACCGTTATGGTGTCCCCCATAGCATCATCACCGATAATGGCTCCAATTTCACAGCCGATGAGGTGAAAACTTGGTGTGGCAACATGGGCATTAAGCTCGACTACACCTCTGTCTATCACCCTCAAACAAATGGTCAAGTCGAACGAGCGAACGATCTTATTATGAGCGGCATCAAACCCAGACTAGTGCGATCCCGAAAGGAATCAGACATGCACTGGGTCGAGGAGCTTGACACCATACTCTGGGGGCTGCGAACCACGCTGAATCGCACTACCGGATACACTCCCTTCTTCATGGTGTACGGCGCAGAGGCTGTATTGCCCTGCGATATTATTCATGACCCACCTCGAGTGCGCATGTATGAAGAGAGAGAAGCCGATCTTGATCGGCAGGACAGTTTAGATGCCCTGGAGGAGGAGCGCGACGTCGCAAAACCCCGTTTCGCATTTTATCAACAATAGGCTCACAGGTATCAAAGCAGAGAAGTACAGGCCAAAACTTATAATATTGGCGACCTCGTTCTACGCCTACCGGAGAAGAAAAAGGACAAGCTCAAGCCCAAGTGGGAGGGTCCCTTCATTATTGACAAAGTTCTCACCGGAGGAGCATACCGCCTGTGTGATGCATCAGATAATCGACTCAAGCCGAACTCATGGAATGCGGCCAGACTCCGAAGATTCTATGCCTAGCGCCGAACTCTTTGTTCGTCTCCTTCCCTTCGTTCTTTCTTATTTATTTTTTAGCTCTCTTTCTGCTTTTTATTCCATAGCTCTAAAGCTTTAGTGTGGCTGGACCACACACTCGCGACACACTAATATTTAAGTACGTTCGATCATTATACCTGGGGGCTTCTTATACAGATGCTTATTGCAAACACCGTTCGAGCATAAAAATCGCCAACTATGTGTCCTTTTTTACATATTTTCCTTTTCTCTGCCATTATATGCGTCGATATGACTTAATTTTTGGCCAAGCTGGGTTTCCTGGCTCCTGTGCTTATGCCCTACGTTCCTGTTAGTTTGGCTAGGGCATAAAGGGAGCACCTCTGTAATTGTTACTGCCGGGTACTTCGGATGTGTACCTCAAACTGGGTGAAGCCGAAAGCTAGCGTTCTTAAGGGAATACTCGGTCGGCGGATTAAAGATGCGTATTATTTATAACATTGTGAACCACCAGACATCAAATATACTACGATTTTTTAATCACAGATCGGACATGCACGTTAATGCATGCACACCCAGCGAAAGGAACCCTTAATGGAACTATTCTCTCTAGAACATGTTTCTTACTATCGATGCAATATAACATAGCTAGTTAGGTACTTATCTGTTCAAGAAACTATGACCCCTACGCCTGGTTTCCACGCGTACCCCGGTTTTACATTACTGAGCGGGTATTCGGTGTCGGTGTCAAAACCGGCGGATCTCGGGTAGGGAGTCCCGAACTGTGCGTCTTAGGCTAATGGTAACAGGAGGCAGTGGACACGATGTTTACCCAGGTTCGGGCCCTCTCTATGGAGGTAATACCCTACTTCCTGCTTGATTGATCTTGATGATATGAATATTACAAGAGTTGATCTACCACGAGATCGCAGAGGCTAAACCCTAGGAGCTAGCCTATGATTCTGATTGTTCTTGTCCTATGGACTAAACCCTCCAGTTTATATAGACACCGGAGTGGGCTAGGGTTACACAGAGTCGGTTATAGAGAAGGAGATCTAACATCCGAATCGCCAAGCTTGCCTTGCACGCAAAGGAGAGTCCCATCCGGACACGGGACGAAGTCTTCAATCTTGTATCTTCATAGTCCAACAGTCCGGCCAAAGCATATAGTCCGGCTGTCCGGATACCCCCTAATCCAGGATTCCCTCATTTGGAAACACTATGTACTGTCGGGTCCGGAGGCCGAAGCGAAAAGGTCCGGCATGACAAATGATTTACAATCCGGGTAGGGACAAACTTGTCCTTTGAAGTACATAGTCATTTCGACTTAAAAACTTCCTCTTCTATGCCATCCAACAGGTTGTCTAGCTTACAATCTTGTTGGGAATACTTGGCCGCTAATTCTACCTGGTCGTGTACCAGACTAGCTGGAATTTCTTTTCCATATGAACCTACAGGTCCGACCCCGGGCCATATGATTCGAATTGAGCTTGGTGTACCGTGTTTTCACCATGGCCCAAGCCTCCCTCGCACCTTCTCGACATGCTAATATTTTCCATAGTCGGAACCGCCGCCACGCTCCCTTGAAAAGTTGTACAAGCTCCCCCATACTTCCCGGTAGGGAGGCGGATGGCCACAAGGCCTTGGCCACACTCCGCATCGCCTGCCGAACTTGCTCGTGCAGTTGCGAAAGCTCTTGTAGCAAATCGCCCGAGGATCCGGGAATCTCCTCTTCGGGACGGCCGGTCAGCATACCTACAGATATAACTCTATTAGTCCATTTCTTTGCCGAATTATATCAAGGTCCGTTTGAGCACATACTAAAAATGTCGTGTTGAAGCCTTTTATTTTCCTGCACGGAGTCAGCCAGCTAGGCCCGAACATCTTTCAACTCTACACCCAGCCGGGTATTGGCATCTTGGAGATCGTTTTTCTCCCGCCTGGACCGTGTAAGTACACGCTCGCCAGCATCTAGTTGCCTTTGAGCTCTTTGTTCATCCTCTTGTAGGATCTCCGGATTCGCTCCGGGATTATCTACGGAATCTTTATCAGATATGCAACGCGTCAACACCACTGGTACACGTGATCACATTTTTTCTTGATAGAGAGAAACATTACCTGTTGAGACCTTCTTGGATTCCTCTAGTTTGGCAGTTGCGGCCCTTAGCTGGGTTTGACACTTCTCTAGCTCTTGAGACAACGGGTTATTGTTCTCTGTGAGAACCTATTCACACAATGATCCTTAAATTAGTTGTACCAA
This sequence comes from Triticum aestivum, assembly GCF_018294505.1. Lineage (NCBI taxonomy): Eukaryota > Viridiplantae > Streptophyta > Magnoliopsida > Poales > Poaceae > Triticum > Triticum aestivum. The sequence continues at coordinate 712,764,221 of NC_057798.1, read as the reverse complement.
CTATTTCAAATCTCAGGGGCTACTGATATATATAATTATTAGATTTATTTACCCGTATATCTTTTAAATACTAGTCTGTGGATCTAGTAAGCCCATCTCGAGTAGCTCGGATGTATGCATCACACGAGTTGAAGGCATTGAAAGCCTCTTCGAAAAAACCAGGGTCGCGGAGTGCGGCCCGCCAACTCCGATGATTCATGGCGCTCTCCACTTTGGAATTTGTGGCGGATATTCTATCCAAATCCTCTATATGAGGACCGTCTGGTGTCGCCTCCATGTTAGCCTCTGCCCTTGGGACCGTTTCCAGAATCCGGCTGGTAGAGGCATGACGGGCAGGATCCCCAGACATAGTCCGGTGGATGTTCTTTCTGCCAAGACACAACGGATAGTGTTATACTTTAAGATAACAACCATGGAGCATGTTCAAAACCATACCTCTTTGATGACGGCTCAGCCGTGTTTCTGTTCGCCTTCCTTTTCGGAAGCCTACTTGGCTTGGGCGCTCCTTGTTGATGAGTCGCCTCGGGTTCGGCATGGCGTGTCGACAGCCTTCCCTTTAAAGCATAAGAATTGTGCGGTGGGTAAGGCGGAAAGAGTGAATCCTTTTCGGAAGATAAGTCTCCTTCTTACTTACATGTGATACAGGAAGGAGGCCGGGATAGTAGGCGATGATGGCCACTTCGGTGTCGTCACAGCTCGCCTGGTAGAACGCCCCTTCACCAAGCTCCATGAATATGTCCGGATCCTCTTCGAATCCGGGGTCAAGGGCCCGGTTGTGGTCCTCTGGCTGTGGAGCCAGGCTGTGGATCTCCCTGGTAAATTTCTGCCATTCCTGTTATAGATGTTCGGAGTAAATATTTATGATAAAGGACTAGGGGAATGAATAGAGTTGAGCGATGGATAGCAACTTACCCAGCTGGAAGGGTTGTACATGGAAAATTTGTCCCGTGGCTTATTGCGGATGAACTCCTCTTCTTCTCCTTTGTATAAATCGGACAGTATTTCCACCTGTGCGGTGGCGGAGTCCGGACCTTTCCGGCCGTCGCGGGTGGCGTCGTCTTCTCCGTTGAAGTGCCACATGGGATGCCCTCGGTACTAGAGTGGTTGTACCCCCCGCATTATGCATATTGCCATAACCTCGATTATTGTTAATCCGGATTGAGCAAGCGTTTGTATCTTGCTCATCAATTGAAGGACCTCTCTGCTATCTTCCTCCTTGGGGCTCCAGGGACGCCAGCTGCGGCGCTTCTTCAACGAAGCGTTTGTAAACTCAGGAAGACCCATTCGGATTGGGTCAGGAAGGGAGACGTCCTCTATATAAAACCACTCGGAAGGCCATTCTTCGGATGGCTTCTTTGGTGTGCCGGATAAGTATCCGGTTCTGGCGATGCGCCATATCTCGGCTCCGCCCACTTGGAATATTGATCCCTCTTGATTGCAAGGGACGAGGTAGAACAACTTCTTCCATAGCTCAAAATGGGCTTCACAGCCCAAAAATAGGTCGCAAAGAGCGACGTAACCCGCGATATGCAAGATGGAGGCTAGGGTGAAATTGTGCAGCTAGATGCCATAGTACTCCAGGAGCCCGTGAAGGAACGGATGGATTGGAAATCCAACGCCCGTCAGCAAGTAAGGGACAAGACACACTCGCTCCCCCTGGATGGATTGGGAAGATTCTCTGCTTGCTCCCCGCCGTCATAAGAAGCTAATCCGGCTCGGACGGGGACTAGATATGCAGGTGGGAGAAACCCCTGGGTCTGCAACTTCACCAATTGACCGTGGGATACGGTACACTTCTCCCAATTGCCCGGCTTGATGCTGTGAGGGCAGGAGGAGGAGCTGCGAGTGTTGGCCATGTTGGAATGGTTTTTGTGGGTGCGCTCTGATGATTCCTCGCTTGGGGCAGATGGTGTGGATTGGATCTGAAGATCCCCGTCTCTTTAAATAGACGATTTACTTACGTGGTTAGGGTGGCAAGTGTAAAAATGCCCTGACTTCTCACATTCATTCGACACATGGAAGCTAAAATTATTGGAATACAGAAGCCGAGGAGCACGACATTAAAAGGGAAGTCGGACGCTGCGCTTTTCTATAGGTACTTTGAAGAGTTCGGAGAAGCAACCCGCCTTGCAATGCCGAAGACAATCTGCGCGTCGGACTCATCGTCATTGAAGCCTGGTTCGGGGGCTACTGAGGGAGTCCTGGATTAGGGGGTCCTCGGACAGCCAGACTATATACATTAGCCGGACTGTTGGACTATGAAGATACAAAATGGAAGACTTCGTCCCGTGTCTAGGTGTGACTCTCCTTTGCGTGGAAGGCAAGCTTGGCGATTCGGATGTGTAGATTCCCTTCTCTATAACCGACTTTGTGTAACCCTAGCCCCCTCCGGTGTCTATATAAACCGGAGGGTGTAGTCCGTAGGACAACAACAATCATAATCATAGGCTAGCTTCTAGGGTTAGCCTCTACGATCTCGTGGTAGATCAACTATTGTAACACTCATATCATCAAGATAAATCAAGCAGGAAGTAGGGAATTACCTCCACAGAGAGGGCCCCAACCTGGGTAAACATTGTGTCCCCTGCCTCCTGTTACCATTAGCCTTAGACGCACAGTTCGGGACCCCCTACCCGAGATCCCCCGGTTTTGACACCGACAATGGTACCTAGACATTCTGAGTATGTGTTCACTGGCAGAACTATTCTCCTCCATTTTGTCGCTATAGAACTTGTTGGAGACTTCATATCTCTGAACTCGGGCATTTTCTTGAAATATTAACTTCAACTCTTGGAACATCTCATATGCTCCATGACGTTCAAAATGTCTTTGAAGTCTTGATTCTAAGGCGTAGAGCATGGCACACTGAACTATCAAGTAGTCATCAGCTTTGCTCTGCCAGACGTTCCTAACGTCTGCAGTTGCGTCTGCAGCAGGCCTTGCACCTAGCGGTGCTTCCAGGACGTAATTCTTCTGTGTAGCAGTGAGGATAATCCTCAAGTTACGGACCCAGTCCGTGTAATTGCTACCATCGTCTTTCAACTTAGCTTTCTCTAGGAACGCATTAAAATTCAAAGGAACGGTAGCACGGGCCATTGATCTACAACAACATAGACATGCAAAGAACTATCAGGACTAAGTTCATGATAAATTAGAGTTCAATTAATCATATTACTTAAGAACTCCCACTTAGATAGACATCCCTCTACTCATCTAAATGATCACATGATCGAAATCAACTAAACCATGTCTGATCATCACGTGAGATAGAGTAGTTTTCAATGGTGATCATCACTATGTTGATCATATCTACTATATGATTCACGCTTGACCTTTCGGTCTCAGTGTTCCGAGGCCATATCTGCATATGCTAGGCTCGTCAAGTTTAACCCGAGTATTCTGCATGTGCAAAACTGGCTTGCACCCGTTGTATGTGAACGTAGAGCTTATCACACCCGATCATCACGTGGTGTCTCGGCACAACGAGCTGTAGCAATGGTGCATACTCAGGGAGAACACTTGTACCTTGAAATTTAGTAAGGGATCATCTTATAATGCTATCGTCGTACTAAGAAAAATAAGATGCATAAAAGATAAACATCACATGCATTCAAAAATATGTGACATGATATGGCCATCATCGTCTTGTGCTCATGATCTCCATCACCGAAGCATCGTCATGATCTCCATTGTCACCGGCACGACACCTTAATCTCCATCGTAGCATCGTTGTCGCCTCGCCAACTATTGCTTCTACGACTACCGCTACCGCTTAGTGATAAAGTAAAGCAATTACATGGCGATTGCATTGCATACAATAAAGCGACAACTATATGGCTCCAGCCAGTTGCCGATAACTCTGTTACAAAACATGATCATCTCATACCACAATTTATATCACATCATGTCTTGACCATATCACATCACAGCAAGCCCTGCAAAAACAAGTTAGATGTCCTCTACTTTTGCAAATTTTACGTGGCTGCTATGGGCTTCTAGCAAGAATCATTCTTACCTACGCATCAAAACCACAATGATTTTTCGTCAAGTGTGCTGTTTTAACCTTCAACAAGGACCGGTCGTAGTCAAACTCGATTCAACTAAAGTTGGAGAAACAGACACCCATCAGCCACTTGTGTGCAAAGCACGTCGGTAGAACCAGTCTCATGGACGCGGTCATGTAATGTCGGTCCGGGCCGCTTCATCCAACAATACCGCCGAAAGTAAGATGTTGGTGGTAAGCAGTATGACTATTATCGCCCACAACTCTTTGTGTTCTACTCATGCATATCACATCTACGCATAGACCTGGCACAGATGCCACTGTTGGGGAATGTAGTATTTCAAAATTTTCCTACGATCACACAAGATCTATCTATGTGATGCATAGTAACGAGAGGGGAGAGTGTGTCCACGTACCCTCGTAGACCGAAAGGGGAAGCGTTTAGTAATGCGGTTGATGTAGTCGAACGTCTTCACGATCCAACCGATCCAAGTACCGAACGTACGGCACCTCCGCGTTCAGCACACGTTTAGCTCGATGACGTCCCTCGTGCTTTTGATCCAATTGAGGACGAGGGTGAGTTTCATCAGCACGACAGCGTTGCCATGCTGATGATGATGTTACCGAAGCAGGGCTTCGCCTAAGCACTACGGCGATATGATCGAGGTGTGTAACTATGAAGGGGTGCACCGCACACGGTTAAGAGAAACTTGTGTGTCCTAGGGTGCCCCCCGCCCTTGTATATAAAGGAGGGAGGGGGAGGCCGGCCGGCCCTTGTAGGGCGCGCCGGTAGAGGGGAGTCCTACTAGGACTCCAAGTCCTAGTAGGATTCCACCTCACAAGAGAGGGGGAAAGGAAGGGAGAGGGGGGCCGTGCCCCCAACCCCTTGTGCGATTCGGACTGGGCTTGGGGGGAGGGGGCGCCACCTCCTGGCGGCTGCCTCCTCTTCCACTAAAGCCCACTAGGGCCCAACAACTCCCCAGGGTGTTCCGGTAACCTCCCGGTACTCTAAAGAATACCCGAACTTCTCCGGAACCATTCTGATATTCGAATATAGCCTTCAAATATATCAATCTTTATGTCTCGACCATTTCAAGACTCCTCGTCACGTCCGTGATCTCATCCGGGACTCTGAACAAACTTTGGTCATCAAAACACATAACTCATAATACATATCATCATCGAACGTTAAGCGTGTGGACCCTACGTGTTTGAGAACTATGTAGACATGACCGAGACACATCTCTGATCAATAACCAATAGCGGAACCTTGATGCTCATATTGGCTCCTACATATTCTATGAAGATCTTTATCGGTCAAACCGCATAACAACATAAGTTGTTCCCTTTGTCATCGGTATGTTACTTGCTCGAGATTCGATCATCGATATCCTCATACCTAGTTCAATCTCGTTACTGGCAAGGCTCTTTACTCATTCTGTAATGCTTCGTCCCACAACTAACTCATTAGTCACATTGCTTGCAAGGCTTATAGTGTTGAGCATTACCGAGAGGGCCTAGAGATACCTCTCTGATACACGGAGTGACAAGTCCTAATCTCGATCTATGACAACTCAACAAACACCTTCGGAGACACCTGTAGAGCATCTTTATAATCACCCATTTACGTTGTGACGTTTGATAGCACACAAGGTGTTTCTTCAGTATTCGGGAGTTGCATAATCTCATAGTCAGAGGAACACGTATAAGTCATGAAGAAAGCAATAGCAATAAACTTATCGATCATTATGCTAAGCTAACGGATGGGTCATGTCCATCACATCATTCTTTAATGATGTGATCTCGTTCATCAAATGACAACACATGTGTATGGTTAGGAAACATAACCATCTTTGATTAACGAGCTAGTCAAGTAGAGGCATAGTAGGGACCATATGTTTTGTCTATGTATTCACACATGTACTAAGTTTTCGGTTAATAGAATTCTAGCATGAATAATAAATATTTATCATGATATAAGGAAATATAAATAACAACTTTATTATTGCCTCTATGGCATATTTCCTTCACCGTGTTCCTTTACATACATTTTTTCTGAGAGAAACAATAGGACTCTTCTGCATATTTTATAGATTTTCGATTAAATGGTACAAATGAGTCTAAACCTAAAAGGAAAAAAGTTTTATACAAAATCAAGACCTAGGGCAAGAGTAATAGCTTAACCCAAGCTTACCCACATAGTCCTTCCTAGTTGCTCTGTAAGTAAGTCAGTGTAGCTCTTCTTCGAAAGTCTTCCTGCGGGAGTAGATGCTAGGAGAATCCTTTGAAAATAATGCCCAAGGAGAATGGAACTCCAAGGTGGTCCCTGAGGTTGTTGATCTCTTGTTGAATACCGTGAAATTAGGAGTCCATATAGGATAGAGATAACTCCAGCATACTATAGAAAACGTGCAATGAATGAAATGGTGATCCCTAGTTTCCAACATCTGGAGACCACATAAAGCACAAGCATAGTCAGAAATGATTTTTTATTTTCTTTGCGATATGGCTCTTGTGTTTAGACGATTATGGAGTAGCAACCAAAAGAAGATCTTGTGCTTGTGCTGGCAAAATGTTTCCAAGTCCATTTTACCTGGTGATATGTAGGGATTTTTTTATGCTTGGGAGACTTGGAATCTGCAGCACCAGGATGAAACTGCATTTGATAGGCTTCACGGACTAAGGAGAGGTGATGTAGAAAATTTGACAAAACTTGGAATTGAGCAAAAGCTTCCTCTGACAAAGGTAAATGGAAATGATCTGCAATGTCTTCCATGTGACAAATGGACTACAAGGATATTTGTTGATTTTAAGAGAAAGACAACAAATGTGGCCACAGTTGTTGCTTTGTGGTGTCATCCCAATTATCACTCCAAAAGTTCATTGTTTTGCCCCATTCTCTACCAAGTAGATCGCATTTTCTTTCTACCTAGTCAGGAGCTTCAAGCAGTTTCTCCACCAAAAGGAGCAGCATATTGTCATTAAGGATGTAAAACCATGAGGGTAGTAGAATTTACAGATAAGAAGAATCCAAGGAAGGTCACAGTGATTCATAAATTTGACCACCATCTTGAGCAGGAGACAAATCTTTAGGGTATGAGGTTGAGCACTCCTAAGCCACCTTCATCCTTTGGTCTGCACACTAGCTCCCAAGAAATAAGAGGGGTATATTTATTTTCCAAATATCTGCCTCTCCAAAAGCAATGCCTTCTATATTTGTCTATTGCTCTATTATACCTTTGTAAAGTAGTAGAAAACCCATTAAAAATTTTGGTAGGAAGGAAAGCATTGCATTAACAATCAGAAGCCTGCGATCATAACTCAAAAGTTGAGAGCAAGCATTCAATCATTTTTGTATCCTCTCAATTATGTACATGAAGAACTCCATGTTGGGCTTAGTGTAGCTAAGAAGTACACCTAGGTAAGTGAAGGGGGAAGTGCTAACTTGGCATTGCAGGATGTGGCACAAGATTTGGATATCTTCTTTTGGGTTATGCATAGGCAACAAGTTAGACTTCTGAAAGTCTACATTCAAGCCATAAGCTTTAGAAAAAGGATCCAAGAGTCACTTCAAATGTTATAGCGGAGTATGGCGGGCTTGCATTATGATTAGGGTATTATCGACATACTGCAGAATAGGAAATGCAGGGCATGATGCAAATCTGAGTTGGGCCATTTGGTTTGTTTATTGGTCGTTTATTCGTTGGAGGTAGCCTCTAACACTAAGTGTGATACCTAGCTTGCAGGTAGTTGAAATGAAGTTTGCAGTGTATAGAGGCATCATCTCAGACCTTAGAGGGGACATTAGATGCGGGAAAACACTACATCGTGGATGTTCTAAAGAAGCCACGTCACTACTTGTTGGACGTCGACACTCATTGGATGTCTCGGAAGCCGACGACCAACAGGAACATAGCCACACCACTATTTGTTTGGAGACCAAGCCGCTTTGCCATTGTGCCTCCACCATATCAGTGACACCCTCTCCCGACATCGCTCATGTGCCCCTTCAATTCCATGGCATGAAACCGAGAACCATGTTGACGCAATTGTGCATGTTTGCATCGCCACCGTGCACGCGCCTCGTCCCGGATTGGTGGCATTCGTAGTCGGGACGGCATAATACTCAGGAGGTGGAGGAAAGAGAAAGATGGGGGAGGGCCCGTTGCCACTTCTTCATTTTTTATGTTCTGTTCTAGTTAGATACTTTAATTTTTATATATTTTATTTTTTACCAGTTAATGTCTCTGTCTCTCTTACTCAATCATATCAATGCCTATTTTTTGTTTTATTTCTATGTCCTTTTTTAATGGATTGTGATTTCCCCCCTATTTTATGTCTATCTTGGTTTTGGTTGTACATACTTAAAAAGTTTTTCAATTCAACATGAAGTCATGTCCATATATGTATTCATATGCCAACCAAATCTAGCGGCATATTTCTTGAAAGTCTAGTTGTACACTTGTGTTTGGTTTTTTAAGATGGCATATCTATACCTTTTTCAAAAGTGATTGGTGCAACTTGGCACAACTCTTTTTATTCTTGACTCTTTTTTACAGAGGTTTATTCTTGACTTGTGTAAAAAGAACCGTGTGAAATCCCAAAACCACTATGGAGTCTGAGCATCAATATCTCAGAATAGGTGGCTCTACAAAGTACCAGGTGAGTCTCAGACACCCGGTTGTACGCACTTATCACATTCCTAGTTCTGGTATGCTCGAGGCTAGCTAGTCATGTGTGCATCATGTTTAAATTCCATTTAAAATTTGAAATGAGGATTTGTGAAACCCTCAGAATTATCTCTGGAAATGACCTAGATAAAAATTGCTCCAAACGGGTCCAAGAAAATGTTCATGTTGCTCTATGAAAATATTGGACAGAGATAAAAATCAAACCAATATTTTTAGGAGCTCATAGGTATTTATTTTGGGCATTTGGAATTAATGCATAATTATTTGCATTGGATATATATTTGTTATATATATAACATATGTACAAAAATTATGCCATTTGTTGAGGAGCTCTGGAATAATACCACTAGTTCCTACAAAAATTGGTATAAGTAAATAAAATGATTTAGTATTTCTATTAAATCAAAACATATGTCAGAAAAATAGAAAAGAAAAATAAATAGAAAAAAAAGGACTTACCTGCGGCCTGGCACTGTGCGGCCTGGCCTGGTCCAGTGGACCAACAGGCCGGCCCAGCCGACTGGCCAGTGCCAGTCGTCGTCTCCACCGCGCCAGGAGGACAGGGACGTGTGCCCGCGGCGTGCACGCACGCGTCCGGCCACCTCCTGGTCGCCTGCCTGCTTCCCCCCCCCCCCGCCACGTCGACGCCGCGGATAGATGCATGGGTGCCGTGTGGATCGAGCCCTCCCCTTCTTTCACTCCCTCTCCCTCTTTGCCGCTCTCTCTCTCGCTAGGCGAGCGCTGCTGTCGCCGCCGCTCGCCGTAGCCGTAGCTCCCGCGCCCCTCGAGAGCATCTGAGACGTACCCGAGCTCCGCGCCGTCGTCCTCGTCCTACCTGTCAAGCCACGCATCGCCGGACGCCCCATGGAGCCGTCGCCGTCGCCATCTTCGCCTCCGGCCGCCGTGGATCCCCATCGCCGCCCCGCCGACTCCAGCCCTTCCCCTAGCTCGCCGACGACGCCGTCGAGTCCGCCGTGAGCATCTACCCATTTCCCCTCTCTTCTCCCCCTCGTTCCCGCGTCGTAGCCATCGTTTCCACCATGGCTGAAGCCATCGCCGCCGCAGCTCCTCGCCGTCGTGGCCACAGCCGCGCGTGCTCACAACGGAGCGTCTCACCATGCTCAGGAAGCTCCCAGGAGCCTAACACACACACCCACTCACCCTCTCGTGTACCGTAGCGCCGACCCCAACCCCGACCGAGCTTCGGCCGCCGCCGAGCTCGTCGCCGGCGCCACTCCGGCCACTCCCCGGCCGAGCCACCACCACGGTTGGATGCGGACGAGCGTCCGCATCCCGTAGCTGTGCTTCGCGCGTCAAACGGAGCCCTGTGGGTGATTTCCGCGGTGCCCCGCCGTCTCGGGCCTTGCCGGCGGCTTAACACCGGTGAGGTTTGACCCTTTGACCTCGCCGGCCCGTCAGGCGGGCCTCGTGGGTCAGGTGATTAGCTTAAGGCTAATCACCATCTAACTAACTCGACACTGACAGTGGGCCCCCGCGCCCTAATATTTTAATTAGATTAGTATAAAACCCCCGATTAACGCTTAGACACTAACGTGTGGACCCCACACGTCAGGTTTGACCCTGGTCAGCCCCGGTTGACCTGCTGACGTCGTGATGTCGTCATGCTGACGCAGTTATCCATTTTCTGGATTTAAATTAAATCAGGAAATTCCAGAAAATGATTTAAACTTCAAAAAATCATAGAAATTCAACCGTAACTCAGATTGAAATAATTTATATATGAAAAATTATCACAAAAATGCAATCTTTCCATCTGTACTAGTTTCATGCATGACAAACCAACTTATACCTACTGTATAAGAGAAAACATGTAAATGGCATTTATAAAGAGTTAATTTGGAGTTGCATTTGAACTCTTGGTTCAAATGAACTTCAACCAAATGATTGCTAGCTGCATTAGCTCAAACAGCATCACATCTACATGCCATGTTCATGCATCATATTGTTGCATATGCTTGTGTATTGATTGTCGACACCGTTCCTTCTCGATAGGTCCTGCTCCGGAGAGTGTTCCAGAGTACCTGTCTGAGGAGCAGTGCCCCTTGTTGATCTACCAGGCAAGCAAACCCCCTTGTTCATTCCGATACAATCCTACTCTCTCGCTCCTGCTCTCAGTTATTGCATTAGGACAACAACGATTCAATCTGCTACTTTGTGCTGCGGTAGTTGAACCCATTCCTCTGCATGACCTGTCATTGCCACAGTAAATAGTTGAAACCCACTAGCATGTGTAGGAGTTGATTGAGCCATGTTGTGTTCCTACCATGCTATGCCTGCTATTGCTTAGAGTTGTGTCAGGTCTGATTCATTGGGAATGAATTGGAGTGTAGTGTTTATGTTCTGATGCTGAGAGTGAAGTGTGTGAACACGATTTGGTAAAGGTAGCGGTGAGAGGCCATGTAGGAGTACATGGTGGGTTGTCTCACTGGAACCGTCCTTAAGCACTGAGTTCTGTGTATGTTGTCCAATGACTAGCTACTACCACACATTGGAATGCTTAAGTGCCCCTCTCGACTTATTAACCCACTTGATCTCTGTCCAGGAGTCGCAACTAGTTTCTGGTGTTTGTAGGTAGTGCTATTTTTCTACCAAGTGGCACCCGACGGGGTGGGCTTGGGACAGACTAGGCACACGTGGCCTGGTGTACCGAGTGGCACCCGGATGGTGGGCTCGGGAACCCTGCACACATCGTTTGGGGCCGTGAGCGAAACCCCGGCCGGATCTCCTTGCGGATGGAACCCGAATAGGCGATAAACCTGGACTAGAGTCTTGTGTGGTTAGTCAGGTCGTGGCCGACACCCTCGCCAGGCTTCCGCTTGAAGGTTGCCGAGTTACATGACGTGTACATGGAGGTAAGTGGCGAGAGCGTGTGTGAAGAAGTACACCCCTGCAGGGTTAACATGATCTATTCGAATAGCCGGGTCCGCGGTTATGGACTTCTTGGATGCTTACATGGTACATAGACAACTTGAAGTGGATACTCTAAAATGCTCAAGACAAGTGTGAGTGCTATGGATGGCCTTCTCGTAGGGAGACGGGGATGAATCCATAGTAGTGTATTGTGTGGTGATTAGTGGACTCGTGTGCGCCATCTCACCTCAAGAGTTTCTCGTAGTCGTAGAACAGGATAGCCACTGAGTCAAAGCTGGCTTGCTGCAACTAAACCCCACATTACCCTCTTGATACAAATGCATGTATGATAGGATCTGATGTAAGTCTTGCTGAGTACCTTTGTACTCATGTTGCTTTATTTATGTTTTTGCAGCGGAGACTTCGGTCTTACTAGTGTTCTCGTGGACTTCGACGAGTAGCTTGTACCTCAGCTACGATCTTGGTCGGATGTTGTAGATAGTCAGGCTCTTTAGCCTTTTTCATTTGTAGATGTCTGTACTCAGACATGTAATGCTTCCGCTTGTTGCTTGTTTGCTCTGAATGTTGGGTCATGTGACCCCTGTTTGTAATAAATGCTATGATGGCTCTTCTGAGCCTTTATCTATATGAGTTGTTGAGTTATGCTGTGATGCCATGTTGTACAGCACATACTTGCATGTTATGCGTACATGTAATGTGTATTGCTATGTGTGGGATCTGACTATCTAGTTGTTTATCCTTAGTAGCCTCTCTTACCGGGAAATGTCTCCTAGTGCTTCCACTGAGCCCTGGTAGCTTGCTACTGCTCCGGAACACTTAGGCTGGCCGGCATGTGTCCTTCTTCGTTCCTGTGTCTGTCCCTTCGGGGAAATGTCACGCGGTGTCTACCGGAGTCCTGTTAGCCTGCTACAGCCCGGTTTACCGGAGTCCTGCTAGCCCAGTTGCTACAGCCCGGATTCACTCGCTGATGACCGACACGTTCGATGCTGGGTCATGTATGCCTGTCCCTGTAAGTTAGTGCCACTTTGGGTTCACGACTAGCCATGTCAGCCCGGGTTCTTTGTCATATGGATGCTAGCGACACTATCATATACGTGTGCCAAAAGGCGCAAACGGTCCCGGGCATGGTAAGGCGACACCCGTGGGAATACCGTGCGTGAGGCCGCAAAGTGATATGAGGTGTTACATGCTAGATCGGTGTGGCATAGAATCGGGGTCCTGATAGCTTTGGTATCAGAGCCTGACTGCCTGTAGGATTACCAAGCCAAACTTGTCGAAGTTGAGTCTAGAAATTCTTTAGTTATGTAAGGGAATTGATTGTGGGAAGGAACGTAAGGCTCTTTTTACTCCTTATACCTCATGGCCTTCTTATCTGAGTCATCCTATTTTTCCTACGGGGTTAAGGAACTAGGCTTTCTCTTCCGTCTATCAGGATCACGTGTTACTACTCCGTAGTCCCATAGGTTTGGTTGATCAGAGTCATACCCAGTTTTCGAGTACTTCCGGTGTAGTCTGTTAGTTCTATCCCAGAACCTTGAGTGGTGATGTTGAGTTATTATTCTACCCATTTTTAGCAGGATGTCTCATTCTGAGCATTTTACTGTCGTTATGCTGCCGGAATTGCCCTAGGAGTTCGAGAGTTACTAATTTCCTTGTCCTACATTCTATAGCCTATAGATGATGCTGATTCCGTCCTTGGTTTCGTTTCTCAGGATGTCATCAGCTAAGCGAAGTTCTGTTGCTCGTAGCCAGAACCATGGAGATGGTAGGGATGAGGATCCTCCTGACCCGCCTTCATTGACAGAGTTAATGTTAGAAATGGAGAGGAACAAGCGTGAGTCTAACCGCTTGTTGGCACGTATCGAGGAGAACACCGCACATCAGTTCAAAGGGTCTGTAACCATTCATGACTTCATTCGCTTGCACCCACCTACCTTTCATCATTCCATCGAGCCACTCGATGCAGATGACTGGCTCCGTAGCATCACTCATAAGCTGCGTTCCGTGAACGTAGCTGAAGATGACAAGGTCACCTATGCCACATACAACCTGGAAGGTTCTGCTAGTCTTTGGTGGCAGAACTATGAGGCTATGCTTCCAGCTGGTCAGATTCCTACCTGGAGGGATTTCACTGAGGCTTTTCGCGAGCATCACATTCCTGAGGCCCTCATCGATCGCAAGAGAGAAGAGTTCTGTAGTTTCACCTAGAGTAAGATGGCTATTGATGCTTATAGTAGAGAGTTCGAGAACCTCGCCCGCTATGCCACAGAAGAGGTGTCCACGGACGCCAAGAAGCAGGCTAGGTTCCGGAAGGGTCTCAACCCTAAGTTGCGTCATGATCTCCACCTGCATCATTGTGATACATTCCAAGCTCTTGTGAACAAAGCCATCAATGCAGAGACAACTCAGCTCACTTACGAGGAGTCCCGTAAGCACACCCGTGATTTGGGATCTTCCTCCAGTTCTGGTTCTCAGAAGTGTCGGATTTGGATCCCAAACTCCGCTCTTCCTTCCGAATATGCACCGAGGCCATCCCATGTGGTGCCTTCCCCAGCTCAGTCGTATGTTCCACCCAGGCCTACTGGTAGACCGCTTGTCAGTGCGGGTCCACGTCCAACTTTGGGACTTGCATCACATGCGGGAAGCCAGGACACTATGCACGTGATTGCTCTCAGGCCAGTTATGCTCCACCCCAGCCCGAGAAGACTATTGGTTGTGTTAAGCCATCAAGCAAGACGATCAGTGCCAAGCCAGCCCCCTATGAACGTGGACGTGTGCATCACGTCTCAGCTAAAGACGCTCATGATGATCCGGATGTCGTTCTTGGTACACTCCTTGTCAACTGTCATCCGGCATCGGTTCTATTCGATACTGGAGCATCTCACTCCTTCATTTCTGAAGGCTATGCTCGTTTGCACGACATGTCATTTTGTGACATGCCAACTCCACTTGAAATCCAAACCCCAGGGTCTAGATGGCAGACCACCAGAATCAGCCATGGTAATGAAATCCTTGTTGATAGACTTGTATTTCTTGCATCACTTGTAGCCCTCAAGTCCTCAGATATTAACATCATCTTGGGTATGGACTGGATGACAGCTCATCATGCCAAGATTGATTGTTACACAAGATCTGTTCAGCTTACACACCCATCTGGCAAGATAGTCACTGTCTCCACTAGAGTTGCAAAGCGTCAGCTCTATTCTCTTAATGCCAGCCCTCTTCCAGACCTTGAAGATATCCCGGTAGTCCGTGACTTTCCGGATGTCTTTCCAGAGGAACTGCCAGGTGTTCCACCTGACAGAGATGTAGAGTTCGTCATAGATCTTATCCCAGGAACTGCTCCAATTTCTAGGAGACCTTACAAAATGGCACCTTTAGAACTAGCCGAGCTTAAGAAACAACTTGATGAGTCCTTGCAAAAGGGTTTCATCCGTCCTAGTTCTTCTCCTTGGGCTTGCCCCGTCCTCTTCGTCAAGAAGAAGGATGGTACGGACCGGATGGTTGTAGATTATCGTCCCGTTAATTTGGTCACGATAAAGAACAAGTATCCGCTCCCCAGGATCAACGATCTGTATGATCAGCTCGCTGGATCCTCAGTCTTTTCCAAGATGGATTTGAGGTTAGGCTACCACCAAATCAAGATCAGAAATGGGGACATTCCTAAGACGGCTTTTGTCACTCGTTATGGTCAGTACGAGTACACCGTCATGTCCTTTGGTCTAACCAACGCCCCAGCCACTTTCTCCCGCTTGATGAACTCGATCTTCATGGAGTACTTAGATAAGTTCGTCGTGGTTTACCTCGATGATATTCTTATTTACTCGAAGAACGAGGAAGAGCATGCCGAACATCTTAGACTTGTGTTAGAAAAACTCAGAGAGCACCGCCTTTATGCCAAGTTCTCCAAGTGTGAATTTTGGTTGCCAGAAGTGACCTACCTAGGCCACGTAATCTCTGGTAAGGGCATTGCTGTCAATCCCGAGAGAGTTAAGGCCGTTCTTGATTGGACTCCACCTGAAACCGTTAAACAAGTTAGGAGTTTCCTTGGTCTAGCCAGCTATTGTCGCCGCTTTGTTGAAAACTTCTCCAAAGTAGCCAAACCCCTCACGGAACTTCTCAAGAAGGATAAAAAGTTTGAGTGGTCCCCACAGTGTGAGTACAGTTTTCAGGAACTGAAAAGACGCCTGACTTCTGCTCCCATACTTGTGCCACCGGATTTCACTAAAGACTTTGTTATCTACTGCGATGCCTCACGACAGGGACTAGGTTGCATTCTTATGCAGGATCGTCATGTGATTGCCTATGCATCTCGACAGTTGCATCCACATGAGGAGAATTATCCTACACATGATCTAGAGCTTGCAGCCGTAGTCTATGCACTCAAGACCTGGCGACATTACCTTCTTGGTAAACGTTGCGAGATCTACACCGATCACCAGAGTCTCAAGTATATCTTCACCCAACCAGATTTGAACCTTAGGCAAAGACGTTGGTTGGAGTTGATCACAGATTATGATCTAGGGATTACCTACACCCCAGGCAAAGCCAATGTCATGGCTGATGCTCTAAGCCGTAAATCCTATTGCAACAATCTCATGTTGCAGCAAGGCCAACCACTTCTCCATGAGGAATTCTGTAAGCTTAACCTTCACATTGCTCCTCACGGATTCCTTTCTACCTTGGTGGCGAAACCTACCCTCGAGGATCAGATCATTACTGACCAGAAGTTTGATAGGGGTGTTATCCGCATCAAGAGAAACATTAAGAAGGGAGTTGGTGGATGTTTCTCTATGGATGATCGAGGTGTTGTTTTCTTTGAGAATCGCTTGGTGGTTCCCAAAAATCAACATCTGCGACAATTGATTCTTAAGGAGGCGCATGAATCTCCTCTCACGATTCATCCCGGTAGTACTAAGATGTATCAGGACCTACGCCAAAGGTTCTGGTGGACTAGGATGAAGAGAGAAATCGCTCAGTTTATTGCTAACTGTGACGTTTGTCGTCGCGTTAAGGCAGAGCATCAAAGACCTGCTGGCACCCTTCAGCCTTTAGCTATTCCTGAGTGGAAATGGGATAAAGTTGGTATGGATTTCATCACCGGCTTTCCCAGGACCAAGAAAGGGAATAATGCTATCTTCGTAGTCATTGATCGTCTTTCCAAAGTGGCTCACTTACTTCCTGTTCGAGAGAGTATCACTGCTAGTCAGCTCGCTGACTTATACATTTCTCGGATAGTGTCACTTCATGGTGTTCCACTAGAGATCAATTCAGACCGTGGTAGTCTTTTCACTTCTCATTTCTGGGATAGTTTCCAGACTGCCATGGGAACCCATCTTTCCTTCAGTACCGCTTTCCACCCTCAGTCGAGTGGTCAGGTGGAAAGGGTCAATCAAATTCTCGAAGACATGCTTAGAGCTTGCGTTATCTCATTCGGTATGGATTGGGAGAAATGTCTTCCTTTCATCGAGTTTGCTTATAACAATTGTTATCAATCCAGTCTCAAGAAAGCTCCTTTTGAGGTTCTCTATGGACGAAGATGTCGAACACCTTTTAACTGGTCAGAAACCGGTGAAAGACAATTCTTTGGACCGGACATGATCCAGGAGGCCGAAGAGCAAGTTTGCATCATTCGTGAGAATTTGAAAACAGCCCAGTCTCGTCAGAAGAGTCAGTATGACCGCCATCATAAGGATATGACTTATGAAGTTGGCGACAAAGCTTACCTTCAGGTCACTCCTTTGAAGGGTACCCATCGCTTCGGTATCAAGGGCAAGTTGGCTCCTCGTTACATTGGTCCTTTTCGCATTCTCGCTAAACGAGGAGAGGTTGCCTACCAGTTGGAACTACCCCCACATCTTTCTCGAGTTCATGATGTCTTCCACGTCTCTCAACTCAGGCGTTACTTCTCGGATCCTATCCGCGGAGTAGACCACGAAACGCTTGATCTCCAAGATAACCTCATGTATCGAGAGTATCCGGTTCGCATTCTTGATCAAGTAGAGCGTGCCACTCGACGTCATAACATCAAGTTTCTCAAGGTTCAGTGGTCTCATCATTCTGAGAGAGAAGCTACTTGGGAGCGAGAAGATCGTCTTCGACTGGAGTACCCCACTTTCTTTCCGTCGACCCCTGAATCTCGGGACGAGATTCTTTCAAGTGGGGGCGAGTTGTCACATTCCTAGTTCTGGTATGCTTGAGGCTAGCTAGTCATGTGTGCTTCATGTTTAAATTCCATTTAAAATTTGAAATGAGGATTTGTGAAACCCTCAGAATCATCTCTGGAAATGACCTAGATAAAATTGCTCCAAAAGGGTCAAAGAAAATGTTCATGTTGCTCTATGAAAATATTGGACAGAGATAAAAATCAAACCAATATTTTTAGGAGCTCATAAGTATTTATTTTGGGCATTTGGAATTAATGCATAATTATTTGCATTGGATATATATTTGTTATATATATAATATATGTCCAAAAATTATGCCATTTGTTGAGGAGCTCTGGAATAATACCACTAGTTCCTACAAAAATTGGTATAAGTAAATAAAATGATTTAGTATTTCTATTAAATCAAAACATATGTCAGAAAAATAGAAAAGAAAAATAAATAGAAAAAAAAGGACTTACCTCCGGCCGGGCACTGTCCGGCCTGGCCTGGTCCAGTGGCCCAACAGGCCGGCCCAGCCGACTGGCCAGTGCCAGTCGTCTCTCCACCATGCCAGGAGGATAGGGACGTGTGCCCGCGGCGTGCACGCACGCGTCCGGCCACCTCCTGGTCGCCTGCCTGCTTCCCTCCCCCCCCCCGCCACATCGACGCCGCGGATAGATGCGCGGGTGCCGTCTGGATCAAGCCCTCCCCTTGTTTCACTCCCTCTCCCTCTCTGCCGCTCTCTCTCTCGCTAGCCGAGCACTGCCGTCGCTGCCGCTCGCCGTAGCCGTAGCCACCGCGCCCCTCGAGAGCATCTGACACGTCCCCGAGCTCCGCGCCGTCGTCCTTGTCCTCCCTGTAAAGCCACGCGTCGCCGGACGCCCCGTGGAGCCGTCACCATCGCCATCTTCGCCTCCGGCCGCCGTGGATCCCCATCGCCGCCCCGCCGACTCCAGCCCTTCCCCGAGCTCGCCGACGACGCCGACGAGTCCGCCGTGAGCATCTCCCCATTTCCCCTCTCTTCTCCCCCTCGATCCCGCGTCGTAGCCGTCGTTTCCACCATGGCCGAAGCCATTGCCGCCGCAGCTCCTCGCCGTCGTGGCCACAGCCGCGCGCGCTCACAACGGAGCGTCTCACCGTGCTCAGGAAGCTCCCAGGAGCCTAACGCACACACCCACTCGCCCTCTCGTGCACCGTAGCACCAACCCCAACCCCGACCGAGCTTCGGCCGCCGCCGAGCTCATCGCCGGCGCCACTCCGGCCACTCCCCGGCCGAGCCACCACCACGGTTGGATGCGGACGAGCGTCCGCATCCCGTAGCTGTGCTTCGTGCGTCAAACGGAGCCCTGTGGGCGATTTCCGCGGTGCCCCGCCGTCTCGGGCCTTGCCGGCGGCTTAATGCCGGTGAGGTTTGACCCTTTGACCTCGCCGGCCCGTCAGGTGGGCCCCATGGGTCAGGTGATTAGCTTAAGGCTAATCACCATCTAACTAACCCGACACTGACAGTGGGGCCCTGTGCCCTAATATTTTAATTAGATTAGTATAAAACCCCCGATTAACGCTTAGACACTGACGTGTGGACCCCACACGTCAGGTTTGACCCTGGTCAGCCCCGGTTGACCTGCCGACGTCGTGATGTCGTCATGCTGACGCAGTTATCCATTTTCTGGATTTAAATTAAATCAGGAAATTCCAGAAAATGATTTAAACTTCAAAAAATCATAGAAATTCAACCGTAACTCAGATTGAAATAATTTATATATGAAAAATTATCAGAAAAATGCAATCTTTCCATCTGTACTAGTTTCATGCACGACAAACCAACTTATACCTACTGTATAAGAGAAAACATGTAAATGGCATTTATAAAGAGTTAATTTGGAGTTGCATTTGAACTCTTGGTTCAAATGAACTTCAACCAAATGATTGCTAGCTGCATTAGCTCAAACAACATCACATCTACATGCCATGTTCATGCATCATATTGTTGCATATGCTTGTGTATTGATTGTCGACACTGTTCCTTCTCGATAGGTCCTGCTCCGGAGAGTGTTCCAGAGTACCTGTCTGAGGAGCAGTGCCCCCTTGTTGATCTACCAGGCAAGCAAACCCCCTTGTTCATTCCGATACAATCCTACTCTCTCGCTCCTGCTCTCATTTATTGCATTAGCACAACAACGATTCAATTGCTACTTTGTGCTGCGGTAGTTGAACCCATTCCTCTGCATGACCTGTCATTGCCACAGTAAATAGTTGAAACCCACTAGCATGTGTAGGAGTTGATTGAGCCATGTTGTGTTCCTACCATGCTATGCCTGCTATTGCTTAGAGTTGTGTCAGGTCTGATTCATTGGGAATGAATTGGAGTGCAGTGTTCTATGTTCTGATGCTGAGAGTGAAGTGTGTGAACACGATTTGGTAAAGGTAGCGGTGAGAGGCCATGTAGGAGTACATGGTGGGTTGTCTCACTAGAACCGTCCTTAAGCACTGAGTTCTGTGTATGTTGTCCAATGACTAGCTACTACCACGCATTGGAATGCTTAAGTGCCCCTCTCGACTTATTAACCCACTTGATCTCTGTCCAGGAGTCGCAACTAGTTTCTGGTGTTTGTAGGTAGTGCTATTTTTCTACCAAGTGGCACCCGACGGGGTGGGCTTGGGACAGACTAGGCACACGTGGCCTGGTGTACCGAGTGGCATCCGGATGGTGGGCTCGGGAACCCTGCACACATCGTTTGGGGCCGTGAGCGTAACCCCGGCCGGATCTCCTTGCGGATGGAACCCGAATAGGCGATAAACCTGGACTAGAGTCTTGTGTGGTTAGTCAAGTCGTGGCCGACACGCTCGCCAGGCTTCCGCTTGAAGGTTGCCGAGTTACATGACGTGTACATGGCGGTAAGTGGCAAGAGCGTGTGTGAAGAAGTACACCCCTGCAGGGTTAACATGATCTATTCGAATAGCCGGGTCCGCGGTTATGGACTTCTTGGATGCTTACATGGTACATAGACAACTTGAAGTGGATACTATAAAATGCTCAAGACAAGTGTGAGTACTATGGATGGCCTTCTCGTAGGGAGACGGGGATGAATCCATAGTAGTGTATTGTGTGGTGGTTAGTGGACTCGTGTACGTTGTCTCACCTCAAGAGTTTCTCGTAGTCGTAGAACAGGATAGCCACTGAGTCAAAGCTGGCTCGCTGCAACTAAACCCCACATTACCTTCTTGATACAAATGCATGTATTATAGATCTGATGTAAGTCTTGCTGAGTACCTTTGTACTCATGTTGCTTTATTTATGTTTTTGCAGCGGAGACTTTGGTCTTTCTAGTGTTCTCGTGGACTTCGACGAGTAGCTTGTACCTCAGCTACTATCTTGATCGGATGTTGTAGATAGTCAGGCTCTTTAGCCTTTTCATTTGTAGATGTCTGTACTCAGACATGTAATGCTTCCGCTTGTTGCTTGTTTGCTCTGACTGTTGGGTCATGTGACCCCTGTTTGTAATAAATGTTATGATGGCTCTTCTAAGCCTTTATCTACATGAGTTGTTGAGTTATGCTGTGATGCCATGTTGTACAGCACATACTTGCATGTTATGCGTACGTGTAATGTGTATTGCTATGTGTGGGATCTGACTATCTAGTTGTTTATTCTTAGTAGCCTCTCTTACCGGGAAATGTCTCATAGTGTTTCCACTAAGCCCTGGTAGCTTGCTACTGCTCCGGAACACTTAGGCTGGCCGGCATGTGTCCTTCTTCGTTCCTGTGTCTGTCCCTTCGGAGAAATGTCACGCAGTGTCTACCGGAGTCCTGTTAGCCTGCTACAGCCCGGTTTACCGGAGTCCTGCTAGCCCAGTTGCTACAGCCGGGATTCACTCGCTGATGACCGACACGTTCGATGTTGGGTCATGTATGTCTGTCCCTGTAAGTTGGTGCCACTTTGGGTTCATGACTAGCCATGTCAGCCCGGGTTCTTTGTCATATGGATGCTAGCGACACTATCGTATACGTGTGCCAAAAGGCGCAAACGGTCCCGGGCATGATAAGGAGACACCCGTGGGAATACCGTGCGTGAGGCCGCAAAGTGATATGAGGTGTTACATGCTAAATCGGTGTGGCATAGAATCGGGGTCCTGACGGCACCCTGAGAGAACAAGGGGCGGGATCTTTATGGGGAAAAACAATGAAAAAAAGAGAGTGTTAAGCAAAAGGAGCGACTAAAGGAGAAGACGTCCCACCGTTTCGTTAGTGCCTTTTGGCTCTGGCATGGAGTATTGGCGTATGCGACTATCGAATGCTATGTCATTAAGATGCTGATTAGAACATCACTTCATGTACGGGATGAAAACACTTTTCCTCACCTTTATTGGTCGGGTTCAGTAGCGACGAATTTACGACATTATCCTTGTTAAAGGCGTTGTCTATTGGTTATTTTGTTGATCTTCATTGGCTGGCCTCGACAAGCAACATGACAATCATTATTCATGTCATCTTCGGTTGGATGTGGCAAAGATGGCACAAGGAAGTGTATGCCCTCTGAAGGCGTTGTTACAGAAGAAGTTGACTTGTAGGTGTTTTTTCATATCTTGTAATGTTTTTGCCATTGTTGCCTTTGCTTTGTACTCTCTTTTTGGTTGTGTGCATCACGTTTATGCAGAGGCCTACCTCCTTTCTTTAAAAGGAGGTCATTTGGAGAGGGAAAGGACAACACTCTCTAAGCATCAGGCCATCTTCAGGAACTTCTACCACACACATGGGCCGACCTCGTCAGTCCAGCAATGGTTGCCTTCCATTTTACTTCATCGGCTCTGACGGCAGATTCAGGGGGTATTTTAGCCATAGTTCCTTCTCCCTAAACATGGCTTTGGCCACATCAGCAGAGGGGAGCTTCTGGCAACCACTCACAGAGATGCAGTGATTTCCTCCACTCATTCTCGTGCGCTTTTCGAGCATATGGTCTTCCACTGAGAACATGCTTTTGCAATGTTCTTCAGGATCACCTATAAACTAATCCAAGTGCTATTGTTGAAATACAGATCATTCCTACGTCTGCGGATAGCCCAGAGGGTTGCGACGTGGACAAGATTAATAGTCTGATTCTTTTAGTTACCAGCCCATGGCCTAGCTATACCTTCATAGGTGAGAAGTGGGACAATACAAGCCAGAGCAATCTTTCAAATCTCTACTGATAAAACACAATCAAAGGACATATGAGAGCAAGATTCTGCCTCACTACGGTGCTAGCATGAAAAATCATCAAGCTGCTGCCTCTTGATCAAGTTGTCTCTACTGAGCAACTTATTATGAGAAAGAAGCCAAAGAAGTATGTGTATTTTAGGCGGTACATTTAATTGCCAAATAGCTATTCCCTCCGTCCCATAATATAAGAGCGTTTTTGGCACTATATTCAAGGGTGTAGTGTCCAAAACGCTCTTATATTATTGAACGGAGGAAGTAGCACATATACAGGAACAACCCCCCCTAAAACGTTCATGATGTGAGGGCATGGATCCATCACTTTTCATACAATATTATAAATCCCGTTTTCATATAAGTCTATTATCCCGAGCCCCGTGTCGCTCCCCGCGAGCGGCCCGGGCGCTAACCCTAGCCGCCGGGCACCGCCGCCACCCATCCCCCCCTCCTCCCCCGCCGCCGCCGGCGAGCGCCGCCCGGGCAAAGCCCGTGTGGTGTCGGCGGCGGCGGGCTCTTCCACTCCCGCTCGCGAGGTGGGCTGCACGGGGCAGCTGCGCCAAGCGGACGAGGCCGGCGCGAGGCGTTGCGGCGTGTGGCTGTGCGTGGGCCGGCACTGCTCGGCACGCCATGGTCGCGGCGTGGGAGCCGTGGGGCTCGAGGTATCCAGCCCACGCGGCTCTGGCGTCGAGGGTGCGCGCTGTGGCGGGCTTGGCTGCGCTGGGAGGCGCCATGCTCGCGCGCCGGGGATCCGGATCTGGCGCCTTGATGCCGCGTCGTGGCTCTGGCGGCCCGGATCTGGTGAGCCCGTGGGGCCCCGCGGCTGGCGGCCCGCCTGCGGCTCGGATCCATGGCGGCAGCCATGGCTGGTGGCACGCAACGCAGCTTGGCGGCGAGCGGCGCCGGCGTGGACAGGTGGACCAATTCCCTGGCCATGTGGATGGCGGGGAGGTGGTGGGCTTCGGCTGTGGCGGCGATTCCTCGCTGGATGTTGGTGGCCATGGTGATGTTCGTCCTCGACCCCGATCTACTCCGATCTGCAACGGATCCGGCCCTTGGTGGCTTCGGTCACCGTTCTTGGTGCTGGCCTTGCAGATCCGGTGGCTGGAAGGGTTTCAGGGGAATCTCTTGGCCGGCGTGGCGGCCACTCCAATGGCAGTGCCTTTGGGTGTTGCTTTCCTCGTTGGAGGCTTCGGAGAGGACCTCCTTCCTTCCACCCCTCCCAGGAGCTCAGGTGAAAACCTCAGAACCTCCAGTTCCAAGCGACGACGACAACGCGGTGCCGTGCTCCTTACTGAAGGCGTTGCTCGGGGGCTGCTCAAGTGGCGGTGGAAGTGGCGGCGGTTTGGTGTCGACACATGCATTCTGGTCAGCTTCATCTTGAAGGCTGCGATGACGCAGGCGACGCTCGTCTGGTGGAGCTACTGCCGATGGTCGAGGCATCGTCGGCAGTCTGCGCCATCAGGTTCGGGGTGCTCAGGGGGAAACCCCAGATCTGGGTCTTCCGGATCGGATGATGATAGCGTTCTATCGCTTACCCTTCTGGGGGCATCGCCTTGGAGCAAGTGCTGGCTGGAAGGATGGTGGAGCGGTCTTTCATCTCACACTTTGATGGCGGCGGAGATTGATGGCATGGCGCTGTGGAGACTTGGCGTCCGATGTGTGGAGATGGGCTCGCGCAGGAGGAGGTTGCTGTCTGGCGTCATGGTGACGTCGATGGCTGAGTGGCCAGACAAGGTAGAAGCCTCAATATGATCTGAAGACCTGTGAAAGATGGCGGCGACGACACACGAGTGCGTCTGACCGGATTGTGCCCCAGACCTGGTATGTGGCTCGGCTGGGGCCTCCGAATGAGTTTCGGCTTCCGGCTTTTGATGTTAGGCTTAGGTGAGTGGTTTGGGTAGTGGCTCAGCTAGCACCCCTTCATCATTTTGGATAGGAGTAGCGGCATATGTTGCCAAGATGGTGGATTCAGACACATTGTTATAATACTTTGTAAGGTCCTCGATAATAATCAATAAAGTGGCCGTATGCATCTTCCAGATGCAGAGGCCGGGGGTCATCCTCCTTTTCTTAAAAAATAAGAAAAATATAAACTAAACACCCACATTTCATCATTTGTGTACTTTAGGAGACTCTGCTTATTTTGCTTCCAAGCGCATCCTCTGACTCTAAGATCGATCATAGTACTTAGTAAGGAAGGATTCCCAAGGCCCTTCCGTACTCGACGACGTTGTCATATATCTGATCCAGGTTCTTGTACTTGTACTCAAACCCTTCCTTGACGAGCTTCGCCGACGAAACGCACACTCTCGGCTTCTCGGGGAGATCGCCGAACCTGAAGACAAACAAACACACACTTCAATGCACGAGCTTTGGAACTCGCCATTACCAGAAGGGACGAGTCAAGACATTCGTGCGTACCGATCTGTATCGACGTTGTACTGCGGGTACTTTGCAGCCAAGAACCGGGCTAGCTCCACGGCAGTGGTGTTGACGCTGGAGACGATGTACCGCCCCGACGCAGCCTCCTCCTCGGCGACGAACAGCTCGGCGCGGCAGAGGTCGTCGATGTGGACCATCGGGATCGAGCCCGACGCCCTCTGAATGTGTTCCAGGATGCCGACTCTCGTATCATCGCCTAATATCGTAGCACGCACGTCATGTAACGCACATGTATATCGGTCCGACAGAGTGTGTCTGCTGGTATGTTGAATCATTTCAAGCCTCACCGGATAGCAGGGAGAGGACGTGTCCGACGCTGGTGAGGACATCCGCCGCCGGCGCCTCGCCGACGACGACGACGGGGCACACGGTGACGAGGCTGATGCCGTTCTCCTCCGCGAACGCGCACGCCGCCTTCTCCAGAAGCACCTTCGACACAGGGTACGCCTGCGATATGGCACTCGAACACGATGATGACTGATGAGTAACATCGTTTCATTTTCCACTGAAATGATTGGAACAGATGAAAAACAACGAATGTTCACATATGTGTACCCAAGGACCGGTCTTTGTTGATTTGAGGAACTCCACGTCGGACCAGGATTCCTCGTCAAGGACATGGCCATCGCCTTCCAGCGGCCGGCTGGACACCGCGGCCGCCGACGACGTCAGGACCACGCGCCTCACCGTCCCCGCTCTCACGCACGACCTCATCACGTTCAGGGTTCCGTAGACGGCCGGCTCGATCACGTCTTTCTGCCATCACCGGATGAATTATAAGCGTGAAAAATGCGTCTAGTCGAGGAACTGATTGACACAACTGAAAGTGAGTTTGGTGGTTGACGTTTTACCTCAGGGTTTTCTGCTTCGAGGTTCACCGGAGCCGCGACGAGGAAGGCGTAGTCGCAGCCGGCAACGGCGTGGTCGAAGCTGCCCTCTTCATTCAGATCGGCGCGAAAGACCTCCAAGGGGCCGAGCGCTGCCAAGGCCTTGAGATGCGCGTTCTTCTCCGCGTCATCTGAGAATCCAAAACATCACGACGCATATGTGACCAGTTTCATTCAGAGGCTCGGTCAGTAACCAATTACCGGGGTTTCTGACGGTGGTCTTCACGGCGTAGCCCTTCTCCAGCAGCATCTTGACGAGCGCCGATGCGATGTACCCGCTGCCTCCAGTGACGCACGCCGTCTTCCTCCTCGCCGTCCCATCGCTCGCCGCCGACGCCATATCCCCGGTGATCACTGCTCTGCAGTTCGCCTGGCAACAACTCGAGCACGGGAGCTCTGTTCTGTGAGGCGACTCGATGATGCTCGCACTCTGCACTCACGTGCATTTATGTACAGATATCATGGCTGAAGGTTGACAGGCAAGTCGAGATTTCAGGATGCCCAACGACCAGCGTGGGCTGCAACAGAAAATACGGCGAGGAGCGTAACGTGCTGCCGGCCAAAAAGATGTTGTTGACTAGAAGATGTTGAGCATCTCAAGAAGCAAACCAAATGACGTTGCGGGTAGGAGTAACTATACAATTCTCACCAAATGAAACAAATGGATTCAATTTAGCCTCTCTTGCATGCTGTTTTTTAGGGTTGGAAGTGGAGGAGCAAGAACAAATGTTGCATGTCAATGGATGATGTATTTGGTCATGTCTCAGGCCAGAAGGAGTGACAGGATTAATTACAATCACAACAAGAAGGAAATAGAGAAGGGAGCAACAAATCGCAGCACACATTAGGGTACAGATCGCCAGATTTGACTAGGAACAAGAAAGATTGTTGGTGGAAAGATGAATCAAAGCCAATAAATCAGTTTTCCATGCAATTTCTTGTCAGCATCTACAACCAGGCGTCCCAAACCCGCCTCATACGCCTGTGTGGGCCGCCCAATCACTGACCGGTCACGATTTTTTGACCCAGACAGCCCCCTCTAACGATCCTCAAACGCCTAGCCTGACCGGCACCCCTCATATCCAATCCAAAAATAGGGCGGATACGGGGGCGTCCGGGCACGCCCGTCACGGCGGACCCAACAACTCGAATTGCACCAAATCCACCCCCAAGACCTGCCGGATTCATTTGATATCTCCTCCCTTCTTCCTCCTCTGCATCGTCCGTCTCACAGCTCCGCCGCCGCGCGCGCTCTGCAGCCGTTCCTAGCCTCCACACCACCAGATCCGGCAGAGTAGTCCTCTCTCCCTCCTCGCCGCTCGGGACGTCTTCGCCGGCCCGGACGCCACTGCGGTACATCCGGCTACTTTCTGGCTTCGTCTTGCGGTTAATGTGTTCGACACATTGTCTGGTCGAATTTTTTGTGATTTTATTAGGGAAAACAATGGATTTCGACGGATGTGGAGTATGGACCGACGAACCTTGATCAAATGATTCAAGATGAGTTCTTTGATTCCTCGGATTCGGACGAAGAAGTGGACATGATCATGCTCATGAGCATGCAAGAGGAAATGGACCAACAAGTGGAGCACATCCTCAACTTCAAGGGCTGAATCAAAGGGAGAAGAGGGATCAACCGGGATAGGGTGTCCGGAGCAAAGCTATTGCGCAGGGACTACTTTGTTCCCAATCCTACTTTCCCGGATGATCCATGGTTTCGTGGTCGTTTTCGCATCCGGAAACGATTATTTTTGCACACCGTGGAGGGAGTGGAGGCACATGACGATTACTTCAAGCTCACAAGGGATTGCTGTGAACAACACTCTTTTCTCTGCCAAGCAAAAGTGCATGGCTGCTTTGAGGATGCTTTCACTTGGTACTGTTGTAGATGCCGTTGGTGAGATGGTCAAGATGGGGGAGAGCACGTGCTTGAATACTATTGTCAAGTTTGCCCGCGCCATGGTAGTGGTGTTTGGACCTAAGTATCTCAGAAAACCAAATGTGCGGGACAGGGAGAGGTTGTTGGCTATTGGAGATGATGTAGGGTGGAACCCTATGGGCCGATCTTTCACGATAGGGAAATTCCCAAAGAACAAGATGAACACACGAGGGAAAACGCGAGGGGAAACAAGAGGAAACACTCAAATCAACGAGGTTCGATTACACATGTGCTAGATCCGAGAACACAACGAGACACACGATCCAAGGACAACCAGGGATGATACAAACGGTACATAGTCCTTCCCGATCTGTGAGGAGACGAGGTCTTGAATCCACGAGGGTATCTTCCCTTTCGGGGTCTTGAATCCACTATTGGTTAACATTGCATGAAAAACAAAAATAATTCTATGCACACTCAAGATCTATCCATGGAGATGCATAGCTACGAGAGGGAAGAGTGTGTCTATCTACCCTCGTACACCGTTAAGCGGAAGCGTTTATCAACGCGGTTGATGTAGTCGAACACCTTCGTGATCCAACCGATCAAGTACCAAACATATGGCACCTCCGCGTTCAGCACACGTTCAGCTCGATGACGTCCTCGCGTTCTTGATCCAGCAAGACGGGCGAAGTAGTAGATGAGTTCCGGCAGCACGATGGCGTGGTGACGGTGATGATGCAACTATCTCCGCAGGGCTTCGCGGACCACTACAAAAATATGACCGAGGATGAACTAGAGGGAGAGGGGCGCCGCACACGGCTTGGGTATCGTGGTGTGTGTTGCCCTTCTCCCTCCTCTCATATATATATATATATATATATGTGTGTGTGTGTGTGTGTGTGTGTGTGTGTGTGTGTGTGTGTGTGTGTTTGTGTGTGTGGAGGGGGAGAGGAGGCAACCCTAGGGCACCCCAAGTGGCCGCGGCTACCCTAGAGGCATGCCTAGCCCCCCTCCATATTTGAACATGGGGGGGGAGGAAAGGGGGGCTGGCTGCCTTAGGGCGCCTCCCCCTTCCTTCCTGTCGTGAGAACGGATCTGACAGTAGAGGTAGGAGAGGTTGTACACTCGGATTTACGAGTTCAGGCCCCTCTCGGGGGAGGTAAAAGCCCTACGTCTCGGTGTTGCGGGAGCTTTGTTTCATTGGAGTGTTGAGTTACAGGGGGTGTGAACCCTTGTGCAAGAGGGGAGGGGTGGCTTATATAGAGTCTGCTGACCCCTCGCAATCCTCAGTTACACAAGGGTTCAAGGAGAGAATAAAGGCACGAACGTTACTGGAAACGCCCGTGTTTAATAGTCTTTATAGCGACGGAGTGATCGTCTAGCCGTTGCCATCCTGAGGTGGCTCTAGTTCTTCTGGTCTTCGAGTGAAATCTTGTACTCCGAGTGAATAACGACGGTCGAGTGGAAGTGGGACAACTGAGTGGATCTTCTGTCGAGTGAGTTGCACTCTGTGGTCATTTCAGTAGGTATCTCCTTTCTAACTTTGTAGGTATTGGCCTCTTGCATAGTGTCCTTAGGTAGGGCATGTAGGTCAGGTCTAAGACTGTACCCTAGGTACATGGTATCGTCATTAGCCCCCGAATGGATCGAGGTCCGAGTGAAGAAGGATTGAAGCTGATTTCGACCCGACTCAATGTCTCGGAGACACTTTTTAGGAGTCTGAAAGTATACGAGCTTGTTAAATCCTCTGTCAGTTGCCTTGATCGATTCTGGCTTCTTGAGTATCTGAGTCAAATAAATAGCAGAACAGGGAACAGAATGGGTTTGGATATCTCTGACGCAATCGATTGATTTGCTGGACCCGGATTTTGTGGGATTTGAAATTTGGATAAGCGTGCGGGCCGGCTGCAACGCGGTAAGCGGGGCAAGTGTGGAGGGACTCCTCGATCTTTGCCCCACCTTTTTCGCCACGTATCAGGCTGGTGCCGGTTGTGGGATGCGTTGAGATTGCGCTGGCCCATAGGTCATCCACTCGGACATGTGGGTATAAAAGACGAGACAGCCGAGGCGTGCAACAGTGTCCTACACTTTTCCCCTTTCTTCTCTGTCTCTCCGCCTCATCCACCTCAGTGCAGTGCCACCCCGTTCGCTTTCATGGACCACCGCGGAGATGGTGAAGGACAAGACGGAGGCGCTGGAGCGCGCCAAGAAGGGGGGCAAGGAGAAGAAGGGGTCGAGCTCGCGGCCCACTCTGCTGCTGGACTGGCTCCAAGGCGATTGGATCCCCTCGTCGGTCACGGAGGAAGATCTCCAGGGGCTCGTCGTCGACGGCTTGTTGGCCCCTGGCTCCTGGAGGCTGCCGAAGGGGGAGTTCGTGAAGGAAATATGCCCTAGAGGCAATAATAAAGTTATTGTTTATTTCCTTATTTCATGATAAATGTTTATTATTCATGCTAGAATTGTATTAAACCGGAAACTTAGTACATGTGTGAATGCATAGACAAAACATAGTGTCCCTAGTATGCCTCTACTTGACTGGCTCGTTAATCAAAGATGGTTATGTTTCCTAACCATAGGCATGTGTTGTCATTTGATGAAGGGGATCACCTCATTAGGAGAATGATGTGATGGACATGACCCATCCGTTAGCTTAGAATTATGATTGTTATAGTTTCATTGCTACTGCTTTCTTCATGACTTATACATGTTCCTCATATTATGAGATTATGCAACTCCTGAATATCGGAGGAACACCTTGTGTGCTATCAAACGTCACAAAATAACTGGGTGATTATAAAGATGCTCTATAGGTGTCTCCAAAGGTGTTTGTTGGGTTATGAGGGAGTCCCGGATTAGGGGGTGTCCGGACGGCCGGACTATGACCTTTGGCCGGAGTCCCGGAATATGAAGATACAAGATTGAAGACTCCGTCCCGTGTCCGGATGGGACTTTCCTTGGCGTGGAAGGCAAGCTTGGCGATACGATATGAAGATCTCCTCCCATTGTAACCGACTCTGTGTAACCCTAGCCCTCTCCGGTGTCTATATAAACCGGAGAGTTTTAGTCCGTAGGACGAACAACAATCATACCATAGGCTAGCTTCTAGGGTTTAGCCTCTCTGATCTCGTGGTAGATCTACTCTTGTACTACCCATATCATCAATATTAATCAAGCAGGAGTAGGGTTTTACCTCCATCGAGAGGGCCCGAACCTGGGTAAAAACATCGTGTCCCTTGTCTCCTGTTACCATCCGCCTAGACGCATAGTTGGGACCCCCTACCCGAGATCCGCCGGTTTTGACACCGACATTGGTGCTTTCATTGAGAGTTCCTCTCTGTCGTCGCCTTTAGGCCCGATGGCTTCTTCGATCATCAATCACGATGCGGTCCAGGGTGAGACTTTTCTCCCCGGACAGATCTTCGTATTCGGCTGCTTCGCACTGCGGGCCAACTCATTTGGCCATCTGGAGCAGATCGAAAGCTACGCCCCTGGCCATCAGGTTAGGTTTGGAAGTTTAAATTACACGGCCGACATCCGTGGGGACTTGATCTTCGATGGATTCGAGCCACGACCGGGCACGCCGTACTGTCACGATGGGCATGATTTAGCTCTGCCGCCGGATAACGCCCAGAGCGTCGCTCAGGTGTCCGCTCTGACCATTAGCTCGAAGCCCACTGTGCCAGTCGGGGATGGACGGTTGGACGCCGCCCCAGAAGCCGCAATCTCTACGGCGATAGAGCCGGATACCAGCCTAGTCCTTAGCATGGCCCATGACTCCAAGGTGCCGGACTCCGCTCCGGACTCCGTATATCCTGCACCTCTTCCGATCGAGCCCGATTGGGCTCCGGTCATGGAGTTCACCGCCTCGGACGTCTTTCAGCACTCGCCCTTTGGCGATATCCTGAATTCGCTAAAGTCTCTCTCTTTGTCAGGAGAGCCCTGGCCGGACTACGGTCAGCATGGTTGGGATACGGACGACGAAGAAATTCGAGGCCCACCCACCACCCACTTTGTAGCCACTGTCGACGATTTAACCGACATGCTCGATTTTGACTCCGAAGACATCGACGGTATGGACGCCGATGAAGGAGACAATCAAGAACCAGCACCTTTAGGGAACTGGAAAGCCACCTCGTCATACGACATATACATGGTGGACACCCCCAAAGCAGGGGATGGCGAGGAAAAAACGTAGGATGATCCCTCCAAGAAGCAACCCAAGCGCCGACGTCAGCGGCGCCGCTCTAAGTCCCGCCAAAACAAAAACGGCGATTCCGGCACCGGAGATAACAACACGCCGGATAGTGCCGAAGACAACCCCCTCCAGCAGGATTCAGTGCTGGAGCCAACCCTCATGAGAGAGCGGCCGACAAAGAGGTTGAGGACGACAACTATATGCCTCCCTCCGAAGACGAGGCAAGCCTCGACGACGACGAATTCGTCGTGCCAGAGGATCCCGTCGAACAAGAGCGTTTCAAACGCAGGCTTGTGGCCACGACAAGCAGCCTCAAGAAAAAACAGCAGCAGCTTAGAGCTGACCAAGACTTGCTAGCCGACAGATGGACCTAAGTCCTGGAGGCGGAAGAGTATAAACTCAAACGCCCCTCCAAGAGGTACCCAAAGTGCAGGCTGCTACCCCAACTTGAGGAGGAAGCAACTAAACCTACATCACCAGCGTACGATGCACCCGATCGGCCACCCCATGGCCGCGATAGAGAGGCCTTCAGGCCCTCGACCCAAGCCGCACCCCAGCACCGCTCAAAACATACCAGAGTACGGGGAGACGCAACAGACCTGCGAGACATATTGGAGAATACGGTAAGGCAAACAAGATCGATCTACGGATCGCATGGGCGCCCCGCGTCACGTGACGCTAGCCGTCACGCCGGACATTATAAGTACGGCTCGGCCGAATACAACAGACCAAGCTCGTCCGAGCTGCGTCGAGATATAGCCCAGTACAGGGGCGCCGCACACCCACTATGCTTCACAGACGAAGTAATGGATCATCAAATCCCCGAGGGCTTTAAACCCGTAAACATCGAATCATACGATGGCACAACAGATCCCACGGTATGGATCGAGGATTATCTCCTTCATATCCACATGGCCCGTGGTGATGATCTACACCCCATCAAATACCTCCCGCTCAAGCTTAAAGGACCAGCTCGACATTGGCTTAACAGCCTGCCAACAGAGTCAATTAGTTGTTGGGAGGACCTGGGATCCGCATTCCTTGACAACTTCCAGGGCACCTATGTGCGACCACCAGACGCCGATGACCTAAGCCACATAATCCAGCAGCCAGAGGAATCGGCCAGACAATTCTGGACATGGTTCCTAACCAAGAAAAATCAAATAGTCGAATGTCCGGACGCCGAGGCCCTTGCAGCCTTCAGGCACAACATCCGAGATGAATGGCTTGCCCGGCACCTAGGACAGGAGAAGCCGAAATCTATGGAAGCCCTCACGACACTCATGACCCGCTTTTGTGTGGGAGAAGACAGCTGGCTAGCTCGTAGCAATAACATAACAAAGAGCCATGGCACTTCGGATACCAAGGACAACAATGGCAGGTCACGTCGCAACAAGCATAAGCGCCGCATTAACGGCGATAATACTGAAGATACGGCAGTCAATGCCGGATTCAGAGGCTCTAAACCCGGTCAGTGGAAGAAGCCATTCAAAAGAAACCCTCCGGGCCCATCCAGCTTAGACCGGATACTTGATCGCTCGTGCCAGATACATGGCACCCCCGAACAGCCAACCAACCACACCAACAGGGATTGTTGGGTGTTCAAGCAGGCAGGCAAGTTAAGTGCCGAAACCAGAGACAAGGGGCTGCATAGCGATGACGAGGAGGAGCCCCGGCCGCCGAACAACAAAGGACAGAAGGGATTCCCCCCGCAAGTTCGGACGGTGAACATGATATACGCAACCCACATCCCCAAAAGGGAGCGGAAGCGTGCTCTCAAGGATGTCTATGCGTTGGAGCCAGTCGCCCCAAAGTTCAACCCATGGTCCTCCTGCCCGATCACCTTTGATCGAAGGGACCGTCCCACTAGCATCCGTCACGGCGGATTCGTCGTATTGGTCCTAGACCCAATTATCGACGGATTTCACCTCACCAGAGTCCTAATGGACGGCGGCAGCAGCCTGAACCTGCCTTTATCAGGATATAGTGCGAAAAATGGGCATCGATCCTCAAGGATTAAACCCACAAAGACAACCTTCAAAGGCGTCATACCAGGTGTAGAAGCCAGTTGTACAGGCTCGGTTACACTCGAAGTGGTCTTCGGATCCTCGGATAATTTCCAAAGCGAAGAATTAATCTTCGACATAGTCCCATTCCGCAGTGGCTATCACGGCCTGCTCGGACGCACCGCATTTGCAAAATTCAACGCGGTGGCGCACTACGCATATCTCAAGCTCAAGATGCCAGGACCTCGCGGAGTCATCACGGTAAATGGAAACACCGAACGCTCTCTCCGAACGGAGGAGCACACTGCGGCCCTAGCGGCGGAAGTACAGAGTAGCCTTTCAAGATAACACTCCAATCCAGGTGTCAAGCGTCTGGACAACTTCAAGCGAGCCCGAAGTAACCTACAACAAACCCAGCTGGCACGCTTCGAGCAAGCATAGCAGTGCGGCCCCAACCCTAGCCCTCGCGAAATGGTGATATCAGTACCACGCGTACATAACTACGCCTTAGAGATACCATGGGCATAAGGGGAGGGGCACAACTACGGCATGCCCAGAATGCGGCTCAACCGCACTAAGGGGCTCCCTATTCCGCCGTTTCCTTCTTTCACACTTTCAGGACCCAACTATTCGGAAGGCCTGTCCGGCATTACACTCGTCGAACACACGATGCAACAGCCAGGGAGAGAACAAGCTGCGTCAAATGTGCAGGTGGTCTCTATAACGAGCTTAATACCTGTTTTATCTAAAGTCCCGCAGCTTGCCCCTGGAGGGGGACATGTCAAATAATCCCATCTCTTGCTTATCGCACTACTTGTATCGTTCTGCTTTTATAGCAGCTCTTTTTTAATAAACAATACATAGCTCTTATCTATTATTGTACTCATCTATTTTTTATAGAAACATGTTCAGTCATGACATTCTGCAACCGTACACTTTGGTACGGCCAATACACCAGGGGCTTAAGCACCCCATAACAAGGTGTGAGAAGACCGAACACTCTCATGAGTGCGGCACCCCGAACTTATAGCACTATATGCATCGGCTCCGAATCATGTCTTTGGTCAATAGTTGGGTTTGCCCGGCTCCCATGTTTTGGTACCTTATGTTCCGCAATGTTGGCTAAGGTAGCGCTGGGAGAACTACTATGATTGTGCCCCAGTTGAGCTGGGTTAACACCTCAGTAGAGAAAGCTAAAACTGACTGTCATGATAGCGCGAGAGACAAGTCGCTGTTCGCGAGGTTTTTACGAGTCCTTAAAGACTTATGCCGCTTCGAGCGAGGAGCCGGACTTATCCGGCCTAGGCGTGGATAGCACCCCGAACTCGGTCTTCCGAATACTAGGGGCTTCGCCGAAATTTAAAATTATAGAATTCTATGGCTAAGTGAGAGTGATAAAGCATTATAAGTCCGACGACCTGGTTCGTTGTGCTGAACGCCTCCCTAGATGGACCCAAGAATGGGAACAAGAGTGCTCAGGTTTATCCCGAACACCCCAGCACTCGCGGCATGGGGGTCGAAGCCGACGACTTGCATCTCTCAGATTTGATAAACGGCCGCACAGAAGGTAATATTTTAAATTAACAAGTGTTGCTTAACGCATATGAGCAAAGTTTCAGCGTACAGGATAACAAATGCGAGTCTACTAAAAAATTATATCTTTGGAGCACTCATCCGCTATACGGCGGACACCCTTCAGGACGCCATTATAATACATCTCGGGCGTGTGATACTCCTTGCCCGGCGGTGGCGCGTCCGTCAAAAGCTTCTCCGCGTCCAGCTTGCCCCAGTGCATGTTAGCACGGGCAAGGGCCCGACGGGCACCTTCAATGCAGACGGAGCACTTGATGACCTCGATCCACGGACAAGCGTCCACCAGCCGCCGCACCAGACCAAAGTAGCTCCCAGGCATGGCTTCCCCAGGCCATAGCCGAACTACGAGGCCCTTCATGGCCTGTTCGGCGACCTTGTGGAGCTCGACCAACTGCTTCAGCTGGTCGCTCAGGGGCACCGGATGTCCGGCCTCAGCATATTGAGACCAGAACACCTTCTCCGTCGAGCTCCCCTCTTTGGTTCGGTTGAATGCGGCAGCATTAGACACACTACAGGGCAGATCGACGAATGCTCCTGGAGAGCTCCGGATTCGGGTAAGTAACAGATAATTTACTTTTATATTCTTACTTTGCATAAAGAATGCCTTACCCGCCGCTATCTTCTTCATCGCCTCGATCTCCTGAAGGGCCTTCTGGGCTTCGGCCTTAGCAGTCTTCGCACTCTCAAGAGCCAAGGCAAGCTCGGACTCTCGAGTCTTCGAGTCATGCTCCAAACTCTCGTGTTTTTCCACGAGAGCCTGGAGCTCTTGCCGCACCTCCGCCACCCGCGCCTCCTGCTTCTGTCGCTCGGTGCGCTCCAAGGCCGCACTGCTTTCGGCCATGGAGACCGCCTCCTTCAGGGTCGCCACCTCGGTCGTGGCCCCTGCAACATTTACGTTGGTACTGTCATTATTTGCAACCAAGTATTTCTATATACATTTACATGTGGTACTATGTACCCTCTTTATCCTCGAGCTGCTTCTTGGCACGGCCGAGCTCGCTCTCGGACCACTCGAGGCTTTCCTGCATGTGTATATCTTTTTAGATCCTCAGCTCGGCTTTTCTTTCCGAACGCCGAACTGAGCATCAGGGGCTACTGTCTATGCGGTAACATTTTTATATGTTTTTGAACACATACCTCAAAGCCTATTAACAGGCTTGTACAGGCTTCCGTCAGCCCGCTCTTGGCGGACTGAACCTTCTGAATCACCGCACTCATGACAGTGCGGTGTTCCTCGTCGATGGAAGCACCGTTAAGCACCTCGAGCAAATTGTCCGGCGCCTCCGGATGGACGGAGGTCACCGGCATCGTAGGCTTGCCTTCCTTATGAAGGCGTCGCCTGTCGGGCTCCGGAACCATCGACGGTTCCGGAGCAGTGTCCGGCCCGGGGCCGGACTTAGATCCCTCCGGAGCGTTACCCCCTTTGGGCCTGGAGTCCGGGAGGTCGCCTTGTGGCACCTCCAGGACCACCTCCTCCTGGTTTTGCCCCTTTTGGGACTCAACCTCAGCGTCATCTGTAGGGAGAGGGGAGGAGGCCGTCGGAAGTGAAGCGCTATTCACATCCGACGAGTCCAGGGATCCACTCGACGAATCGCCGAGCTGAGCCCGAGGCGGACTGCATCATTGAATTCAGCATCAGAAGGAACCATACATCAGAGGAGCGCCATAAGTTATTCGGATATTCGGATACTTACAATTTTGCCAGGGGCTTGACCCTGGGTGGCCATTCCTCCTCGCCGTCTTCGGCATCCGAGGCGTAGTCCGGCAGAGGGGTCTTCCCCTTCTTGGACCCTTCGGCCTCCCCAGTTGGGGCGGCCTTCCTTTTCTTTCCTCCCCTCGCGGGAGGGGGAGAGGCTTCTTCTTCTTGTTCCTCTTCCTCCTCCTCGTCCTCCGAGGCGGAGGGTGCTTTGGGGTCGTCGGGCGATGAATCCGACACCACCGGGCGCCGGGAACTCTTTCGGGTCCCCGTGGCCTTCTCCTTGCACTACTAGGGAAAAGCCTATACACAGAAAGTTACTAGTAGCGAGGGTTAAAAACCCTCGCTACTGCTACTTACCAGTAGCGTAGGTTTTTAAACCTCGCTACTACTAAGTTGATAGCAGTAGCGCGGGTTTTTAACCCTCGCTACTACTAAGCGGTCTCTACCGTGCCCCCCGGGACATGCCATAGTAGTAGCGCGGGTTTTTAAAACCTCGCTACTACTAAGTTTGATAGCAGTAGCGTTGGTTTTTAGCCCTCGCTACTACTAAGTGGTGCCATAGTAGTAGCGAGGGGGTAAAAAACCGCGCTACTACTAAAGGTCCCATTTTCAAACTCTACCCCCCTTGTGGATTGCCTTTTCAGTTTAAAAAAATAAAAGAAAATGATGAAAATGTCAAAAAATGAAAGAAAATAAGTTTCCCATGTGATATGTGGTCTAGTTGTTGGGAAAATTTGCAAATATGAATTTCGACTTTATTTGCAAAATCTCTCGAGAATTTGTAAAAATGGGCATAACTTTTGCATACTAACTCGGATGAAAAAGATTTTTATATGAAAAATCATCTACTCGAAAAGTTACATCCAAATTTAATCGGGGGAACCCCGTTAAACATTTTCAAAATCCTCAAAAACCTAACAGAAAAAAAGTTACAGGACTTTTAAGATCTAGAGTGGAAAAAGACGAAAAAATTTCAAACTGTGTGGTCAAACTGTGGTCAAACAATGGTCAAACTAATTATTCTAGAATATTAGTGTTACTAAATAATTATTTTAGTTTTTTTTGAATTTTGGTCAAATCTGGTCAAACTATGGCCAAACTGTGGTAAAACTGTGGTCAAACTGTGGTCAAACTAATTATTCAAGAAATATTAGTGTTAATAATTTTTTAGAACAATAGTTTCAAACTCAAATAGTGAAATGTGTGACTTCATGCTCAAGCTAAATTCCTGAGGTTAATAGGATTGACATCTTACTATTGTCAGGAAAACAACAAGTGCAGACTTGGAAACGAGGGAGAATAGAACCCGGAAGTTAAGCGTGCTCCGGCTGGAGTAGTGAGAGGATGGGTGACCGTCCGGGAAGTTAGATGAGGGGTGATTAGAGATTAAACTGAGCAGCGATGAGGGGTGATTAGAGATTTGAGGTTTAAATAATTCAAAAATTTGAAAATTAGGGAAAAAAAATCGAAATATTTTTTCGAAAAAATTCAAAAAAACCCGTGCTGGTAGTAGTAGCGCGGGTTTTTACCCACACTACTACTAAAGGACGTAGTAGTAGCGCGGGTGGCACCCACGCTACTGCTATAAGTTAGCTGTAGCGCCTTATTAGTAGCGCCGACCCCCGCGCTGCTAATAGGTCCAAAACCCGCGCAGCTGCTAGGCTTTTCCCTAGTAGTGTTGGCCTTCTTCTCCGGCACCACCTGAGGTGCCGGAACCAGTAGCTTCGCCAAGCGTGCGTCTGCTGGGCCTTTGGGCAAAGGGGCCAGACAGTCAAACTGTCCGGATGTCCTCTTCCAGTCCTATCAAAGGAACGGAAGTTTAGATCCCACATAGAGTCACACTATGAAATTCGAGTGTCCCGTAAAGGACTAAATATAAGCTTACTTCGGAGGCTTGGCGCTTGGCGCAGAATCCGCGATCCTCGGTGACGGGAGGGGAGACCTCGGAGCTCTTGAAAAGCGCCTTCCAGGCGTCCTCGTGCTTCATTTCGAAGAGTCGGGACAGAGTCTGGTACTGGGCCGGGTCGAACTCCCACAAATTGAAGTCCCGCCGTTGACACGGGAGGATCCGGCGGAAGAGCATGACCTGGACTACGTTGACAAGATTGACCTTCTTGGTCACCAGGTCTCGGACGCAGGTTTGGAGTCCGGTCACCTCTTCCGGATTACCCCACGACAGGCCCATCTCTTTCCAAGATGTGAGCTGGGTGGGGATGCCGGAACAAAATTCGGGGGCCACTGCCCACTTAGGGTCACGCGGCTCGGTGATGTAGAACCACCCCGATTGCCACCCTTTGATGGTTTCCATGAAGGCACCCTCGAGCCATGTGACGTTGGCCATCTTGCCCACCATAGCGCCTCCGCACTCTGCTTGTCGGCCTTTCACAACCTTCGGCTTGACGCTGAAGATTTTCAGCCATAGGCCAAAGTGAGGCTGGATGCGGAAGAAGGCCTCGCACACGACGATAAACACCGAGATGTTGAGGATGAAGTTCGGGGCCAGATCGTGGAAGTCCAGAACGTAGTAGAACATGAGCCCCCGGACGAACGGGTGAAGAGGAAAACCCAGTCCGTGGAGGAAATGGGGAAGAAAAACAACCCTCTCATGGGGCCTGGGGGTGGGGATGAGTTGCCCCGCATCGGGAAGCCGGTGCGTGATGTCGTCAGACAGGTACCCGGCCTTCCTCAGTTTCTTGATTTGCCCCTCCGTGATGGAGGAGGCCATCCATCTACCTCCCGCTCCGGACATAATTGGAGAAGGCTGAGGTGGGAAGTGCGGGCTTGGGCGGTGGAGCTCGAGCGCGCAGGACGGATAAGAAAAGGAGGAAGAAGGCGTAAATGGAAAGGGTGGATCCCTATCCCCTTATATGGGCGGCCGAAACTACAAGCCCCCACCATCCTAGTAAAACTCGCTTATCTCCCAAGCGATGTGGTTAATGGTGCTGTTGGGTTACCCACGCCCGTATTGATGAGAATCCCAGAATAAGGGGACACGGTCTCTGTTTTGACAAGACGTGCCACGGAAAACCGCCTCGCTAAACACGCTGAGGTACAACAATAAAACGATTCGAATGAAAGCCTGACCGTGACGTCACGCTACAGAGTACATCAGCAGATCTGATTGGTGCAAATATTATTCTCTCTACGGTGGAATGTGGAACTTATTTTGCAGAGCCGGACACTATCCTGGTGTTCAACATCTTCTATGAAGTATTCAGAGGAGGAACCCGCCTTGCAATGCCGAAGACAACTTGCGCGCCGGACTCATCGTCATTGAAGCCTGGTTAGGGGGT
The DNA here is from genome assembly GCF_018294505.1 of Triticum aestivum. Classification (NCBI taxonomy): domain Eukaryota; kingdom Viridiplantae; phylum Streptophyta; class Magnoliopsida; order Poales; family Poaceae; genus Triticum; species Triticum aestivum. The sequence goes on along the minus strand of NC_057798.1, from coordinate 712,723,296 downwards.
GTCCGGACGGCCAGACTATGACCTTTGGCCGGACTCCCGGACTATGAAGATACAAGATTGAAGACTCTGTCTCGTGTCCGGATGGGACTTTCCTTGGCGTGGAAGGCAAGCTTGGCGATACGATATGAAGATCTCCTCCCATTGTAACCGACTCTGTGTAACCCTAGCCTTCTCCGGTGTCTATACAAACTGGAGAGTTTTAGTCCGTAGGACGAACAACAATCATACCATAGGCTAGCTTCTAGGGTTTAGCCTCTCTGATCTCGTGGTAGATCTACTCTTGTACTACCCATATCATCAATATTAATCAAGCAGGAGTAGGGTTTTACCTCCATCAAGAGGGCCCGAACCTGGGTAAAAACATCGTGTCCCTTGTCTCCTATTACCATCCACCTAGACGCATAGTTCGGGACCCCCTACCCGAGATCCGCCGGTTTTGACACCGACAGGTTGGCATAGATTGAGATTAGGATTTGTCACTCCGTGTTTCGGAGAGGTATCTCTGGGCCCTCTAGGTAATACTCATCACTATAAGCCTTGCAAGCATTGTGACTAATGAGTTAGTTACAGGATGAAGTATTACGGAACGAGTAAAGAGACTTGCCGGTAACGAGATTGAACTAGGTATTGAGATACCGACGATCGAATCTCGGGCAAGTAACATACCAATGACAAAGGGAAAAACGTATGTTGTTATGCAGTTTGACCAATAAAGACCTTCGTATAATATGTAGGAACCAATATGATCATCCAGGTTCCGCTATTGGTTATTGACCGGAGACGTGTCTCGGTCATGTCTACATAGTTCTCAAACCCGTAGGATCCGCACGCTTAACGTTCGATGACGATTTGTATTATGATTTTATGTGATTTGATGTACCGAAGTTTGTTCAGAGTCTCGTATGAGATCACAGACGTGACGAGGAGTCTCGAAATGGTCGAGACATAAAGATTCATATATTGGAAGGTTGCATTTGGACATCAGAATGGTTCTGAGTGGTTCGGGCATTTTTCCGGAGTACCGGGTGGTTACCGGAACCCCCGGGAGAAGTTATGGGCCTTATGGGCCATAAGAGGGAAGCACACCAGCCCACAAGGGGCTGGTGCTCCCCCTTGGGTAGGAGGCCGGTTAGGACTGGGAGAAGGGGGTCGGCCCCCCTTTCCTTCTCCTTCTCCCTTCCCCCTTTCCTACTCCGTATGGGAGGTGGAATCCTACTAGGACTAAGGAGTCCTAGTAGGACTCCACACCATGGCGCGCCCCCTAGGGCCGGCGGCCTCTCCCTCTCCCTCCTTTATATACATGGGCAGGGGGCACCCTAGAACACACAAGTTGATCAAGTTGATCTTTTAGCCGTGTGCGGTGCCCCCTTCCAAAGATTTCCACCTCGGTCATATCGTCGTAGTGCTTTGGCGAAGCCCTACGTTGGTAACTTCATCATCACCTTCACCACACCGTCGTGCTGACGAAACTATCCCTCGACATCATCTGGATCTAGAGTTCATGAGACATCATCGAGCTGAACATGTGCAGATCGCGAAGGTGCCGTTTCTTCGGTGCTAGGATCGGTCGGATCGTGAAGATGTACGACTACATCAACCACGTTGTCATAACGCTTCCGCTTTCGGTCTACGAGGGTACGTAGATACACTCTCCCCTCTCGTTGCTATGCATCACCTAGATAGATCTTGCGTGATCGTAGGAATTTTTTGAAATTACCGCGTTCCCCAATAGTTCGAGCCTTCACCACGCCCTGGAGAGCGGGTTCTTCTCCTCACTCACATAGAGAGAGGTTTCTCCTTGCCCCCTCATCCCTTTTTCCGTGGTTTCTTGAACTTCTTTGGCGCACAAATCCACCACCTCCCTTCGAGTGCCATATCATACCTTGCTGCCTTTCTCTCAACGTGTGAGAATTTCTGGGGTTGTCGCCCCCACTGGGGTTGTTCAAACACATCTTCACCTGCCGCTCCCAGTCGGTTAAGAAGGCAAATTCGGGTGACGCAAAGACCCACGTGATTCAGCTGTGGGGGGGCTTGGGTGTCCAGATGAGAGGTAGAAGTTCTTTTCCTTCTATGACTTTTCCTGAGTCAGTCAGGGGTTGGCAGTCGACCTGGTTCTACTGCAATGACGTTCCGACTCCTGGTCGTCGATTGGCCTCCCCCCTTACACGTCGGAGAGACTCAAAGCTCCTCCCTCAATGATAGTGGACGAGGAGGAGAAAGCTGAAGTGGGGATCCTGGTAGATGTGGTGGTCGAGTTGATCCGGGGCAGGGTGACAGACACGGATTTGTTGAAATGTTTCCCACTCAATGCATCCAGCCTCTGCAAGCACGCGACCATCCCATGTGGCTGTATTCAGGTGCAGACGACACCGCTCGGACCCATCTGGAGGAAGTCAAGGAAGAGACAGTGGCACAGTGGCTCAGGAGCATCACTGGAAACTGTGACAATCCGCGTGGATCCCAACGTAACTTGCCATTCGATGCTGAGCATCTTCTAGGAGAGGTGAGACATAACTTACCGAGTGTTTTATATTTTGTTTTCCATACATAACTAAATTGAGGACCGACTGACTTTGACATTTGTGTTCTGTAGGCGTTCATGAAGATGTATTCGCCCGTGTCGCATGGTGAGCAACTTGTTGAAGGAATGGAGAGCGATGGTGGCACTGCTGATATGGACTACGCCGAAGACAGTGATGATTCAAAAGGAAGTGAGGAAGTTGAGTCTCCTCCATGCACCGAGCATCGATCCAAACAAACCCAAGACCCGTCACCAGCCAAGGCAAGGCCGAGGCATCGAGTGTTAGGAATCCAAAACACACTCGGACTGCAATGCCGGAGCCGACTGAAAAGTCAGGAAAACAACCCAAAGTAGTGCTTGTGAAACCTCTGAAGGCTCTCCCTCGAATCAAGGTCTCGGTGCCTATTGCTTCGATGTCAGTGCTTTTCTTTTATCCTTTCCTTCTTACTGCTGCAGAACTTCATGTATTTGCTGACCGAGTGAACCTTGCGTGCCAGAGCTGCTACTTCAATAACGTCACCCAAGCAGACTGATGAGGAACATGCAGAGGAGGAAACTGCGGACGTAGCTACCTCTCGGCGAGGTACGACACATTTGCACTCAGTTTTGCTTCATTGGTTGGTTTGTCGATTGAACGAGTTGTTGTTGTCGAGTGGTAGCAGAGCCAACAAACCTCATCCTTCTGGGTGATGACGATGAAGATGAGCTTCCGAAAGGTGCGGGCGGCGAAGGCGCGACCTCGGGCAATCCTCGCAGTTTCACTCAGAGGGTACCATCAAGCAGAACACCTCGAGTGCAACCCACTACGGTGCTTCAGGAGCCTGGTGGTTCGTCTCGAGCAAGCACTATCTCTGTTGCTCCGCTGTCGACTGCCCCACCTTTGGTGACAACTCTTTGAGTTTCGGTACCTACTGGCCAATCTCAAGTGCTGATCCCTCCGACTGCATCGTCGACCCTAGTGTCTGGTGCATTCACTCTGCACCATGTCCCTGAGGACCAAACAGGGGCCAGTGAGGAAGCCATGATTCAGGCTGGCCTAATTATGCAGCATCTGAAGGAAGTGTATGAAGCTAGCAAGTCTGCTTATGATGCTAGTTCATCCCTTCAAGCAAATGTCCGAGTAAGTCCAATTGTAAGTTGATTTCCTATTGGATTTTGTCATGTCCGTCTTGATTCTGCACACCCACTGGGTGTTCTTGATTTAGTACTTGTTTGGCATAGCCTTGCATTCTAATGCTCTCCACTCGGGTCGGTCAAGCCATACCGAGTGAGAAATTGATCCGGTGGGGGCACGCTGAGTGCACCCACTGGGTGTAGTCCCCGAGACCACCGTCGAATGTTTGATACGGCAAGGGTCTTAGAATTTTTTTGTTTGTAGTTCACCACTAGCGCCGGCCAGGCTACACCGAGTGGGGATTGATCCAGTGCGGACACACTGAGTGCACCCACTGGGTGTAGTCCCCGAGACCGCCGTCGAATGTTCATTTCGGTGGGGGTCTAAAAATGTTTTTTTTCACTCAGGCTGGTCAGGCCATACCAAGTGAGAAATTGGTCCAGTGGGGGCACGCTAATGAGTGCACCCATTGGGTGTAGTCCCCGAGACCGTCGTCGGATGTTTGATTCGGCGGGGGTCTTAGAATATTTCTGGTGGTAGCAATCTGGATTTGCTCTTCTCTACTCGGAAGTAGAGGAAATACTTTGAGAATCTTTCTCGTTGTCGATTGAGTCGTCTTTTTTTGTTGATCGCAGAAATCTTGTGAACTTGGGACTCGTTATGTTGCTCTGGAGAAGGAGAAGATCCAACTCCAACTCGACTTAGAATTGACCAAAATGAACTTGGAGCGTGCTCAGACGAAGGTGAAGACCATGGGAGGTAAATCCTGTCGACTGAATGCACTATTGTACTTTTGTTCTATCCTTTAAACTGAGTACTTTTACTCGAACATATGTGCGTAATGAAAACCAACAACTTCAAGCATGACTCAGGAATGTTATTTCTTTAGACACCATGAAGCAGGCCCTGGAGAAGAAGGATGAGGAACTCGCGGGCGCCCAGAGGGTGGCCAAGGAGAAAACTGAGGCCGCTGAAGTGAAGCTAGCTTCCGTCAGCAAGCTTGAGGAAGAGAATGCAACCCTGAAGACTGCCATTAAGGAGGTGAAAAGGAAGTTGCGCAACTCAAGGAGGAGAAGATCGTCTTGGCCGACAAGGTGGGCCAGCTCACCCAAAAGAGGAACGAGCTAGAGGAATACATGGGGAACCTTGAGAAGAAAATGTAAATTATGCTTGAAGGTACCTTTTTCCGTCTGAGTGAATTCTTGAGAGCTTCGAAAACAATGCTGCTGCTAACTCATTTTTTCCTCTTTGTGCAAAATTCTACCAGAACTTCGAGCAAGAGACAGAACAAATTGAACCAGGTCTGGACACCACCAAGTGACTCATCGAAGATAATGCTTCTATGAAGGTGTTGCGACTTGAAGCTCTCCTTGACAGTGTCTTGGGGTATGTCATTTGGCTGAAGGTTGCACTGACAAGAATAGACAAAGAAATGTGTCCAGAAGATGTGCTCCAGAATGATCTCGAGTAGCTGATGGTTTGGCTCAATAAGATTCCTGGTCGAGTGCAGGCATGGAAGAAATCAGATGCTTGCTGCAGAGACGATGTGGCGCTCTAGCTTGTTCACGTTCATCCTAAGGAAGCAAGGGAAGACAAGTTGAAGGCTCTTCAAGTGGAAAACATGAAGAAGCTCCAGTTTGAAGATTTTATGGAGACCTGCATTGAGGCAGCCACTCGGATCACAGATGGCATTGACCTAGAAACCTTTGTCGAGCACCCGAGTCCTCCGGTGCGTGAAAACAATTTATGATCTGAACTTATTTGCCTCGGAATGCTGAGTTGAAAGGATCGAGAAGAGGTGTCTAGAGGGGGGGTGATTAGACCCTCAACAAGTAAAGGTAGCCGTTTTTAAGTTTTTCAAGTTGAGGCTGGAAATTAGCACCATTTCAAACATTCACAATACAATTCAAGCAAGCATGGCAAGAGTATATGAGCAACGGAAAGTAAAGCATGCAACTTGCAAGAAAGTAAAGGGATGGGATTGGAGTGTGCAAACGTAATTGGAGACACATAGATTTTTGGCGTGGTTCCGATAGGTGGTGCTATCATAAGTCCATGTTGGTGGAGACTTCAACCCACGAAGGGTAACGGTTGCACGAGTCCATGGAGGGATCCACCCACGAAGGGCCCATGAAGAAGAAACCTTGTCTATCCCATCATGGCCATCGCCCATGAAGGACCACTCTCCAAAAGGTAATAGATGGTGTGTTGATGATGAACTCCTTGCTCTTGTGCTTAGAATCATAATCTCCCCTACACTTAACTCTCTCTCATGGATCTGGCTATGGTGGAAAGATGATTTGAATGGAAAGCAACTTGGGGAAGGCTAGAGATCAAGATTTTTGTGGTTGGATTGGAGTGTCTTGGTCTCAACACATGAGTAGGTGGTTCTCTCTCAGAAAATGAGTAGTGGAAGTGTAGGAACATTCTGATGGCTATCCTGACAAATGAAGAATGGGTGGAGGGGTATATATAGCCTCCACACAAAATCTAGTTGTTACACACAGATTCCCAAACTCGGTGAGACCGAATAGTGAAACTCGGTCAAACCGATTCAGTTCAAAATGTAAAGGTTAGAGTTTTCGGTGGGACCGATAAGATCAACTCGGTGGGACCGATGTGCTAGGGTTAGGGTAAACCTCAACTCGGTTTGACCGATTACGCAAACTCAGTGAGACCGATTTTGGTAATAAGCAAACACAGAGTTGGTCAAGAAAACTCAGTGGGACCGATTGCATATCTCGGTGGGACCAAAATTATTGCAACAGGCAACAGAGAGTTTGCAAGCCCATCTCGGTGAGACTAAGATCCCATCGATGAGACTGAAGTGATTAGGGTTTCTGGCAGTGGCTATGTAAAATGAACTCGGTGGCGCCGGGTAGATCAAATCGATGGGGCCGAGTTTGACTTTAGGTTTAGGACATATGTGGAAATGAGAAAGTGGTTGAGGGCTTTGTAGCATATCACTAAGCACTTTGAGCAAGCAAGCCATTAAGCAACATCTCATCCCCTTTTAATAGTGTTGGCTTTCCTATGGACTCAATGTGATCTTGGATCACTAGAATGAAAATGTAGAGTCTTGAGCTATTGCCAATGTTTGTCCTTAGCATCTTGAAGGGGTTCCACATCCTCTTGTCCATGCCACTCCAATGTTGAACTTATCTGAAATATACTAGATGAAAGTATCTTTCCAACAAGAGATATGTTGACATTAATTACCAAAATCACCCAGGGAGCACTTGTGCTTTCAATCTCCCCTTTTTTGGAAATTGATGACAACATACATCAAAGCTTTAGATAAAGATATGAAGTACAACAAGTAAAGCTTTGGAAAGAAATGCAACATGCATTAGCTCCCCCTACATGTATGCAATCATGTGAAGATAGATCATGAGAGTATGTCAAAGCATAAACATGTCAGAGCAAGCAATGAGTTGCATGTATCTTGGCTATATGCATCAGAGCAAATGGTGTAGATACTAGAAAGATACCTTCATGTTCATGAGTCCTTCTTGCAAACAATATATACCTCAGCAAGAGATCTTCATGCACATGAGTGTGATGCATATACTTACCTTGTGGTCGTGAGCTAGCTTTGGAAGAGATGAACCTGGGTAAACAAGGTTAGATAACACACGAACACCACTAGACAAAGAAAGAGCAGAAAATCACAAGAGTACCAAGATTGGGATGACATATAGAGAGTGAGTACTAGGTACTCTATTTGGATATAGACATGTCCCCAAAGAGTAAAGATATGCAATGAATTCAAGGAAAACTTTTCCCTTGGAACTGAGCTCTCTCCCCCTGAATATGATATTGGGTAATGGGAGAAGATTGGGAAAGAAAATTAGAGTAAACAAGAAAATTAGAGCATAATAATCATAACACATACTAACATGTCTTTCCCCTCTTGAAGACATGAGACGTCTATCCTCTTATGGTTAAGAAGCATCAGGAGGAGCTTTTAGGTGTGCATTCTCTCTTATGTGATAGGCCTTGATGTGCTCTCTCTCTCTCTCCACCTTTGAGATCAATTTCCAAGAAGGGATCTTCTGGAGCATGAGTCAAGTAGGTTTGGTCCTTGAGTCACATTACAAAGCAACATGTAATATAGGATGCTGGTAGAGGACAAGAATATTTTAGTGGAGCTGGAACAAATATGGAGGATGCAAATGGAAAAGTATCTTCTCATCATTGAAATTGGTAACACCGAGTTATTATCTTCGATGGAACTGAGGTGGTTCGGTTTAAGCGAAACAAACAAGCCGGTGACGCTGAGTTCAACACAGAGAGAAAATAATTGTCATCTTAGCTCACTTAGGCAAATAAGATCTCACAAAGATTTGCAAGGAATTAACTAAGGATTTGCAATGAATTGGATGCAGGGAATGAAGAACATATTAGAGAAAAGAAAAGAAATCTAGATGAAGTTTTTTTAAAGGGAAAATGCATGCAAGAAACAAATGTCAGAACACAGACAAACACAAGAGAACTTCATCTAGAATTGGTCAGCGACGAAGTCACCTATGTTAGAGTATATTGACTTAGGAGTCAAGTGAAGACACTTAATCATAGGTCATACTCATCGTTTAAGCTCATAATGGGGTTGCCATTTTTGTTTAAGCACTTTGATGTATTCACATCTTGTTGAGTTGCTTTGACCCATGTCTTGGGGTAAAGCTTCTCTAAGATGGAATGACATACCTTGGGTGGTGGTGTTGATCTTGATCATGTAGTTGAACTTGTGTGGGATGCTCAAGGTTGATGTAGCTCATCAAGAGTTGGGAGCACCACTTGTAGTTGGAGTTCATCTACCTACATGGGTTAGTCTTGAAAGGAAGAGCACTTGTGTATCAAAAATGACAATCATGAAAGTTGATATAAAAAAATTGTCAAAGGATATATTGAAAGGATTCATGCTTCCTTGTCTTCAACCACCATGTTGTAGAGACTTGGAGATGTAGAGATTGCTTAGAATGTGATTGAGTTGCAATCTCATAGAGTTCGTCTTATCCAAGTACCTACCAGGGTTAGATGACATGCAAGAGTACAAGAATATCCAAGCCATATGATCATCATCATAAGAGAAATATCAAGGATTAGTCATAGAAAGGCTCATGCCTTGCATGCATCCAAATGGAGTTTCTACTCCAAGTTTGAGGCATCAATAATGTTCAATTCACCTCTCAAATGGAAAAACACTTTCTCATCAAGCAGTTTGGTGAAAATATCCACCAATTGCTTATCAGTACGAACATGCTTAAGATTGATTCACCTTTGGAAACATGATCTCGAATGAATTGATGACGAACTTCAATATGCTTAGTTCGAGAATGTTGCAGGCGATTATGAGCAATTTAATAGCACTCTCATTGTCACAAAGCAATGGAACGTATTTCACATATATCCCACAATCTTTAAGAGTTTGGGTCATCCAAAGTAATTGCGCACAACATGAACTGGCTGCAATGTATTCCGCTTCGGCGGTGGATAAGGATACTGAGTTTTGTTTCTTGGAGGACCAAGACACAAGAGATCTACCAAGAAATTGACAAGTACCCGAAGTGGACTTTCTATCAACCTTGTCACTGGCATAGTGTGAATCGGAGTAGCCAACAAGATCAAAAGAATACCTCTTAGGATACCAAATGCCAAAGTTTGGTGTATGAATTAAGTATCTCACTATCCTTTTCATGGCCTTAAGATGACATTCTTTGGGGGCCACTTGATATCGTGCACACATGCACACACTTAGCATAATATCGGGACATGAGGTAGATAGATATAACAATGAACCAATCATAGAACGGTAAACCCTTTGGTAAACCGGTTCGCCATCCTTAGTCAAGTCAAGATGTCCACTAATAGGCATGGGTGTACTCATACCTTTGCATTCTTGCATGTTGAACTTCTCGAATAAGTCCTTGGTGTACTTTGTTTGAGAGATAAAGCTTCCCTCCTTAGTTTGCTTGATTTGCAAACCAAGAAAGAACTTGAGTTCACTCATCATGGACATCTCAAACTTCTCCGACATTAGCTTTCCAAACTTTTCACTAAAATGAGGGTTAGTTGAACCAAATATGATATCATCAACATAAATTTGGCACACAAATAATTCACTATTAACCCTTTTAGTAAAGAGTGTAGAATCAATTTTACCAATTTTAAAGCCTTTTTCAATAAGGAACTTATTCAAGCATTTATACCACGCTCTAGGAGCTTGTTTAAGGCATAAAGAGCTTTGTGAAGTTTGTAAACATGGTTGGGTTTCTTAGGATTAACAAAGCCAGGAGGTTTTTTAACATAAACTTCCTCCTCAATTTCACCCTGGGCAAGTAAGATGGTTGGGTTTCTTAGGATTAACAAAGCCAGGAGGTTGTTTAAGGCACTTTTGATGTCCATTTTATATAAGGTGGTGTCATGATGATTGGCATAGGCAAGTAAGATGTGAATGGACTCAAGTCTAGCAACGAGGACATATGTCTCACCATAGTCCATACCTTCGACTTGAGTGTAGCCTTGAGCAACGAGACGAGCCTTGTTGCGTACAACTTGTCCATCTTCATCTTGCTTGTTCCGAAACACCCATTTGGTTCCAATGACATTGTGCTTCTCATCAGGCTTTTCAACCAACGTCCACACTTGGTCCCTCTCTCGAAATTGTGTATCTCTTCATGCATAGTGTTCACCCAATCCAGATCATCAAGAGTGTCTTCAACCTACATAGGTTCAATGCTAGAAATGAATGAGTAATGTTCACAAAAAAATCCAAATGAGTTTTAGAGCGAGTAATTCTCCCAGTTTGAATATCATCAAAGATTTGTTCGACGGGATGATCTGTTGAGACTCTTACTCGAACTCGTGAGAGTTTTTTGTTTGGGTCGGGGTGGAATATCCTCTTCATTGTCTTGTTCTTCCTCTTGTCTTTCTTCATTGTTGTTGGCGTTGTTGTTCTCCCGTGGAGGGGGAGAAGGAGGTCGTCGAGGTTCATCTTGTTGTACATCCTAGTTTTCATCGTCTTGATGTGTCCCACCCGTGGATGCCTCCAAGTCAAGTTGTGGTTCACCTTGTCATGAAGTTGAGGCTTCCACTTGGATAGGCGAGGTACTCTCCTTCACCTCCGTTGGGCGAATCTTGCCAATAGACAAGTCTTGTATGGCTTCTGAAGGATCTTTGTCACCTACATCAATTGGCAGTTGCTCTACTTGCGAGCCGTTAGATTCATCAAACTTCACATCTACCGTCTCTTCAACCTTTCGAGTGAAATTGTTGTAGACACGGTATGTATGAGAGTTTGAGCCATAACCTAGTAGGAAATCTTCATGATATTTAGGAGCAAATTTTAAACGACAATGCTTATCAAGAATGTAGCATTTTGAGCCGAATACTCGAAAGTATCCGACTTGGGGTTTGTTACTGGTGAGAAGCTCGTATGCCGTCTTGCCGAGTAGCTTGTGAAGATGTAGACAATTCGTTGCATGGAAAGGTGTCTCAACTGCTTCCACCCAAAAGTGTTTTGGCGTCTTGTACTCATCAAGCATCGTTCTTGCCATTTTGATGAGCGTCCAATTCTTCCTCTGAAAAACTCCATTTTGTTGAGGTGTGTACGTAGCCGAGAACTCATGTGAAATCCCTTCTTCATCAAGAAAGGTGTCCACATTTGCATTCTTGAACTTCGTTCCGTTGTCGCTGCGAACCTTCTTGATCTTCACTTCAAATTAATTTTGGGCCTTCCTAGCGAGGTTTTTGAAGATCTTTTGGACTTGTGATTTGTCATCGAGAAAGAACACCCACGTAAATCTTGAAAAATCATCAACTATAACTAGACCAAAAGAATTTCCACCGAGACTTTTGTAAGCGCTGGGACCAAAAAGATCCATGTGAAGTAGCTCGAGTGGCCTGCTTGTGGTCATGATGTTCTTCACGGGATGCCTTCCTCCAACCTGTTTACCTGCTTGACAAGCACTACAAAGTCTATCCTTGTCAAATATAACATCTTTAACACCATGGATATGATCACCTTTAATAAGCTTGTTAAGATTTCGCATGCCCACATGACCTAACAGTCTATGCCACAACCAGCCTTTAGAAGATTTAGCAGTTAAGCAAGTTCTAGGTTGATCCTTGTTAGTGAAATCAACAATGTATAGATCACCTCTACGTATAGTAGTAAAGACCATTTTATGATTATCTCTATGAAACACTTGGCAATCTACTTCAGTAAATAGGACATTGAATCCAAAGTCAGCTAGTCTAGATACAGAAAGTAAATTATAGCCAAGAGATCCAACGAGCATAACATTTTGTATGGAGCTATCATGTGAGAAGGCCACCTTACCAAGGCCAACCGCCTTACCCTTTGAGTTATCACCAAAAGTGACATACTTTCAAGGGTCGTTGTTTTCAGCAAGCTCACAGAACATATCCTTGTCTCCTGTCATGTGATCAGTACATCCACTATCAAGAACCCATTCCTTTCCTCCAGCCATGTAGCCGCGAAGATTTTCCATAAGACCAAAGTGTCTCATAAAATCATCAAGATCAAAGTCACTATCATCATCCTCATTATAGTATCCATGTTCAACATCATCTTGTGATTGATCATTTCCTAGAGAGAGTGATTCATTAGATATATGATTTTGACAATGTTCATCTCTATGAATTCTAGTGACTTTGGAAATGATATTGCTAATGATTCCAACATCTCCTTTGGCATGCATAAGGTCATGAAGCTCAAGTAAACAATCTCCAAACTTAGGATCATTGGGATTCATCTTATTCAAGGCAATGGACATCTAAGTTTTTCAAGGAATAGTCTGGAAATCGTTCCTCAAGAAATTTCTATATGGTGTAGGCACAATCAAGAGTAGGCGAGCAAACTATCAAATTTCTAGGCAAACCTCTAGTAATAAGATTGATGGTTCTAAGATTGTGAATCATGTCAATAGACTCATCTGGGGTAGGATGCAAAGGATCAACAAGGGATGCACAAGGGCTAGTAATGTACTTGTTCAAGTGATATTCCTTGAAATCTCAAGCATCTCATTTTTCCATTCATGAAAGAAATCTCCATCAAGGATAGGCACTCTATGTCTAAGACTCCCCAACGTAGACTCGTCCATCTTCCTCCAATGGTGATTAAACCAAAGCAATGGAGCCCAAAACTCTGATACCAATTGAAAGGATCGAAAAGAGGTGGGGGTGATTAGACCCTCAACAAGTAAAGGTAGCAATTTTTAAGTTTTTCAAGAATAGGTTGGAAATTAGCACCATTTCAACCATTCACAATACAATTCAAGCAAGCATGGCAAGAGTATATGAGCAGCGGAAAGTAAAGCATGCAACTTGCAAGAAAGTATAGGGATGGGATTGGAGTATGCAAACGCAATTGGAGACACGGAGATTGTTGGCGTGGTTCCGATAGGTGGTGCTATCGTACATCCACGTTGGTGGAGACATCAACCCACGAAGGGTAATGGTTGTGCCAGTCCACGGAGGGCTCCACCCATGAAGGGTCCACGAAGAAGCAACCTTGTCTATCCCACCATGGCCATCGCCCACGAAGGACTTGCCTCACTTGGGTAGATCTTCACGAAGTAGGCAATCTCCTTGCCCTTACAAACTTCTTGGTTCAACTCCACAATCTTGATGGAGGCTCCCAAGTGACACCTAACCAATCTAGGAGACACCACTCTCCAAAATGTAATAGATGGTGTGTTTATGATGAACTCCTTGCTCTTGTCCTTCAAATGATAGTCTACCCAACACTCAACTCTCACTCATGGATTTGGCTATGGTGAAAATATGATTTGAGTGGAAAGAAACTTGGGGAAGGCTGTAGATCAAGATTCTTGTGGTTGGATTGGAATGTCTTGGTCTCAACACATGAGTAGGTGGTTCTCTCTCAGAAAATGAGTAGTGGAAGTGTAGGCACATTCTGATGGCTCTCTTCATGAATGAAGATTGGATGGAGGGGTATATATAGCCTCCACACAAAATCTAGCCATTACACATAGATTCCCAAACTCAGTGAGACTGAATAGTGAAACTCGGTCAAATCGATTCAGTTCTAAATGTGAACGTTAGAGTTTTCAGTGGGACCGGTAAGGTCAACTCGGTGGGACCGATGTGCTAGGGTTAGGGTAAAGCATCAACTCGATTTGACCAATTACAAAAACTCGGTGAGACCGATTTTGGTAATAAGCAAATAGAGAGTTTGTCAAGAAAACTCGGTGGGACCAATTGCATATCTCGGTGGGACCAAAATTATTTCAACGGGCAACAAAGAGTTTGCAATCCCATCTCGGTGAGACCGAGAGACCATCGGTGAGACTGAACTGACTGGGGTTTCTGGCAGTGGCTATGTCAAATGAACTCGGTGGCGCCGGATATATTAAATCGGTGGGGCCGAGTTTGACGTTAGGTTTAGGACATATGTGGAAATGAGAAAGTGGTTAAGGGCTTTGGAGCATATCACTAAGCACTTTGACCAAGCAAGCCATAAAGCAACACCTCATCTCCTTTTAATGGTATTGGCTTTCCTGTGGACTCGGTGTGATCTTGGATCACAAGAATGAAAATGTAGAGTCTTGAGCTATTGCTAATGTTTGTCCTTAGCATCTTGAAGGGGTTCCACATCCCCTTGTCCATGCCACTCCAATGTTGAACTTATCTGAAATATACTAGATGAAAGTATTAGTCCAACAAGAGATATGTTGACATTAATTACCAAAATCACCCAGGGAGCACTTGTGCTTTCACGAGTGATCATGTAATCGTTAAACTCATTCTGGCCTGTCGCCCGAGTACTTTTGCTTGCATTTCCGAACTTGATGGATTTATCCGAATATTGCTTTCTAGTTTACTGCATGTTCCGAGTGAACGGATTTTCGAACTTAGAGAGGGCTCGCTCGTGGCTAAGCCCTGAGTGGGAGGGATGCTCTCACTCGAAGTTGTTTTTAAACTTAGGCGAGGGCTGGCTCGTGGCTAAGTCCCTGAGTGGGAGGGATGCTCTCACTCGGAGTAGATTTTTAACTTAGGCGATGATTAGCTCGCGGCTAAGCCCCCGAGTGGGAGGGATGCTCCCACTCAGAGTAGTTTTTTCACTTAGGCGATCATTAGCTCGCGGCTAAGCCCCCGAGTGGGAGGGATGCTCCCACTTGGAGTAGTTTTTAACTTAGGCGAGGACTGGCTCGCGGCTAAGCCTCTGAGTGGGAGGTATGCTCCCACTCGGATTAGATTTTCAACTGAGGTGAAGGTTGGCTCGCGGATAAGCCTCCAAGTGGGAGGGTTGCTCTCACTCGGAGTAGATTTTTAACTTAGGCGAGGACTGACTCGCGGCTAAGCCTTCGAATGGGAGGGAGCTCTCACTCGGAGTAGATTTTTAACTTAGGCGTGGGCTGGCTCGCGGTTAAGCCTCCAAGTGGGAGGGATGCTCTCACTCGGAGTAGATTTTTAACTCAGGTGAGGACTGGCTTGCGGCTAAGCCTCCGAGTGGGAGGGGTGCTCTCACTCGGAGTTGATTTTTAACTTAGGCGAGGACTGGCTCGCGGCTAAGCCCCCGAGTGGGAGGGATTCTCTCACTCATAGTAGATTTTTAACTTAAGTGAGGACTGGCTCACGGCTAAGCCTCAGAGTGGGAGGGATGCCCCCACTCGGAGTAGACTTTTAACTTAGGTTATAACCATTATATCTATGTTCTAAATCCGATCTTGCAAATTATAGTCACCTACTACGTGTTATGATCCGGCAACCCCAGAGTGACAGAAGTCGGGACACTTCTCGGTGATGACCGTAGTTTGAGGAGTTCATGTATTCACTATGTGTTAATGCTTTTTCTGGTTCTCTATTAAAATGAGTCCGTAATATCCCTTAGTTTCCATATGGACCCCGCTGCCACGGGAGGGTAGGACAAAAAGATGGCATGCAAGTTCTTTCCATAAGCATGTACGATTATTTACGGAATACATGCCTACATTATATTTATGAACTGGAGCTAGTGTCGTATAACCATAGGTTATGACTGTTATATGATGAATATCATCCAACGAATTGACCGATCCAATGCCTGCGAATTTCTCTCATATTGTTCATGCAAAGTTACTACTGCTATTGTTGCTGTTAGACTTGCTACAAAATCATTGCTATCACTGTTACTTTTACTATTGCTGTTGCTACTACTATCAAAACTATCATACTACTTTGCTACTGATCACTTTGCTACATATAATTAATCTACAGGTGTGGTTGAATTGACAACTCAACTGCTAATACTTACAAACATTCTTTGGCTCCCCTTGTGTCGAATCAATAAATTTGGGTTGAATACTCTACCCTCGAAAACTGTTGCGATCCCCTATACTTGTGGGTTATCATTTCCCCAAAGGGTTGGGGGATGTATCAAGGTCACACCAGAGAGGCCACCATCGTACTTGAAGTGGTGGCATCACATGACTTATGGATTTGGCATGCTTTCTTTGAAATGCCGGGTTCTCACGACGACATCAAATATCTCTGGTGTTCAGGAGGCTTTGCAATGGGGAATCACCATCGTGCAACTACACCGTCAATGGTCGAGACTACAACATGGGTACAATCTTGCCCATTGTATCTATCCTCAGTGGGCGCCGTTTGTGAAGACCACATCCGAACCGCATGGAAATAAATGGAGCCACTTTGAAACAAGGCAGGAAGCGGCTAGGAAGGATGTGGATAGGGCATTTGGTGTGCTTCAAGCTCGTTGGGGAATTGTGCGGAGTGTTGCAATGATGTGGGAATCAGAAACTTTGTGGCAGTTGCTGACATGATGTGTTGTTCTACACAATATGATTGTCGAAGATGAGGGTGATGGTTTAGCCCATACCAATGATTTTGAAGCACCTAGAGAACAAGCTGAAATCCTGGAAGATCAAGATGCAGCTCAGCTTATGAACTTTCTACAAATGCATCAGAATCTTCGAGATCATTAGGTGCCCACGCAGCTACTCAATGATATTGTGGAGCACATGTGGACCCACGATGGAAACCAAGGAGCTAATGCTTGAGTTATGCACTTAAAATAAATTTTATGTAAACACTATCTATGCTCCATACCAACATTTCTTATTTATGTGTGACATTGTCTTATATGATCGACATGCATGGATTTGCATGAATTGAGAGTCCGGAGTTGAGATATGTGGATGTCGAGAGGGAAATATGAGGGCCCGTCTGGATGCGCCCGTAGGAGTGCCCAGGCGTGTCTGCGGATGTATAGGGGGTCGGATTCGCCAAGTCCAACTGTAGATGCTCTTAGGCCTTGTTTGGACGCTAGGGTGGATATTTCTAGGGAAAAGACGGCCAGTATTCTTGGTAAAACTGAAATCCCGTGGAAAACTTACATGACCCTTTGGAGAGATTATAATAGTACCGATCAAGGAGGAGAGCAGAGGCAGCACTTGGAGCAGTACGTGGTGGCAGGAGTGGGAGGTGGCGACCTATTGGGGATAGGTGATAGTATACATGGCCATCCGTCGAGCCGGGCCTAACATAGCCCGAAAAAAAACTAGGCCTAGGCCCGGCCTGGGTCAGCCGTCAGGCCTAGAATGCAGGCCCAAGCCTAGCCATCAATGAAAAAGCCCGCTAGGCCTCAGGTCAGGCCTCTTCACTAAATCACAAATACGGCCGGGCCGGCCTAGCCTTCGGGCTCAAAACCTAGTCCTAGGCCCGACCTGTGGGCTAGTCTGAGTCGCATCGGGTCGGGATTCTTGGGTCCGGCCAGGTATCCCATGGCTAGGTATATGTGAGAGAGAAGCGTAGTGGGCGAGCGAGAGAGGGAATTCCCTCGTGATGTCGTGACGTGATGATGTTATCCGAGGGAAATCGCTGGGATTGGGCCGAGAAAGCCTCGGGGCTTCTACATCCAAATGTCCAGATATCTGGCTTGGGTCAGATTTTCTATGAGGGCTTTCCACCCAACGAATGGGTCAGGATCCCTGGGGGATCCCGAGCCACCAAACGAGCCCTTATATATATTATTAGTGGGATCATCTTTCCCAGGTAGGCTGGAGAGAAGCCCAGGCGTCCAATTTCCTTAGCCTGGCGCCACGCAGCATACCAGGCGACTTTACTATCACGACACAAATACCCGGGTCACTAACCAAACACATTCCAGGCAGATTCTAGGCAAGCTCCAGGGCAGGCAAATTATAATGAGGATACGAACCAAACTGATCCTAATCATCTAGCTATGTTGTGAAGGCCAAGAAGAATCCTAAGAAGTGAAGTCTATTCAAGGCTACAACTTGATAATTTTTTCTTTAATCTTAGCACTAGAAGCATATGCACACTTTGCTATGTCGCTTGCCTCTAAGCATCTCTTTGGTATTGCTCTCGTTTTTGTGTGTTTAGCAAATGTTGTAGTTGTTGTTTTTAAGTGGACCGGTCATCTTAATGTTGCTTCAATGTTCCATGTATTGCCAGAACATGGGCCACCCACATAGACAAGAACAAAGTCCTAGGAAATAGAGGAACAAAGAAATCGAAGGTCTCCAGCAGAAAATGCGGTGAAACAACAACAACAGGCAAAATTATGAGACATCATCCTTAATAAAGAGACATGTCATCATGCTCCCCAACACAAGAATGAAAGGTAGCACTCGCGCACCATCGTAACAGCCATAACTCCGAAATTCATGAAATCAAAACAAAAACATTTCGCCTAAAACCAACCGACCAAGCACCTCATCAACATCGAATCTCATGAATCAGTATGACAGGAGCTCTCCTCGTGCATATCCCCGAAGCGAGACTGAAAGAATGATCACAACAAAAGGGAAAACAAAGGATGGTCATTGAACTTATCAAAATGCAGTCACATGAGATGAAGTAGTTCCTGCACATATTCTGATGGCCTCGGTGATGTGGAACCCAATCTTGGGCTCCATCATGCCAACACTGAACTTGGTCTTCTTCCTCCCCTTCATCTTAGGTATGTTGAACTACAAGAAGTTCCTCAGCTCATCTGTCATGGTACCTGCACCACCAAAGTCATCACCCACGAGGCCACACCATCATTCATTTGGCATGGTGGCGTTACACTTGTTTAGAGCGGCAACCATGAACAGAAGGTGTTGAACTCTGCGACCTTGAAGACCTTACTAAAACAATTGAGGGCCAGCACGGAGAAGCAGACAACGTCCACACTCTACCCAATCTTGTTGATGTAATAGGAGTGGAAGAGCATAGATTGGAAGAGTAGCTAGAGCACCATCTTGCGACTCACTTCATCACCAACGTGTGAGGGATTTTGAAGGGGAAGCCGCAACCCCGAGAAGAAAAAAGAGTAGGGCGCAATGACACAACCGTCGGATGAACCAATGTCGCAGTTCCAGTCGCACTCACAAAAGTAGCAAAGCAACTAGTCTTATGTCTCCTATGAACCGAACTAAGCAACATAAGCAAAGCTGACACACACTTCCTAAAAGGGCAACTAAGCGACATGGGGACATCAGACCGGGCTAGGTGTAACAAGCATCTTGACCAATGAAAAAATAGTGTGCTATGACAAAATAATGTGGCCCTTAAAATATCACTATAGGAATCAGCTTATTTGTCATCCGCCATGGCAGACGGAAAAGGCACCAAAGGCGGACGACAAAGCTCTTTGCCGTCTGCCACCGACAGCAAATCTGCCCGGCAAAGAGGATGACGATAAACAGGTCTTTGCCATCTGCTTTCTCAAAGCAAACGGCAAAGAACCTTTGTCGTCTGTGGCAGATAGCAAAGAACACGGATGGCAAAAACCGTTCATTAGCTACATTGGGTGGCTAATGGCGGCCTTTGTCGTCCGCTAGCTGATGGCAAAATGTGTTTCGACACGTCACCCCGCGTGCTGATACATCCATTTTGCATCATGCTTTTATACCGATATTTATTGCATTATGGACTCTTATTACATGTTATGTCACAATAATTATGGCTATTCTCTCTTATTTTACAAGGTTTACATGAAGAGGGAGAATGCCTGCAGCCGGGATTCTAGGCTGGAAAAGGAGCAAATATTAGAGATATATTTTGCACAGCTCCAAAAGTTCTGAAACTCCACGAAAGACATTTTTGGAATTAATAAAAAATATTGGCGAAGGAATCAGCGTTAGGAGGCCCACGCCCTGCTCACGAGGGTGGGGGCGCGCCCACCCCCTAGTGCACGCCCCCTGCCTTGTGGACCCCCTGATAGGCCTCCGACGCCCATCTTCTGCTATATGAGGTCTTTTACCCTGGAAAAAATCATAAGCAAGTTTACGGGACGAAACTCCGCCGCCACGAGGCTGAACCTTGGGTGAACCAATCTGGGGCTCCGACGGAGCTGTTCTGCCAGGAAACTTCCCTCCGGGAGGGGGAAATCATCACCATCATCATCACCAACGATCCTCTCATCGGGAGGGAGTCAATCTCCATCAACATCTTCACCAGCACCATCTCCTCTCAAACCCTAGTTCATCTCTTGTATCCAATCTTTGTATCAAAACCTCAGATTGGTACCTGTGGGTTGCTAGTAGTGTTGATTACTCCTTGTAGTTGATGCTAGTTGGTTTATTTGGTGGAAGATCATATGTTCAGATCCTTAATGCGTATCAATACCCCTCTAGTTATGAACATGAATATGATTTGTGAGTAGTATGTTTGTTCCCGAGGACATGGGAGAAGTCTTGCTATAAGTAGTCATGTGAATTTGGTATTCGTTTGATATTTTGTTGAGATGTATGTTGTCTATCCTCTAGTGGTGTTATGTGAACGTCGACTACATGACACTTCACCATTGTTTGGGCCTATAGGAAGGCATTGCAAAGTAATAAGTAGATGATGGGTTGCTAGAGTGACAGAAGCTTAAACCCTAGTTTATGTGTTGCTTCGTAAGGGGATGATTTGGATCCACATGTTTCATGCTATGGTTAGGTTTACCTTAATACTCCTTTTGTAGTCGCGGATGCTTGCAATAGGGGTTAATCATAAGTGGGATTCTTGTCCAAGAAAGGGCAGTACCCAAGCACCGGTCCACCCACATATCAAATTATCAAAGTAACGAACGCGAATCATATGAACGTGATGAAAACTAGCTTGACGATAATTCCCATGTGTCCTCGGGAGCGCTTTTCTCGTATAAGAACTTGTCCAGGCTTGTACTTTGCGACAAAAAGGATTGGGCCACCTTGCTGCACTTTATTTACTTTCATTGCTTGCTACCCGTTACAAATTATCTTATCACAAAACTATCTGTGACCTACAATTTCAGTGCTTGCAGAGAATACCTTACTGAAAATCGTTTGTCATTTCCTTCTGCTCCTCGTTGGGTTCGACACTCTTACTTATTAAAAGAACCATGATAGATCCCCTACACTTGTGGGTCATCAAGACTCTTTTCTATCACCGTTGCCGGGGAGTGAAGCGCCTTTGGTAAGTGGAACTTGGTAAGGAAAAATTTATATAGTGTGCTGAAATTTACTGTTACTTGTTACTATGGAAACTAATCCTTTGAGGGGCTTGTTCGGGGTGTCTTCACCCCGAACAGTAGAGAAAAGAGTTGCCCCTCAACCTACAGAACCTACTAAAAATGTTTACTTTGAAATTCCTTCGGGTATGGTAGAGAAATTGCTGGCTAATCCTTTTACAGGAGATGGAATATTACATCCCAACTTGCACCTAATCTATGTAGATGAAGTTTGTGGATTATTTAAGCTTGCAGGTATGCCTAAGGACCTTATCAAGAATAAGGTTTTCCCTTTATCTTTGAAGGGAGACGCATTGACATGGTATAGGCTATGTGATGATTTGGGATGCTGGAACTATAAATGATTGAAATTGGAATTTCACCAGAAGTTCTATCCTATGCATCTTGTTCATCGTGATCGTAATTATATATATAATTTTTGGCCTCGCGGAGGAGAAAGCATCGCTCAATCTTGGGGGAGGCTTAATTCAATGTTATATTCATGCCCCAATCATGAGCTCTCAATAGAAATGATTATTCAAAAATTTTATGCTTGGCTTTCTCTCAACAATCGCACCATGCTTGATACTTCTTGTGCTGGGTCTTTTATGATGAAGACTATTGAATTCAAGTGGGATTTATTGGAAAGAATTAAATGCAACACTGAAGATTGGGATTCTGACGATGGTAAGGAGGTAGGTATGACACCTAAGTTTGATTGTGTTAAATCTTTTATGCATACCAATGCTTTTCGTGGATTTAGCACTAAATATGGACTTGACTCTGAGATAGTAGCGTCTTTCTATGAATCATTTGCTACTCATGTTGATCTCCCTAAGGAGAAGTGCTTTAAATATAATCCTCCCACTGAAGTAAAAGTAGTTGCACCTATTAAAGTTGAAGAAAATACCATCACTTATAATGATCCTATTGTCCCTTCTACTTATATTGAGAAACCTCCTTTCCCTGTTAGGATGGAGGATCATGCTAAAACTTCAACTGTGTTTCGTAAGAGTAATACTAAAAAACCTACACCACCTGAGAAAATTCAAGTTGAACCTAATATTGTTGTGGTTATAGATCTCTTGGCTAATAATATTGATGGGCATGTTATTTATGTCTGTGATGAAGCTGCTAGAATTGCTAAACCTAATGCTAAGAAACATAGACCCGTGGTGGGCATGCCTGTTATTTCTGTTAAAATAGGAGATCATTGCTAACATGGATTATGTGATATGGGTGTTGGTGCTAGTGCAATACCTATTTCCTTATATCAAGAAATTATGCATGATATTGCACCCGCCGAGATAGAAGATATTGATGTTACAATTAAGCTTGCTAATAGAGATACTATTTCACCAATTGGGATTGTTAGAGATGTTGAAGTCTTGTGTGGGAAAGTTAAATATCCTGCTGAATTTCTTGTTCTTGGTTCCCCACAAGATAACTTTTGTCCCATTATTTTGGTAGACCCATCTTGAATACTGTTAATGCTAGAATTGATTGTGAAAAAGATGTTGTCATGATTGGCTTGGATGATATGACTCATGAGTTTAATTTTGCAAAATTTCGTAGACAACCCCATGATAAAGAACTGTCTAGTAAGGATGAAATTATTGGTCTTGCTTCTATTGCTGTGCCTCCACCTGACCCTTTAGATCAATATTTGCTAGACCGTGAAAATGATATGTTCATGAATGAAAGAAGGGAAATAGATGAAGTATTCTTTAAACAGGGTCCTATTTTGAAACACAACTTACCTGTTGAAATCCTAGGGGATCTTCTATCACCCAAGGGTGATCCCGTGTTTGATCTTAAACCATTACTTGATACTATTAAATATGCTTATCTTGATGAAAAGAAGATATATCTTGTTATTATTAGTGCTAACCTTTCAGAGCAAGAAGAGGAAAGATTATTGAAAACTCTGGAGAAGCACCATGCTGCTATTGGATATACTCTTGATGATTTTAAGGGCATTAGTCCCACTCTATGCCAACACAAAATTAAGTTGGAAGAATACGCCAAACCAGTTATTGATCATCAACAACGGTTAAATCCTAAGATGAAGGAAGTGGTAAGAAAGGAAATATTAAATCTCCTAGAGGCAGGTATAATTTATCCCACTGCTGATAGTACGTGGGTAAGTCCTGTCCATTGTGTCCCTAAGAAGGGAGGTATTACTGTTGTTCCTAATGATAAAGATGAATTGATCCCACAAAGAATTATTACAGGCTATAGGATGGTAACTGATTTCTGCAAATTAAACAAAGCTACTAAAAAAGATCATTACCCTTTACCTTTTATTGGTCAAATGCTAGAAAGACTATCCAAACATACACATTTTTGCTTTGTAGATGGTTACTCTGGTTTCTCTCAAATACATCTGTCAGCGGATGATCAAGAAAAGACCACTTTTATTTCCCCTTTTGGTACTTTTGCTTATAGACGTATGCCTTTTGGTTTATGTAATGCACCTGGTACTTTTCAAAGATGCATGATGGCTATATTCTCTAACTTTTATGAAAAGATTTGTGAGGTATTCATGGATGATTTCTCTGTTTATGGATCCTCTTTTGAGGATTGCTTGAGCAACCTTGAACGAGTTTTGTAGAGATGCGAAGATACTAATCTTGTTTTGAACTGGGAGAAGTGCCACTTTATGGTTAATGAAGGCATTGTCTTGGGGCATATAATTTCTGAAAGAGGTATTGAAGTTGATAAAGCCAAAGTTGATGCCATTGAAAAGATTCCATGTCCCAACGACATCAAAGGTATAAGAAGTTTCCTTGGTCATGCCGGTTTTTATAGGAGATTCATTAAGGACTTTTCCAAAATCTCTAGGCCGCTGACTAATCTATTACAAAAAGATATTCCTTTTGTCTTTGATGATGATTGTGTAGAAGCATTTGAAATACTTAAGAAAGCTTTGGTTTCTGCACCTATTGTTCAACCTCCTGATTGGAATTTACCCTTTGAAATTATGTGTGATGCTAGCGATTATGGTGTAGGTGCTATTATAGGACAAAGAGTTGATAAGAAACTAAATATTATTCAATATGCTAGTAAAACTCTAGACAGTGCCCAGAGAAATTATGCTACTACTGAAAAAGAATTTTTAGCAGTTGTATTTGCTTGTGATAAGTTCAGACCTTATATTGTTGATTCTAAAGTGAGTATTCACAGTGATCATGCTGCTATTAAATATCTTATGGAAAAGAAAGATGCTAAACCTAGACTTATTAGGTGGGTTCTCTTGCTACAACAATTTGATTTACAAATTATTGATAGAAAGGGAGCTGAGAACCCCATTGCAGACAACTTATCTAGGTTAGAGAATATTCTTGATGACCCACTACCTATTAATGATAGCTTTCCTAATGAACAATTAGCTATCATAAATGCTTCTCGTACTGCTCCATGGTATGCTTATTATGCTAATTACATTGTTGCTAAATTCATACCACCTAGTTTTACATACCAACAAAAGAAAAAGTTCTTCTATGATTTAAGACATTACTTCTGGGATGACCCACACCTTTATAAAGAAGGAGTAGATGGTGTTATTAGATGTTGTGTACCTAAGCATGAAAAGGAACAGATCCTACGCAAGTGTCACTCCGAGGCATATGGAGGACACCAGGCTGGAGATAGAACTGCACATAAGGTATTGCAATCTGGTTTTTATTGGCCTACTCTCTTCAAAGATGCCCGTAAGTTTGTCTTGTCTTGTGATGAATGTCAAAGAATTGGTAATATTAGTAGGCGTCAAGAAATGCCTATGAACTATTCTCTTGTTATTGAACCATTTGATGTTTGGGGATTTGATTATATGTGACCTTTTCCTGCCTCTAATGGGTATACACATTTTTTAGTTGTTGTTGATTACGTTACTAAGTGGGTAGAAGCTATTCCAACTAGTAGTGATGATCATAACACCTCTATTAAGATTCTTAAAGAAGTTATTTTTCCGAGGTTTGGAGTCCCTAGATACTTAATGACTGATGGTGGTTCACATTTTATTCATGGTGCTTTTCGTAAAATGCTTGCTAAGTATGATGTTAACCATATAATTGCATCTCCTTATCACCCATAGTATAGTGGCCAAGTATAGCTGAGTAACAGAGAACTTAAATTAATTTTGCAAAAGACTATTAATAGAGCTAGAAAGAATTGGTCCAAGAAACTTGATGATGCATTATGGGCTTACAGAACTGCATATAAAAATCCTATGGGTATGTCTCCATATAAAATGGTTTATGGAAAAGCTTGTCACTTACATCTCGAACTAGAACATAAGGCATATTGGCTATTAAAGAGCTCAATTATGATTTCAAACTTGCCGGTGAGAAGAGGTTGTTTGACATTATCTCGCTTGATGAATGGAGAACCCAAGCTTATGAAAATGCCAAATTGTTTAAAGAAAAAGTTAAAAGATGGCATGACAAAAATATACAAAAGCATGAGTTTAATGTAGGTGACTATGTGTTGCTCTTCAAATCTTGTTTAAGATTTTTTACAGGAAAACTTCTCTCTAAATGGGAAGGCCCTTACGTTATTGAGGAAGTCTATCGTTCCGGTGCCATAAAAATCAACAACTTTGCGGGCACAAATCCGAAGGTGGTGAACGGTCAAAGAATCAAACATTATATCTCAGGTAACCCAATAAATGTTGAAAATAATGTTATTGAAACTGTAACCCCGGAGGAATACATAAGGGACACCTTCCAGAACGTCCCAGACTCCGAAAAGGAATAGGTACGTGGTACGGTAAGTAAACCAACTCCAAATTAATTTTAACAGCAATATTTCTCCGTTTTGGAATATTTAAGAAGATAGGAAAATAAGAAGTAGTCCGGGAAGGACACGAGGCCTCCACGAGGGTGGAGGGCACGCCCTACCCTACTGGGCACGCCCCCTGCCTCATGGGCACCTTGTGTGCTCTCCGGACTCCGTTTTCTTGCACAATACTTCTTTTGGTCGGTAAAAATTCATTATATAATCTCCTGGAGGTTTTGACCACCGTATCACGCAAATATGCTCTGTCTTTGTTTCGACCTCATTTTCTGATAGATCTAGATCACCATGACGTCACCCTCCTCAAACAATGAAGAAAAGGATGCTTGGCTAGTGCAGATAGAGCTGAAGAGAGAAGAACCTGAGGAGATCAACAAGGATGAAGGGATCAAGAATGCCATGGAGGATCAAACATCCCTCAACCTCTTCCTAACCTCTTTACCTCAACTGAGATTGAAGCTTTCAAGATGATTGAGTTAGCTCACATACAAAACAAGTATCTCACATAGGAAAATATTTTGTTGAAGGATCATATCGTCGCACTCAAGGGCATTATCCGCAAGTTGGAAGAGCTCCTACGCTCGATGTGCGATTATCCATCACCACCTTCTTCACCAGCAAAGGAGA
Organism: Triticum aestivum; assembly: GCF_018294505.1. Taxonomy (NCBI): domain Eukaryota; kingdom Viridiplantae; phylum Streptophyta; class Magnoliopsida; order Poales; family Poaceae; genus Triticum; species Triticum aestivum. The sequence goes on along the minus strand of NC_057798.1, from coordinate 712,696,767 downwards.
CATAATCACATGGGTATGTGCACTCCCCTTGGCAACCGCCAAGCTTGGGGGAGGTTCTCGGGTATCGTATCACCATCACACTCCTATCTTTACGGTTTTTCTTAGTTCGATCCTTTTGGTAATATCTTGATCTAGTAGAATAAAGTTTTGGTATGAATTAGTTGTGAATTTTGCTTTATGATCCCTCTATATAATCGAGTACGTGATCTATCTATAATAAAGATTAGTGTTGAGTCAAGGGCTTTGCTATCTTTCTATGATCTTCAGAAAATAGAAAGAATAAAATGATACAAAAGATACCATGTTGATCTTATGGATAGTGATGACTTCACACATAAAGAGTATGAGGCATAAAAGTTGTTGAGAGTTGGCAAACATAGTTTTGGTCATCGTTGCAATTAATACGAAGTAATAAAGAAAGAGAGGTTCTCACATATAAATATACTATCTTGGACATCTTTTATGATTGTGAGAACTCATTAAAGTATGACATGCTAAAGAGTTGATGTTGGACAAGGAAGACAGTGTAATGGGTTATGCTTTCTCACATCTTAGTTAAAGTATATTGTCATGGATCGTGCAATATGTTGAGCTTGCCTTCCCCCTCATGCTAGCCAAATTCCTTGCACCAAGTAAAATTACTTGTGTTTCCGAAATACCCTTAAACTAGTTTTGCCATGAGAGTCCACCATATCTACCTGTGGATTGAGTCAGATCCTTCAAGTAAGTTGTCATGTTGCATGCAATAAAAATTGCTCTCTAAATATGTATGACTTATGTGTGGAGAAAATAAGCTTTATATGATCTCGTGATATGGAAGTAATAAAAGCGACGGACTGCATAATAAAGGTTCATATCACAAGTGGCAATATAAAGTGACATTTTTTGCATTAAGATTTTGTCATCCAACCATAAAAGCACATGACAACCTCTGCTTCCCTCTTCGAAGGGACTATTTTTTACTTTATGCAAGAGTCAAGGTGATCTTCACCTTTCCTTTTTATTTTATCCTTTGGCAAGCACCTCGTGTTGGAAAGATCCTGATATATATATCCAATTGGATGGAAGTTAGCATGAACTATTATTGTTGACATTACCCTTGTGGTAAAACGTTGGGAGGCAACACTATAAGCCCCTATCTTTCTCTATGTCCGATTAAAACTCCATAACCACAAGTATTACGTGAGTGTCAGCAATTATGAAAGACTAAATGATAGTTGAGTATGTGGAATTGTTGAAAAGATCTTATGTTGACTCTTTCCTATGTTATGATAAATTGAAATTGCTTCAATGACTGAGATTATAGTTTCTTAGTTCTCAATGAAGTTTCTGAACCATACTTGAAATTGTGAATAGATTGTCACTTGAGCATAAGAAACTATATGACACAATATATATATATATATATATATATATATATATATATGTTGCTGTTATAACAATGATCATGATGTCTGCATGTCCGTATTTTATTTTTATCGACACCTCTATCTCTAAACATGTGGGCATATTTTTCGGTATCGGCTTCCGCTTGAGGACAAGCGAGGTCTAAGCTTGGGGGAGTTGATACGTCCATTTTGCATCATGCTTTTATACCGATATTTATTGCATTATGGACTGTTATTACACGTTATGTCACAATACTTATGGCTATTCTCTCTTATTTTACAAGGTTTACATGAAGAGGGAGAATGCTGGCAGCCGGGATTCTGGGGTGGAAAAGGAGCAAATATTAGAGACCCATTCTGCACAGCTCCAAAAGTCCTGAAACTCCACAAAAGTCTTTTTTGGAATTAATAAAAAATACTGGTGAAGGAATCAGCGTCAGGGGGCCCACACCCTACGAGGGTGGGGGACGTGCCCACCCCCCTAGGGCGCGCCCACCTGCCTTGTGGGCCCCTTGACAGGCCTCCGGTGCCCATATTCTGCTATATGCGGTCTTTTAACCTAAAAATCATAAACAAGCTTACGGGATGAAACTCTGCCACCACGAGGCGGAACCTTGGCGAAACCAATCTAGGGCTCCGGCGGAGCTGTTCTGCCGGGGAAACTTCCCTCCTGGAGGGGGAAATCATCACCATTATCATCACCAATGATCCTCTCATTGGGAGTGGGTCAATCTCCATCAACATCTTCACCAACACCATCTCCTCTCAAACCCTAGTTCATCTCTTGTATCCAATCTTTGTATCAAAACCTCAGATTGGTACTTGTCGGTTGCTAGTAGTCTTGATTATTCCTTGTAGATGATGCTAGTTGGTTTATTTGGTGGAAGATCATATGTTCAGATCCTTAATGCATATCAATACCCCTCTGATTATGAACATGAATATGACTTGTGAGTAGTACGTTTGTTCCCGAGGACATGGGAGAAGTCTTGCTATAGGTAGTCATGTGAATTTGGTATTCGTTCGATATTTTGATAAGATGTATGTTATCTATCCTCTAGTGGTGTTATGTGAACGTCAACTACATGACACTTCACCACTATTTGGGCCTAGAGGAAGGCATTGGGAAGTAATAAGTAGATGATGGGTTGCTAGAGTGACAGAAGCTTAAACCCTAGTTTATGCGTTGCTTCGTAAGGGGCTGATCTGGATCCACATGTTTCATGCTATGGTTAGGTTTACCTTAATACTTCTTTTGTAGTTGCGGATGCTTGCAATAGGGGTTAATCATAAGTGGGATGCTTGTCCAAGAAAGGGCAGTACCCAAGCACCGGTCCACCCACATATCAAATTATCAAAGTAACGAACGCGAATCATATGAACGTGATGAAAACTAGCTTGACGATAATTCCCATGTGTCGTCGGGAGCGCTTTTCTCATATAAGAACTTGTCCAGGCTTGTCCTTTGCTACAAATAGGATTGGGCCACCTTGCTGTACTTTATTTACTTTCATTGGTTGTTACCCGTTACAAATTATCTTATCACAAAACTGTCTGTTACCTACAATTTCAGTGCTTGCAGAGAATACCTTACTGAAAACTGCTTGTCATTTCCTTCTACTCCTCGTTGGGTTCGACACTCTTACTTGTCGAAAGGACTACGATAGATCCCCTACACTTGTGGGTCATCGCGTGCCCCGTGTCGTCCTGTCAAACCGACGCGTGTCGTTTGTTCAAACCGACGTGCGCGTCGCCTGGTCAAACTTATGCCTCTGCCACCCCCCGACGTCCTGATAACCCACAAGTATAGGGGATTGCAACAGTTTTCGACGGTTGAGTATTCAACCCAAATTTATAGATTCGACACAAGGAGAGCCAAAGAATATTTGAAGGTATTAACAGCTGAGTTGTCAATTCAACCACACCTAGAGATTAATTATCTGCAGCAAAGTGACTAGTAGCACAATAGTATGATAGTTTTGATGATAGTAGCAGCAACAACAGTAACAGTAACGGTGATAGCAGTGATATTGTAGCAGTAGCAACAGTAGTAACTTAGCAAGAACAATATAGGATAAATTCGTAGGCATTGGTTCTGTGATTTGTTGGATGATCACTACTAGGGAAAACCTTATACACAGAAGTTTATCAGTAGCGTGGTCTAAAATGAGGCGCTACTACTAATTAGTAGTAGCGAGGGTATAAAATCCACGCTACTACTAACTTGATAGTAATAGCGAGGGGTATAAACCCGCGCTGCTACTAAGTGTTATTCACCGTGCCCTCCAGGATAAGCAGTAGTAGTAGCGCGGGTTAGAAACCCACGCTACTACTAAGTTGATAGTAGTAGCGCGGTGTATAAACCCCACGCTACTACTAAGTTGTCTCCATCATGGCTCCCGCGACAGGCCGTAGTAGCAGTGTGAGGTATAAACCCAGCGCTACTACTATAGAACCGTGAACACATGTATACACACATAGCTCGTGAAGGCCGAAGCCCAAATTCCCCACCGTCTCGCCTGACCCATGCCCCGTGCCCCGGAACCCTAGCCGCCACTCCGCCTCGCCATGCCACCGCGGTCGTCCCTCCAGTCGCTCCTCCACGAGCTCCGGGGGCTCGGGCCTCCTCCTTGCCGCGCGCTGCCGCTTCCTTGTCGCCTTTGCCGCTGCATGGGGCCAGCGCCTCCGCCTCCTGCACTGCTTCTCGTCCCAGCCCTGCACGCCGCGAAGGAGCTGCTCTCCACGCCCGACGATGCCTCCCCCGCCCCCACCCCCGCGCCCAAGTTCTGGCCATGCTGCTTGCTGTCGTCGATTGATCTGCCATGGCAAGCCGTGGGAGGAGAAGGAAGGAGGAGCGTAAAGAGGCATTTCATTTTCAGGTATGTACATGGACATGATGCTACTTTTCTTGATAAAATTATAGGATACCAAGTATATGGCCCTGGGGTTTGATTATCTAGTCCTTGTGCATGTTACAGAGTTTGGTAACAACCCCCAACGATCATGTACACCAACTAACAAGAAGAAGAACAAGAGCGAAGGAAGAGGGGCATGCCGCCGCCGGCAGCGGCGGCGAGCGCACGGGCGTGGTGATGCGGGAGTGGAGACGGGGGAAAAGACGGATAGATGTGGTCTGTGTGGCGGCGGGGGCGATACCAAAGTATGCGAGAAGAGAAGGCGGTGAGGCACCTGGTCAGGAGTGTAGGAGGCGGCGAAAACAGGGGACAAAAACAGAGGAGGCTGGTCGCGCACCCCTGTTTCCAATCTTGAACCATTCGCCACAGCTTTTTCCTCAGGATTCAGGTTTGTCAACATGATGACACACACCTGAAAGCACATAATCCATCATCCACATGTAAGGCAAAATGTTTAAGGTGTGAATCACCACCACTGGATGTAATCACTTACCAATGAAATGATCAACTGCAGGGGCTCACGGCAGGTTGATTTTACTGTTTGTTTGGATGGAACAACAGCCAAGCCAACGGAAATTCTCAATGCCAGCCTCTAAATTCACTACTGGCTGTCAATTGTTCTACATGAAGAAACCAAGTGATAGATGTTAGACTCAGAAAATGATGAACAAGGTCATTGAATTCATCATCACGCATATACCTGCCCAGTCATCAGTTCAAGTCGTTACCTGAATGCATACCTGAATGCTCCAACATTTCTCTAAAAATAATCTACACCTGGGAGCTACTCTAGACGCTGTTGAGTTGCGAGCATATTTTGGGTAAGCAGCACCTGAATAGCAGATTCAGCAGAACAGCATATTTTCTTGAGTTACTCGACGAAATGCACAGGAGAGAGAGAGATAGATAGATAGATAGATAGATAGAGAGAGCACAACAATGACACTGTTCACAGGTGCGTAACAACTTGCTTGCCTTAACTCTCTTCCTATTTTTCCGCACATAGATTAATGTAGTTTCTGGATGCATAGTTTGTAGCATGTCCAGCTCCTCGCATTGAAATTCATTGGGGAACATGACTTACATATTTTACTATTTCTGCGTGTTACCAAAGGTTAAATTGCATTTCTCTCAAACTCTCCTTTCTTTCTAGTTACTTGGACTAAATAATGGAAGTGCTCTGTATTTTCAAGGTCCAACCATGATGAGCTATGGTTCATGAATATCAGGGGTAGCGCCTTTCTGTGGCATCAAGTTCGTTGCATGGTAGCTGTTCTTTTTCTTGTAGGTCAAGGCCTTGAATCACCTAGTGTGAGTCTTTTTCCCCTCTTTCTGAAGCTTCCTTTTGTTTTTTCGAACAGTTAAGTGAATTACACAATTGAACTTGGCACAAAAATTCCATTATGTCATTTGTTTGGATTATTTACATTCGGTAGCTCGTTTATTTTGGTACAGGTAGTTGATTCATTGCTGGATATTACCAGGACACCTAGAAAACCTCAATATACAATTGATTCTACGATTTTGTCTATTCGATAGAGTCAGCTTCATGTGTTCATCTGGTATGTGTCTGAAAATTTGGTGTTTGACTCTGTACCTTCCAGGGAGCATTTTCAGCCTTGAAATATTGTTGTACTATGATCTGCTAACATCGTATCTTCATTCCTTGCTTGGTGAACTCTATGATTTTCCTGCTGCTTCTAGTATATTGATTATATTGTGGAAATAGTGAGATTCTAGATCATAGTGAGCATTATATCATCCTGCTTTGGTTAATTATGCATGCTTAAAATTAAATAAGATTTAACAGCAGTCGGATACAATTGCTTGACAGTAAATGAAATGTACTCGTGTCATATAACTTATGACCATGGTATTGTATTTTCAGAAAAAAGAAACCTTCATTTCGGAAATACTGATTTCAGTTCTGTTATATTGAGTAAAGTGAAGACCATCTAGGGTTTATATTATCTATCTATAATAATTCTAGTTTTTGTGTGACATAACTAATTCCAGTACACTATTATTCTTGTTTAGATGCCAGTCAGGCTTTGATTGAACACATGAAGGATGAATACCATCAGTATATGCTCCAAGATATCATATTTGATGAGGCTTTGACCTGTTTATCTATTCCAGGTACATACATTTTGACCTTTATGGCATCTAGTGCTATAAGTGAAACTCTCAAATTCATTCCAAGGTACTCCAAACTCCAAAGCATGTCCCTTTCATCCATTCAGGTTAACAGCGAGCAAGGCCATGGAATCTTTCTTTTCCTTAGAAGTTTAAAGAACCCAATTAGTCATTGACAAATACTTTATTACAAATAGTTGATGGTGTATATGTGTAACACGTGGAGAATATCAATGTAAGACATGATATGAGTTGGTGTACGTAGTAGGTTCATTTGTTTGTAGATATTACATAGGCGATCTCTTGTAAATAGAAATCACTTACTTTTTCGTTTTCATATATTTATTCTCGTAGCTACTGCACAACATGCAAGGAAATATATGTCTGCTGAAATTTAATTTTATTTGTTCTTTGCTCTGTACAGAAATCGTGGATTCATAAATGGGAGAAGCACATAAGGGATAAGAAGATGATTGCAAGGATGGAGAGGGATAGAATGCCACTGTTTGATGTTTTTGTTCATTTTTGTTTGCTTTTGACTGTGTTTGCACTAGCTCCTCGTTTACTATAAATCTTCAATTTGTACTGATGTGTAATGCTGTTGGTTTATTACAAATCTGGGCTTGTTTTAGTATTTAGAATTGTATGCATAAAATGCATTTGATGGATTTTATTTTTTAATTCCTAATTAGTTAGTAGTAGCGTGGGGGGTGAACAGAGCGCTACTAGTATTTAGGATACTAGTAGCATGTAGTATTATAGACGCGCTACTACTATTTCATTAGTAGTAGTGTGGGTGCGAAATAGTAGTAGCGCGGGTGACAACCGCGCTACTAGTAAAATGTTAGTACTAGCATGGGTTTACCCCACGCTACTGCTAACTTTTAGCTGTAGCGCGATACTAGTAGCGCGAGTACCCGCGCTACTAGTAGCCATTTTACCCGCGCTGCTAGTAGCCTTTTTCCTAGTAGTGGATATCCATCATGTGACAGTTATAACCTAGGGCGATACGGCACTAGCTCCAGTTCATCGATATAATGTAGGCATGTATTCCGTAAATAGTCATCCGTGCTTTATTAGAAGAACTTGCATGACATCTTTTGTCCTACCCTCTTGTGGTAGCGAGGTCCATATTGGAAACTAAGGGATATTAAGGCCTCATTTTAATAGAGAGCCACAACAAAGCATTAACACATAGTGAATACATGAACTGCTCAAACTAAGGTCATAACCGAGAGTGGGCCCGGTTGTTGTCACTTTGGGGTTGTTGGATCATAACCATAGTAGGTGACTATAACATGCAAGATCGGATCTAGAACATGGATATAAAGCTGATAACATAAACCGTTCAGATCTGAAATCATGGCACCCGGGCCCAAAGTGACAAGCATTAAGCATAGCAAAGTCATAGCAACATCAATCTAAGAACATAGTGAATACTAGGGATCAGGCCCTAACAAAACTAACTCGATTACATGATGAATCTCATCCAACTCCTCACCGACCAGCGAGCCTACGAAGGAATTACTCACTCCCGGTGGGGAGCATCATGGAATTGGCGGTGGAGATGGGTTGGTGAGGACGAAGAACAAAGATCCCCCTCTCCGGAGCCCCAAACTGACTCCAGATCTACCCTCCCGAGAAAGAACAGGACTTGGCAGTGGCTTCGTCTCGTGGATCGCGATAATTCTTTCTCCCTAATTTTTTTCTAGAAATATGTGATTTTATTGTATCAGGGGGTCATCTACGGGGCCACCAGGTGGGTACAACCCACCTGGGCGAGCCAGGAGAGGGGGGCATGCCCTCGTGGTTTGTGCCCACCCAGGTGCCCCTCTCCTGCAGGTCTTGGCTCCAGAAATTCTTATTATTGATATAAAAATCCTCACAAAGTTTCATTCCATTTCGAGAAATTTTATTTCTGCACAAAAACAACACCATGGTAGTTCTGCTGAAAACAGCGTCAGTCCGGTGTTAGTTTCATTCAAATCATGCAAATTAGAGTCCAAAACAAGAGGAAAAATGTGAGAAAAAGTCGATACGTTGGAGGCATATCAACTCCACCAATTTTAAACCTTTGCTTGTCCTCAAACAATTTCGTTGATAAACTGAAAGTAAGAAAAAAAACTTTTATGAACTCTTTTGCTCTGGTTTGCGTAAATAAGCTTAAACAGCACCCACCTTTTCAGCCAACATTCTAACTAACCATGTCAACAATAACATTTAAAGATTATAATGACTCATATCAATGACATAATCAGCTAGCGAGCAATAATAAAATATCTCAAATAGCAACATGTTGTCAAAACGACCATGATATAATAGCACAATAGTGGTATCTCTCTAGCCCTTTCTGAGACCGAAAAACATAAATGCAGAGCACCTCCAAAGTTCAAGCAGCGACTAAACATTGTAATTCATGGTAGAAAAGATCCAATCATGATGCACCCAACATTAGCTACACATAATGCATAAATCATGACAGCTGTGCTCTACTCAATTTCTGGCACTTGTTTTAGAAGGTGGTGACACAACATAAAAGTAAATAGATAGTCCCTTCGCAGAGGGAAGCAGTGATTTGTAGAGGTGCCAGAGCTCAATTTTTAAAACAGGGATAAATGATATTTTGATACATGCACCCTTCTTATTCACTTCACAACCATCAGTTATCAACATCTTCCATGCTAAGCACGCTAGTGGTGGTTACCAAGCGGAAATGTAAAGGTTTTGACTCCATTGGGAGTTTTTGTTTGATTATTTCAGAGATGAACTCTTTTCATGTTTACAGTTTGGGACTGGGCATCCCTATTACCGCCCATTTTCTTGTGCGATGGCAAGTGAATAAACACTCGACCTGAGAATAACCCGCTTAGCATGGAAGATACCGACCACCTCCTGTCGTTCCATGAACAATCCAGGCACACAAAAAGGATAATTTTTAGAAGTTTTTAGAGGTGGCACATGCAAATTTACTTAGAACGGTAGGGTAATACCGCATATAGGTAGGTATGGTGGACTCATTTGGAATAACTTTGGGTTCAAGGTTTTTGATGTGCAAGTAGAGTTCCCACTTAGTACATGCAAAGGCTAGCAATTAAGATTGAGAAGCTGCCAGCTAGAGAGAAACACCGATCATAACCATGCATTATGCATAAGTAACATTGGACACAAGCATGAGTAGGATATGCACACCATGAACATAAATATCATAGAGGCTATGTTGGTTTTGATTCAACTACATGCATGAACATGTGCCAAGTCAAGCCACTCGAACATTTAGAGGAGGATACCATATCATCATACTACATCACAATCATTTTAACGCTATGTCGATATCCAAGATAAATCATTATCTACTCCCAACTACTTATGCATGTCATGAGAAACTATATTCTCTAATTGTCATTGCAAACATATTTAATCATAATGTGCTGAATCATGGATACTAGGTTAAACATATTTACAAAAACAGAACAAGTCGAGTTCATACCAGTTTCTTCCTGCCACGGCCAGTTCATCGGATGTCGTCATTATTGCCTTTCACTTGCATGACCGAATGATATGAAAATAATAATAGTGCAAGAATGTCGTGGACTAAGCTGGAATCTGAAGACATTTTATTCAACAGGAGAAGACAAGGTAAAATGTGCTCTTATTAGTTCAACAATTATTCATATGAGAGCCACTCAACATTTTCATCGTGGTCTTTGAGGGAGTCCTAGATTAGGGGGTCCTCGGACAGCCGGACTATATCCTTTGGCCGGACTGTTGGACTATGAAGGTACAAGATTGAAGACTTTGTCCCGTGTCCGGATGGGACTCTCCTTTGCGTGGAAGGCAAGCTTGGCGATTTGTATATGTAGATCTCCTTCTCTGTAACCGACTCTGTGTAACACTAGTCCCCTCCGGTGTCTATATAAACTGGAGGGTCTAGTCCATAGGACAACAACATCATAATCATAGGCTAGCTTCTAGGGTTCAGCCTCTACGATATCGTGGTAGATCAACTCTTGTAATACTCATATCATCAAGATTAATCAAGTAGGAAGTAGGCTATTACCTCCATAGAGAGGGCCCGAACCTGGGTAAACATCGTGTCCCCAGCCTCCTGTTACCATTAGCCTTAGACGCACAGTTCAGGACCCCCTACCCGAGATCTGCCGGTTTTGACATCGACATTGGTGCTTTCATTGAGAGTTCCACTGTGTCGTCATGATAAGGTTTGATGGCTCGCCTCGTTGTCAAGGACAACATCACCTCTGGGGGAGCCCTGGCTCTAGGCCAAATTCTCCGACTAGGCGGTTTCGTCATGACCGCCCGATCGGCTGTCGCGCCGACGATGACTTCTCAGGTTATCAAAAACAGCCTCCACATCGATTCGGAACTCGCCGAACAGATGGATCCAATGGAGCTCTCTTCCCTTAATGAGCTCTTGGATCGCATCGCCGCTCTGGGTGTCGCTACGGACTATGATCGGATTGGGCTTAAGCCCGACCGAAGGGAGATTAACTCTTCGTCGGCCACCCATCAGATCACGGTAGTGGAGGAGCAATGTATTAATTCTTCCTCTCTTTTGAGGACGAAATATGTCCGGATCCCCGAGCTCTCTGAGCCGGATACCCGTCTACGGGAGGATAGGTCCCAGGCTCCGAACTTAGAATCAGACGGCGGGCCAGAAAAATTTGGCAACATCCCGGAGCCGGAACTGCCAAGCTCGGAAACTCCTCTGCCCCTGGGTCTCAGATCGGGTCAGGGTTTGGACTTAGATCTACCCACCCACCCAGATTCAAGCAATCTTTCCCACATCAGACAAGAGCCCCAAGAGACAGTACATCATTACTGGGCCAGATTCCTCCTTGTGATGAACAAGGTCAAGGACTGTCGTGAGGAAGACGCAATCTCATTCTTTTGCAAATATTGCACGGACAAGGGGATCCTCAATGCTATAAGTCGCCATGACATAGTACACTTTGCTGACTTGGCGGTCATAGTACAGAAGTACTGCGCGATGGAAAGCGCCTGGAAAACCCAAACAAAGGTTTGGATACTCCGGCTCTCACTAAACCCTATGTCCAAACTAAAAGGGTAAACTCTAGCAAGTCACCCGATTCAATTACCAAAAAACCAAGGCCCGTTGCAGGGCGTGGAACCATATTGGAGGAATGGCTCAATGGGCCATGCAAAATTCACAGCACACCGGATACCATGCCAACACATAGCCTTAGAGCATGTTGGATACTCCGACAGGTAGCGAAGAGCGGCGAGGATCTCCTCATAAACCATACTGCAGAGCAACATCCCACCGAGAATAACAATGAGGAATTGACAGTCTTCGAGACTTTCGCCTCAAATAATAAGCGCAAGCGAGTACTCCGCAGCCTCGCCGAAGTCTGCTACATGGCAACAATAAATCCATGGAACGACATGGCTATAACTTTCAATGTCAGTGACAAACCTCAATTCCGAACAGTCCGGGCACCAGCCGCTTTGGTCCTTAGTCCAATCGTGGACAGCTTCCAGCTCACGATAGTGCTCATGGACGGCGGAAGCGGATTAAACCTCATCTATGAGGAAACCCTCAATAAGATGGAAATAGACAAGACCCGCATTGAGCGAAGCAGCACGACCTTCAGGGGAATCATCCCTAGTCGGGAGGCACGATGTGCGGGAAAAATCAAACTGGATGTGGTATTCGGCACGCCGGAGAATTACAGGTCCAAAGAAATCACATTCCAAGTGGCCTCGTTCAGTAGCGAATACCACGCCCTTTTAGGGCGGGACGCATTCACGAGCTTTCAAGCTATACCCTATTACGGGTACATGAAGCTCAAAATTCCCGGGCCCAATGGAATCATCATTCTAGCTAGTAATCCGGATGTCGCACTCCGCACCAAAAATAAGACCGCCGCGCTGGTCCTCGAGGCATTACCTGAAGCCCTCGCGGCCGAAGAACTAACCACGATGCGCTCCATAGTGGACAGGGACGACGTGATACTCGAAAAATGACCCAAGTCCACCTCTTTCAAACCAGCGGACGAGATAGTCAAATTCCAGGTCCACCCAACGGATCCCACAAAAACAGCTTCCATTGGGACATAGCTGGACCCCACAAAAACAGCTTCCATTGGGACACAACTGAACCCCACAATAGACGCCACACTGCGAGATTTCTTGCGTGAGAATTGGGATATCTTTGCCTGGCATCCTTCAGACATGCCAGACATCCCGTGCAGGCTGGCCGAACACAGCCTAAATATACTGAAGGGATATAAGCCAGTCAAGCAGACTCTTCGGTGCTTCTCAGAGCCTAAGCAGCAAGCCATGGGAGAAGAGCTAGCCAAGCTACTTGAGGCCGGATTCATCAGAGAAATAAAACATCCGGATTGGCTAGCAAACCTGGTGATGGTACCAAAGAAGGACAAATCATGGCGCCTATGTGTCGATTTCAAGGACCTCAATAAGGCTTGCCCTAAGGATCCCTTCCCCCTCCCCCGCATTGATCAAATCATCGACGCTATTGCAGGACATGACTCAATGTGTTTCCTTGATGCATACTCCGGATACCATCAAATGAAGATGGCGGAGTCCGACCAAGCCGCAACGGCCTTCATCACACCATACAGCCCCTTATGTTTCAATACCATGCCTTTTGGGCTCAAAAATGCCGGCACAACCTATCAACGCATGATTCAGACATGCCTGGAGAAGCAGATCGGCAAAATAGTGGAGGCATATGTAGACGACATGGTCATCAAAACTAGACACGTCGAATCTTTAATAGATGACTTGAGGCTTACATTCGATAATCTCCGGACATACGACATCAAGCTCAACCCAGAAAAATGTGTTTTCGGCGTACCTGCCGGAAATCTGCTAGGCTTCATCGTTTCCAACATAGGAATCGAAGAAAATCTGGTAAAAATTCGAGCTCTGTAACAGTTAGCCATCCCAACAGACCTCAAGCAAATCCAGAAACTAACTGGATGCATGGCTGCCCTAAGAGGCTTTATCTCCCGATTAGGAGAAAAGGCACTACCTCTTTATCGCCTTCTTCGACGTACCGAACACTTCGAGTGGACGGATGCGGCCACGGCCGGACTAGAAGAAATAAAGGCCCTTTTGGCTAGCAATCCAATCCTGGTCGTGCCTAATACTGGCAAACCCATGATGTTATACATAGCTGCAACACACAATGTTGTAAGCGCAGCACTCGTCGTCGAATGAGAAACGGACGGACATAAGTTCCCGCTTCAAAAGCCGGTATACTACGTGTCCACTGTCCTCACTCCATGCAAATCCCGGTACCCACACTATCAAAAGATAGCATACGCGGTCTTCATGGCATCCCGGAAGCTACGACACTACTTTCAAGAGTGTTCGATCACGATGGCCTCCGAAGTACCACTCAATGACATAATAAATAACTGCGATGCCACGGGCCGGATTGCTAAATGGGCTATCGAGCTCCTTCTATTCGACATAACATACAAACCACAGTGAGCCATTAAGTCACAAGCACTGGCTGACTTTGTCGCCGAATGGACAGAAGCCGAACTCTCTAAAGGTCCTCGATCAAGATCAATCAAGATCAATCAAGCACGAAGTAGGGTTCAGCCTCTACGATCTCGTGGTAGATCAACTCTTGTAATACTCATATCATCAAGATCAATCAAGCACGAAGTAGGGTATTACCTCCATCGAGAAGGCCCGAACCTGGGTAAACATCATGGCCCCAGCCTCCTGTTACCATTAGCCTTAGACGCACAGTTCGGGACCCCCTACCCGAGATCTGCCGGTTTTGACACCGACAGTCTTCTCGTTGGTAAGACTCGAATAAAAAGAAAAGAAGTTCAGAGAAACACACTGATTTTTTTTGGAGTTTTTGGTTTTCTAGAACAGGCAAATAAAAGGGAAAAGCAAAAACGAGAAAAACTATTTACACGGGAAAGCTCCCAACAGGCAAAAGAAGAACAAGGAAATCTTTTTGGATTTTCTTTTTAATACTACTACTAAGCATGCATAGAAAGTAAATTGCTACAACTTTTTTTTGGTTTTTTTCTAGAGTTTTTCAAACACACAAGAAGAAAGCAAGAAAATAAATCTAAGCATGGATGATACAATGAAAAAGTGTGAAAACACCGACAAATAGAATGATAAGTAGACATGAATATAATGTCGGTGGGAACATGTACTCCCCCAAGGTTAGGCTTTTGGCCTAAGTTGGTAATCGGTCAGTAGCCTGGAGGGTAGTAGGGGTGCTGAGGAGCGGGCATCCACTCATCCCACTACTGAGGCTCCTCCTATGCTGCCTCCGCAGCAGCCTGAGCGTTCTGATAGGCGATGATGTCTGCAGGCATAATCCTGTATCCGCCCCTGGCAATAGGATCAAACAAAGCAGGAGTAGGCAATGGAATAATATCACGAGTGTTTACACTAAAAACCAGGTTATACGGAATAGGGATGTTAGAAGATCTGTCATCAGTAAAATGGCAGTGATCCATGGCTGCACGGTCAAGGTAAACTCTGGTCAGAGGGTAATCATGAGGGCGCATATTAACCTCAAAGTGAGTTGCCAAACGAGTAGCATAAATCCGACCATGTAGTTTGCCCTGAGATTTATTAAGATGGAGGCAACGAACCACAATAGCTCCCAAGCTATAAGTGTTGTCGCCCTCTAATGCACGATGTAAAATAGCAAGGTCAGGTGAACTAAGTGCACCCACCTTCTCCCTGGCCAGCAAGCATTTTGTAATGCAAAGTGCAAAGTAACGAACAATAGGAAAATATAAGCCAGCGTCAATAATGGATGACACTCCTCTCTCATCCCCCACCGTCAATGTGCGATAAAAGGCCTTAAACTCGGCCAGCCTAGGCTCAGCCAAGCTCCCATCAGAAGGGATCATGCATATGTTACAAAATTCAGTAAGTGGTATCTGATGGTTTTTAGCATATAAATAAAAGCTCACTTTGGGAGAATTATTCCTAGGCAGGAAAGTAAAACTTTGAACAAAGATGTTTGTGAGGATTTGGTGCTGGTCGCACTCATCTGTAATGAAGTCGGTGAGGCCGGCATTAGCAATTTGCATGAACTCCTCAAAAATTCTAGCCTCTTGTAGGAACGGGGTGTGCGGCCATTCACATGGTCGTACTTCCGCCAACATCCGAGGGTGGAGATCACTGTCAGAAGACTACCCAATAACACCCTTGGAGTTCTTCCTCGAGCCAAACTTCCTGAAGATATTCATGTTCGCGTACAATTTTCTGAAAATAAAAATTTTGAGGTGACAAAAATTTATCAGCAAAACTTCACAAGATTGATAGTAACTACTCCTAGGGATACATAGAGGCCATAGCAAGCATTCAAACTACTTAGAACACTAAGAATTCAACATGCAAGCTCATCTACAGCAGTACCAAGAGTAGATAATTATTCAAAGTATAAACCATTAAAATAAAAACTAGTTGGATAAATGGTGGAGTCACATAGCAAGAAACAATCCCCCGAAACAGTTTCGGAAATGGAGCTTCGAGCTAAGAAATCAAAATCCGCGGGTTTGAGCTCAAGAACACGGGAGAGAGAGCAGTAGGGATTTTTTTTCTGAAGGTAAGTGATGATGTGGGCTAAAGAGATAAGTGAGGGGGCCCACATGGGGGCCACAACCCACCAGGGAGCGCTTGGGGGTCCTGGCGCGCCCAGGTGGGTTGCGCAAACCTGGTGCACCTCCCTCTGGTATTATTTGCACCAAAAATTCCTAAATATTCAGAAAAAAATCATATCAGGTTTTCAGAGCATTCTGAGAACTTTTATTTTTTGGGTCATTTTTTATTGCACGGAAAATTCAGAAAATAGACAAAACATGGCATTTTATTTTATTTAACTAATAAAAACAGAAAACAAAAGGTAGGGAAAGATGGTAGTGCTTACTAAATTCATCAACTTCATACCGCTCGAAAATGATTCATTAATAAGGTTGATCAGGTCTTCTTAACAACCACTTTTGATTAGCATGAAACCGAAGAACTTTTGTAAATCACTAAGTTACCTCAATGGGGATATGCATTTCCCCAACAATAATCATTTCATATTTCTTTTTGACAGTAGGTAGAGGTATTTGAAAACTTCCAATAGTGATTGTCGGAGATTTTTCAATAACATTAATACCATTCACTTGGAATTGTTTCTTTAGAAAGTGCACCGTATGCTCATTAGCATTAATATGAAAAGTGACCTTGCTTTTATTTCGATCAATAACAGCCCCTGCAGTATTCAAGAAGGGTCTACCAAGGATAATCGACATGTTCTCATCCTCGGGCATCTCAAGTATAACAAAGTCAGTCAAAATAGTAACATTAGCAACAACAACCGACACATCCTCACAGATACCGATTGGTATGGCAGATGATTTATCGGCCATTTGCAAAGATATTTCAGTACGTGTGTGTCGGTGTCAAAACCGGTAGATCTCGGGTAGGGGGGCCCAAGCTGTGTGTCTTAGGATCGATGGTAACATGGACACAGGGTTTTACCCAGCTTCGGGCTCTCTCGAAGAGATAATACCCTACATGTTGCTTGATTGAATTTGATGAGTGTAGGGATTACAAGAGTTGATCTACCTCGAGATCGTATGTTGTGGTCTAAACCCTATGGGCATGATGATTGATGTCATGATGATCTGGCCTGTCGACTAGCCTGGCCTTGGCTATTTAATGTATCAGAGGCCTAGGATAACAAGACTCCAAGTCGAATACGTCGGTGGAGAGGAGTCCTTGTCTTGATCACCAAGTCTTGTGGAACCTTCCTCGTGTATACTTCGGCTGTCCGAACTGGCCCATGAGTAAACGGTCCTGGGAGTCCTCGTCCCAATCCAACTGATCGGGAGACGATGTGGTGAGTACCCCCTAGTCCAGGACACCGTCAGTAGCCCCCTGAACCGGTCTTCAAGTTGGGGACGCTCCTCGGTTCTTCCGAATTGCTCTTCGTCTTTGGTCGTCAGTCTTGAAAACTAGTTCAACAAATCTTCCCATCGTCTATCTTGAGGATTGCCGAGCTAAATCTGAAGATTTTATATGTCGGGTATCCGAGGAGCCCTTTAAGTCTTCGGCCTTTATCAATGCCTTGTTATTTTTATGCCACACCTTGGGTTTGAAGTTGTTCCCGTGCAGCGGCGTCTTCTTGCATCCGAGCTACAATGACAGATTGCATTCAAGGTATATTTTGTAGCCGAGCACCAACGCCGGACTATATCCGAGCTCCAACGCCGGACTGTATCCAAGCTCCAACGCCGGACTATGTCCAAGCTCCGACGACGGACTGTATCTGAGGTGTCATAGATCACCTTGGTTCAAAAAAGTTGAAGGAGTTTAGCCGAGCTTAATGCCGGAAATGCCCTCTATGGAGCCAGCCACTTGCATCCGAGCTATATCCCGAAATGCTTTCGAGGTGGTTCAGCACCTCGGTCATGGGCTGACTGTTTGCGAATTTTATTTCCGATGCGTGTGTAACACCCCGAAGATCATGCTACAGTAATCCCCTGCTGATGGTGCCATGTCATCACTCTTACCGTTGCTAGTCCTCATTTGCTTTCAAACGAATTCAAATTCAAATCCAAGTTAATGTAAAAATACAAAACTTCTCAAACATGAAAGCTAAAATGTTCCTCATGTGGAAAATATTCCATAATTAATTGTGGTGGTGAACCAACCTTTTGTAAAGTGTTTTAATGCCCTAAGGTAATTAAGTGGCTAAATCATTTATTTAAATGCTTTTTCACTTATAAAAATGCTAGACTAATTTTTTTAACTACTAAACTTATGGTGGAAGTGGCCTAATTTATTATACTAATTTAGAGGTAAGTTTTACATTTTATAAAACTAAAATAATATAAAACTAAGAGGAAAATAGAAAAGCTAAAAAAGAGAGGAGAAAAGCCCCCTCCCTCAACTGGGCTGACTGGCCCAGCTGGCCACCGCGCCCCCACCCCTTGGGCCTTAACCCACCTGGCCGGCCCAGCTCCCCGAAACGCGCCTCCCTCCTGTTCCTCCGACCGGGCGCCTCGGCTCCACCCGACCACCTCGCCGGCCTCGCCGGGAGAGGATAAGGCCCCGACGCCTCGGGCTCCCCTCTCCCCTCCCACTTGCCCTGCCGCCCCCACTCGCATCTCCCAGATCCATTCCCCTCTCCTCTCCCTCGCTCTCCCGCTCCCGCTCGATCTCGTCCGAGCGCCACCATGGCTGCGCCACCGCACTCACTTAACCACCGTCGTCGCCTCGCCTCGCCATCGTGCCTATCAGCTCCGCCATCGTCGACTACCTCATCCTCGTCCACGAGCGCAAGCTGGGGAGCACCGTAGGTAGCGGATCGAGCCGCCTTCCTTCCGCCTCTGCTCCGACAATCCCCTCTGACTCCGACGACGCCTGCTGCTGCTACTAACCTTCCAGGGGCTTTACGTAGCCGCCCGGTGAGCCTCGCCTCTCTCCCCTCCGTATTCCCGCCGTTGCCGCACCCGTAGGTGCCATTCCCCACATGTCCGTGCTCGGCTCCGCCGAGCTCGTCGCCGGCCACGTTCCGGTGACTGAACGCCCGCGCAAGCGTGTCCATTATGCTCGCCCGCACGCATAGACACCATGCGTTCTCAGCACCGCTCATTTTGCTCGTCGTTGTGCCGTTTGCGAGCTCGCCATGCTTCAGGTCCCCGCCACTCTCGCCGCCAGTGATGTTCCGACCATCCCCGAGTCCAACCGGTAGCACCATCGCGCGCGGGACGTCGAGCCGCGTCAAACGCGCCTAGCCACGCGTCCGAAGACCCACCGTAGCACGAATCCGAGGCTTGCTGGCGTTCGCCCCCCACGAAAAGCCTCGCCGGAGCTGTTTCGGCGCTGAGGCTTACATGGCGCCCACGTGGCCGGGTCGGGGTCACTGGCAGCTGGGTCCTGCGGGCCCAGTTGACTAGTTGACCGGGTCAACTGTGCTGACTGTGCATGGTTGACCTGACAAGTGGGTCCGCCTTCTGTTAATTAGTCTATATATGTTTTTTTTAAATAACTTAATTAGTTTAGTCAGCTACCTATGAAAGGTGGGGTCCAGTAGCTAACTAAGCCACATTAGTTAGTTTAATCCACTGTTAGACTAACAGAGGCTGACATGTGGGTCCCACTGGACCCACAGGCCAGGTTTGACCTGGTCAGCGAGTCTGTTGACTACTGACGTCATCCCACGCAATGCTGACATCATAATTCCATTTCTGTTAATTTAGATAAATCCAGAAAATGTTTAAATCTTTTAAAATTCGTAGAAAATAAACCGTAAGTCGGATGAAAAAGTTTTATACATGAAAGTTGCTCAGAACAACGAGATGAATCCGAATTCATGGTCCGTTTACCTGTCAGGTGCCTCTAACTATCTGAAGATGGAACATTCCCCCTCCGGTCATATGTCTAACACAGGTCCGGAACCGGGAATACATTCCCGATTGACTTCCCCCTTCGCCGGTAATGTATAACACCACGTTAGAACACGTCTAGCTCTTCATGTTGTCCTGTTATGCACTTGCTTGTTATGTATTTATTGTTTCTTCCCCCTCTTCTTTCCGGTAGACCCCGGGACCGATGATGCCCCTGTGATCTACTACGTCAATGACGACCCCTCCATGCCAGAGCAACTAGGCAAGCCCCCCCCCTTTGATCATCTGATATCGCCCATTCCATTCTCTCATTCTTGCATTAGATTTTGCTACTGTTATTGATTGCTCCTATTCTGATACATAGCCTGCTTTTGTATCTGTTGTTGTACCTTACCTGCTTATCCTAAACTGCTTAGTATAGGTTGGTTAGTGATCCATCAGTGACCCCCACCTTGTCCTTGTTGCCCCTGCTTCATCATTGAAGACCCGATCAACGGGATTGAAGACCAGGCCCCGGCACCGCACATCACTTTCCCCTTAGTTGCTCGACAATGCAGGGTTGCTATCGAGTGCCGAGGGTGAGACCTCTACAGCACTTCTGATGTTAACCCTGTAGTGTAGCTATTCAGTCGTGGTCATCGAGGGTGATTCCGCCTTAACCACTTCTGATACGACTCTGTCGTGCAACCCCTCAAGTGTGAACCTCGGGGGTGATTCCTCTTACGTTCACCTTGATGATTACATCGAGTGGAATTCACTGGGAGTGATTCCTCGGGTTTCCCCCTTGATGTTTGGACACGCGGTTACTATGGTTACTATGACTTTACACTGAACCATATTACTAAAGACGGGTCGACCCTGAGGGGTACCCGCGCGAGCATAATTGCGAGTGATGTGGAGTCGGGTTGACCTGGAAGGTGCCCGAGAGATAATTACGAGGCGTGGCCGGGCATTCTTAGCCCTTGCCGCATGTCCTCGAGACGGGGCAATGGGGTCACATCTTTCGTGAGTCTCTGCTTTTTACCGCGCGTTCCTAATCCACTACGATTTGGATATTTGATCCGAGGGGCCTCTAGCTTGATAGCACTAACCATCACGTGGGCATAGTATGGGCGTTCTGCGTCGTATGCATCAGCCGAAGCTTAATAGACATCAGCGACTGAGCGGAGCGCGCCAGGTTGGACTGGTTACGCCTTCACTTGTATAAGGGAGGCTAGGTCTGCTCACCGGCCGCGTACGCAATGTGCAGGAGTTTCCGGGGAGATGGCCCATGACCCCTGGGGGCATAGGTTTAGTCCGGCGTGCTGACCTCTCTATTAAGTCTAGGTCGGGTTGCGGCGTATTGTTTGGCCGAGGTCGGGCATGACCCAGGAAAGTGTGTCCGGCCGGAGTTAATCGAGCGTGGTGGGTAAGTTGGTGCACCCCTGCAGGGAAGAAAACATCTATCGATAGCCTGTCCTACGGTAACGGACGCTCGGAGTTGTATCCCGATCAATACAACTAGAACTGGATACTTGTGATGAGAATTGGATGGTGATGAGAATTGAATTGTGATGATAATTGGATAGTATGGCTCTGGGATTGCTTTCTCGCACGGAGTCGAGAAAGGATCTCTGGCCGAGGTTGATAACACTACTACTACTTTACCTTATGCTACTCTACTCCCTCCTGTTTGCTGCAAGATGGTGGTTTCCAGAAGATTCTAGTCTTTGATAGGACTAGGCCTTCTCTCTATTCTGTCATTTCTGCAGCCCAGTCCACATATACAACCTTTCTTTGATAATGTTGCATATGTAGTGTAGATCCTTGCTTGCGAGTACTTTGGATGAGTACTCACGGTTGCTTTGCTACCCCTTTTCCCCCTTCTTTATTCTTTCTGGTTGTTGCAACCAGATGGTGGAGTCCAGGAGCCAGACGCCACCTTCGACGACGACTACTACTACCACGAGGGTGCCTACTACCACATGAAGACCGCGACGACCAGGAGTAGTTAGGAGGCTCCCAGGCAGGAGGCCTTGCCTTTTCGATCGATTTTGCTTTTGTGCTAGCCTTCTTAAGGCAAACTTGTCTAAGTTATGTCTGTACTCAGATATTGTTGCTTCTGCTGACTCTTGTGTTTTCGAGCTTATGTATTCGAGCCCTCGAGGCCCCTGGCTTGTAATAAAAAGCTTGTATTATTTTAATTTGTGTCTAGAGTTGTGTTATGATATCTTCCCGTGAGTCCTTGATCTTGATCGTACACATTTGCGTGTATGATTAGTGTACGATTGAATCGAGGGCGTCACAGCGTGTAAATTTATTTGCTGTCAATATCTATAACTAGTAGCACTCAAGGTGTGTGTCGGTCTAAAACCCGAGATGCACCGGAAGGAAAACATGAAAGTGCTGATCGTAGAAGCCCCTGAGACTCAGGTCGATTTGCAAAATCGGCCTGAGGATCAACTCCTAGCTCGGCAGCATACGTAGGAATAGAAATGCAATGTAATATATCAGAGGTAATAGTGATGTCTACTACACAACCTTCTTCTTGTAGACGTTGTTGGGCCTCCAAGTGCAGAGGTTTGTAGGACAGTAGCAAATTTCCCTCAAGTGGATGACATAAGGTTTATCAATCCGTGGGAGGCGTAGGATGAAGATGGTCTCTCTCAAACAACCCTGCAACCAAATAACAAAGATTCTCTTGTGTCCCCAACACAACCAATACAATGGTAAATTGTATAGGTGCACTAGTTCGGCGAAGAGATGGTGATACAAGTGCAATATGGATGGTAGATAAAGGTTTTTGTAATCTGAAATTATAAAAACAGCAAGGTAACAAGTAATAAAAGTGAGTGTAAATGGTATTGCAATGCTAGGAAACAAGGCCTAAGATACATAATTTCTCTAGTGCAAGTTCTCTCAACAATAATAACATAACTGGATCATATAACTATCCCTCAACATGCAACAAAGAGTCACTCCAAAGTCACTAATAGCAGGGAACAAACGAAGAGATTATTGTAGGGTACGAAACCACCTCAAAGTTATCCTTTCTGGTCGATCTATTCAAGAGTCTGTAGTAAAATAACACGAAGCTATTCTTTCCGTTCGATCTATCATAGAGTTTGTACTAGAATAACACCTTAAGTCACAAATCAACCAAAACCCTAATGTCACCTAGATACTCCAATGTCACCTCAAGTATCTGTGGGCATGATTACACGATATGCATCACACAATCTCAGATTCATCTATTCAACCAACACAAAGTACTTCAAAGAGTGCCCCAAAGTTTCTACCGGAGAGTCAAGATGAAAACGTGTGCCAACCCCTATGCATAAGTTCACAAGGTCACTGAACCCGCAAGTTAATCACCAAAACGTACATCAAGTAGATCACGTGAATATCCCATTGTCACCACAGATAAGCACGGCAAGACATACATCAAGTGTTCTCAAATCCTTAAAGACTCAATCCGATAAGATAACTTCAAAGGGAAAACTCAATCCATTACAAGAGAGTAGAGGGGGAGAAACATCATAAGATCCAACTATAATAGAAAATCTCGCGATACATCAAGATCGTGCCAAATCAAGAACATGAGAGAGAGAGAGAGAGATCAAACACATAGCTACTGGTACATACCCTCAGCCCCGAGGGTGAACTACTCCCTCCTCGTCATGGAGAGCGACGGGATGATGAAGATGGCCATCGGTGAGGGATACCCCCTCTGGCAGGGTGCCGGAACAGGGTCCCGGATGGTTTTTGGTGGCTATAGAGGATTGTTGTGGCGGAACTCCCGATCTATTGTGCTCCCCGGTGTTTTTAGGGTATATGGACATATAAAGGTGAAAGAAGTCGGTCAGGGGATCCATCAGGGGCCCACGAGGATGGGCGGCGCGCCCAGGGGGTTGGGCGCGTCTCCCTGCCTCGTGGCCACCTCGAAGCTTCCCTGACTTCAATTCCAATTCTCCTGGATTGCTTCCGTTCCAAAAATAACTCTCCCGAAGGTTTCATTCTGTTTGGAATCCGTTTGATATTCCTTTTCTTTGAAACACTGAAATAGGCAAAAACAGCAACTTGGACTAGGCCCCCGGTTAATAGGTTAGTCCCAAAAATAATATACAAGTGTATAACAAAGCCCATTAAACATCCAAAACAAATAATATAATAGCATGAATGCTTCATAAATTATAGATACGTTGGAGACGTATCAGCATCCCCAAGCTTAATTCCTACTCGTCCTCGAGTAGGTAAATGATAAAAGAAAGAATTTATGAAGTGTGAATGCTAGCAGGTGCACAAGTTTGATCAATGATAATTTCAATCACCTTTTCTAGCATCATTATATGTCATAACAGTAGCTCATCTCATAAAACTTTTCATGATCAAGTAACAAGCTATTCACATGTTAAAGTATAGACCATAAACTTTCTTGAAAACTAGCAAACTACTTTCTCAATCATCAAACAATTGCAATTCATCTTATTTTCAGGAAGGGTCTATGTCAGAGCTTTGATTTAGCAAACTCCACATACTCAACTATCATTTAGTCTTTCACAATTGCTAACACTCACGTGTTATTTATGGGTCCAAAGTTTTAATCGAACACAGAGAAAGATAGGGGCTTATAATTTCGCCTCCCAACCTTTTACCTCAAGGGTAATGTCAACAATAATTTATGAATGCCTACATCCAAGTGGATATATATATCCGGATCACACCAACACAAAGTGCTTGCCAAAGAAAAAAGTATAAAAAGGAAAGGTTTTGATCACCATGACTCTTGTATAAGGGTAGAAGATAAAATCAAAAGATAGGCCCTTCGCAGAGGGAAGCAGAGGTTATCATGCGCTTTTATGGTTGGATGCACAAAATCTTAATGCAAAAGAACGTCACTTTATATTGCCGTTGGTGATAAAGACCTTTATTATGCGCTCCGTCACTCTTGTTTCTTCCCTATCACAAGTTCGTATAAAGCTTATTTTCTTCGCACTAATAGATCATACATATTTAGAGAGCAATTTTTATTGCATGCACCGATGACAACTTACTTGAAGGATCTTACTCAATCCATAGGTAGGTATGGTGGACTCTCATGGTAAAACTGGTTTAAAGGATGTTTGGAAGCACAAGTAGTATTTCTACTTGGTGCAAATAATTTGGCTAGCATGAGAGGGAAAGGCAAGCTCAACATGTTGGATGATCCAAGACAATATAACTTTTCAGATATAGGAAAACATAACACATTACGTTGTCTTCCTTGTCCAACATCAACTTTTTAGCATGTCAAATTTTAATGAGTGCTCACAATTACAAAAGATGTCCATGATAATATAGTTATATGTGAAATCTCTCTTCCTTCAATATTCTTTCATGAATTGTTCAAGTGACCAATACAATGTTTCTAACCTTCAATAAATTTACAACCTCTACTTCTTATATGTGAAGTCATTACTCCCCATGGGATAAGCATATGAAACATATATAATTTCAGGTTTATGACATTCAACTCATTCAACCATTTACTCATAGGATATAAATGAAGCACACGAGTAAATGACAAACTACTCCAAAAAGATATAAGTGAAGATCAATGAGTAGTTAAATAATTATGTAACTATGTGAAGACTCTCTCTCATTTAAGTATTTCAGATCTTATTTTATTCAAACAGCAAGCAAAACAAAACAAATGACATTTCAAGGATAGCACACATCATGTGAAGAAGCAAAAACTTAGGTTCAACTGATACTAACCGATAATTGTTGAAGAAGAAAGGTGGGATGCCTACCGGGGCATCCCCAAGCTTAGATGCTTGAGACTTGTTAGAATATTATCTTGGGGTGCCTTGGGCATCCCCAAGCTTGAGCTTTTGTGTCTCCTTAATTCCTTTAATATCTCGGTTTCCTAAATCTCAAAAACTTCATCCACACAGAACTCAACAAGAACTCATGAGATAAGTTAGTATAAAACATTGCAAAACCTTATCATTTTCTACTGTAACAAATTACTAACATTATTATTCAACATTGCATACTAACTTCCTCTACATATTTAATACTCCTATCCTCAAATAGAATCATTAAGCAAGCAAAAATATGCAAACAATGCAAACATAATAGCAATCTGCCTAAACAGTATAATCTGTAAAGAATGCAAGATTCATCATATTCCCTAACTCCAAAAATTATAAGAAAAATAATAAGCTGCCTAGTTGCCTCTTCACTCATAACATAACCTTCTGGTACCTTAGGCAATTCATATCTAGGAGGGTTAGGTCAAGAAGGTGTTTCAGGAGTTTTAGTTTCAAGCTCATCATCAGACTCAACAACATCATGTTGTATTACTCTAGCAATTTGTTCATCAAGAAATTCACCAAGTGGCACATCATCATTATCAAGCATGGTACTAGCATCATCATAACCATCATTCATAGTAGAAGTAGCATCATCAATAACTTGTGACATATCAGAATTAATAGCATGTGGTGGTGTTGCAAGTTTACTCATAACAGAAGGTGAATCTAAAGCAGAACTTGATGGTAGTTCCTTACCTCCCCTCGTCTTTTAGGAAAATATCTTAGTCTTAGGATCCTTCAGATTCTTCATAGTGATAAATTGATAATGATCCCAAGTGAGTCAACAAATATAGCTATGCTCCCCGGCAACGACGCCAGAAAAAGGTCTTGATAACCCACAAGTATAGGGGATCGTAAGAGTTTTCGAGGGTAGAGTATTCAACCCAAATTTATAGATTCGACACAAGGGGAGCCACAAAATATTTGAAGGTATTAGCAACTGAGTTGTCAATTCAACCACACCTGGAGATTAATTATCTGCAGCAAAGTGATTAGTAGCACAGTAGTATGATAGTTTTCATGATAGTAGCAGCAACAATAGTAACGGTAACGGTGATAGCAGTGATGTTGTAGTAGTAGCAACAGTAGTAACTTAGCAAGAACAATATAGGATAAATTCGTAGGCATTGGATCAGTGACTTGATGGATGATATTCATCATGTGACAGTTATAATTAACCTAGGGCGATACGACACTAGCTCCAGTTCATCGATATAATGTAGGCATGTATGCCGTAAATCGTCGTACGTGCTTTATTAAAAGAACTTGCATGACATCTTTTTTCCTACCCTCCAGTGGCAGCGGGGTCCATATTGGAAACTAAGGGATATTAAGGCCTCATTTTAATAGAGAACTGGAACAAAGCATTAACACATAGTGAATACATGAACTCCTCAAACTACAGTCATCACCGAGAGTGGGCCCGGTTGTTGTCACTCCCGGGTTGTTGGATCATAACCGTAATAGGTGACTATAACTTGCAAGATCGGATCTAGATCATGGATATAAAGGTGATAACATAAACGGTTCCAATCTAAAAGCATGGCACCCGGGCCCAAAGTGACAAGCATTAAGCATAGCAAAGTCATAGCAACATCAATCTTAAAACATAGTGGATACTAGGGATCTAGCCCTAACAAAACTAACTCGATTACATGATGAATCTCATCCAACTCCTCACCGACCAGTGAGCCTACAAAGGAATTAGTCACTCCCTGTGGGATGCGTCACGGAATTGGCCATGGAAATGGGTTGGTCATGACGAAGAACAAAGATACCCCTCTCCGGAGCCCCAAACGGACTCCATATCTGCCCTCCCGAGGAAGGATAGGGGCGGCTCTGTCTCGTGGATCGCGATAATTCTTTCTCCCTGATTTTTTCTGGAAATATGTGATTTTATAGTATCAGGCGGTCGTCTGCGGGGCCACTAGGTGGGTACAACCCACCTGAGCACGCCAGGAGAGGGGGCGTGCCCTGGTGGGTTGTGCCCACCCAGGTGCCCCTCTCCCGAAGGTCTTGGCTCCAGAAATTCTTATTATTGATATAAAAAATCCTCGCAAAGTTTCATTCCATTCCGAGAACTTTTATTTCCGCACAAAAATAACACCATGGTAGTTCTGTTGAAAATAGCGTCAGACCGGGGTAAGTTTCATTCAAATCATGCAAATAGAGTCCAAAACAAGAGGAAAAGCATGAGAAAAAGTCGATACATTGGAGACGTATCACGCCCCGTCCCGTCGACGGCCGCCTCGCCTTCCACCCCCCGCCACCCCGTCCCGAGGCGCCGACATTAATGAGAAGTAATGTCGGTGCCGGCCCGGCCACCCGCCTCCCATCGCCAGAACAACTATTAAGACCCCGCCCTGGCGCTGTCACCCCACACCCGATCTCACACCCCGCCCTCCTGTCGCCGACCAGAACCATCATAGTGCCGGCGATGTCCTACCACCACGGGAGCAGCAGCATCGGCGGCAACGACAACGCCCCGAGCTCATGGCCGTCTAGCCTCGGCAAACCGGAGATAGCGGAGCTGTGCCGGTACGGCCTGCTCGTGTCGCCGGGCTGTCGTCTTCCCCGACAATGGAAGATAAGCGCCGACGGCTATTCGACGCTTGGCCTGGGCGCGACGGCGGAGGAGCTCCGGACCTACCACGATGACCGGAACAACATCGTCGGCCGTCACGCCTTTTGGAAGGGCAAAGCGCACGACGAGGTCATCGCCGCCTTTCGGCTGGCGGAGGCCGGCGTCACCCCCGACCTCACGGGTGTGAGCGGCCGCCTTCACGCCCCAGCACCAGCGCATGGCCCGGCCATGTGGGAGCGCCATCGTGGAGCTGCCTGCCGCCAGCCAGCACCCCCTGCGGCGGCACTAGCACCCGCACCCCCCCCCCTTGAGGGAGTCCTAGATTAAGGGGTCCTCTGACAGCCGAACTATATACTTTAGCTGGACTGTTGGACTATGAAGATAAAAGATAGAAGACTTCGTCCCGTGTCCGGGTGGGACTCTCCTTTGCGTGGAAGGCAAGCTTGGCGATTCGGATATGTAGATTTCCTTCTCTATAACTGACTCAGTGTAACCCTAGCCCCCTCCGATGTCTATATAAACCGAAGGGTTTAGTCCGTAGGATGAGGACAACAATCATAATCATAGGCTAGCTTCTAGGGCTAGCCTCATCGATCTTGTGGTAGATCAACTCTTGTAATACTCATATCATTAAGATCAATCAAGCAGGAAGTAGGGTATTACCTCGATAGAGAGGGCCCGAACCTGGGTAAACATCGTGTCCCCCGCCTCCTGTTACCATTAGCCTTAGACGCACAGTTCGGGACCCCCTACCCGAGATCCGCCGGTTTTGACACCGACATTGGTGCTTTCATTGAGAGTTCCACTGTGTCGTCATCATTAGGCTTGATGGCTCCCTCAATCATCTACAACAACGCGGCCCAGGGTGAGACTTTTCTCCTCGGACAGATCTTCGTGTTCGCGGCTTTGCACTGCGGGCCAACTCGCTTGGCCATCTGGAGCAGATCGATAGATATGCCCCTGGCCATTGGGTAAGGTTTGGAAGTTTGAATTACATCACCGACATCCGTGGAGACTTGATCTTCGACGGATTCGAACCCACGACAGCCGCTCCCTGCAGCCACGATGAACATGACTTAAATCTATCATCGGACTACGCTCAAGAGACCGCGCCTGTGACTGCCCTAGCCCTAGATCCAGAACAGATCACGTCATCCGTGGATGGGGGGCTGGACCCCACCATGGAGGCTGCATACTCTACGGCCTTGGAGCCGAACACAGATTCAGCCTCTATCGAGGCATGTGTCGTCGGACCCCCGGACTCGTCTTCGGATACGGGTTCCGAACCACGTGTGTCCGCGCCCGTCGAAACGGATTGGGCGCCGATCTTGGAGTTTACGTGCGCGGACATCTTTCAGCACTCGCCCTTGGGCGACGTGTTAAATTCATTAAGATTTCTCTCCTTGTCCAGAGATTCTTGGCTGAACTATGTCCGGCTTGAGTGGGAAACGGACGACGAAGAACTTCGCTGCCCACCCATCACCCACTTGATAGCCACTGTCGACGACTTAACCGACATGCTCAACTTTGACTCCAAAGACATTGACGGTATGGACGATGATGCGGGAGAAGAAAAGGAACCACCGCCCACAAGGTGATGGACAGCCACCTCGTCATATGACATTTACATGGTGGATACCCCCAAAGAAGATAATGGAGAGGACAAAAAGGATACAGGTGAGGATAACCCTCCCAAGAAGCAGCCAAAGCACCGACGTCAGCGGCGCCGCTCTAAACCATGCCATGGTAAAAACAGCAATACCGGCATAGGAGAAAATAGCGCTCTAGACGATGCCGAAGATAATGAAGACGACCCCGCCTAGCCAGGATTTGAACAGGCCGGACGGGGGGACGGGCAAGCCAGCCCTGATGAACAAGACATGAATGAAAACTCAGAGGAGGACAACTACATGCCCCCCTCCGAGGATGAGGTGAGCCTTGTCTATGACGAATTTACCATGCCTGAGGATCCCGCCGAGCAGGAACGTTTCAAGCAACGGCTTGCGAAAATCCTGAAGAAGAAGTAGCAGCAGCTTCAAGCTGATCAAGATCTGCTAGCTAAAAGATGGACTGAAGTCCTAGCTGCCGAGGAATACGGACTCGAACGCCCAAGCAAAAGCTACCCGAGGCAGAAGTTGTTACCTCAATTCGAGGACGAGGCACTAGCATAGGATGCGGCTGAGTGGCCACCCCGTGGCCAAGATAAAGTGACGTATCAGCCCGAGCACTAGCCCGCACCACGTTGCCGAACAACTAAAAACACCAAGGCCCGGGGCTACTCACATGACCTGCATGACGAACTGGAAGACAAAGCAGGACATCCAAGATCGATCTATGGATCACGGGGGCGCGCCTCAACACGCGATGATGACCGTCGTGCCGAATACAATACATACAAAACCACTAGGGCTGAATACATACAAAACCACTGCGTCGCGAAGTGGCTCGGCACAGAGGCGCCGCACACCCCCTATGCTTCACGGATGAAGTGATGGAACATGAATTCCCAGAAGGGATTAAACCCGTGAACATTGAATCATATGATGGGACAATCGACCCCGCGGTTCGGATTGAAGACTTCCTTCTCCATATTCACATGGCCCGCGGTGATGATCTTCATGCCATCAAGTACCTCCCGCTAAAACTCAAGGGACCAGCTCGACACTGGTTAAACAGACTGCCAGAAAACTCCATTGGCAGTTGGGAGAACCTGGAAGATGCATTTCTCAACAACTTTCAGGGCACTTATGTACGACCACCGGACGCTGATGACTTCAGTCATATCACCCAACAGCCCGGAGAGTCAACCAAATTGTCAACTGTCTAGATGTCTAAGCCCTAGCGGCCTTCAAGCATAACATCCGCGCCGAGTGGCTAGCCCGACACCTCGCCCAAGAGAAGCCGAAATCCATGGCAGCCCTTACGACACTTATGACCCGCTTTTGCACGGGCAAGGATAGTTGGTTAGCCCATAGCAGCAGCACATCAGGAAAGGCTGGTGCTTCAGACACCAGAGACAGCAACGGCAAACCCCGACGCAACAGATTCAAGCGTCGAAATAATGGCGATAACGCCGAAGACACGGCCGTCAATGCCGGACTCAGTGGCTCCAAGTCCGGTCAGCGGAAGAAGCCATTTAAAAGAAACAATCCGGGTCCGTCTAGTTTGGACCGCACCCTAGATCGTCCATGTCAAATCCATGGCACCCCCGATAAACCAGCCAACCACACCAACAGAGAGTGCTAGGTATTCAAACAGGCCGGCAAGTTAAATGCCGAAAATAAGGAAAAGGGGCTGCACAGCGATGACGATGAGGAGCCCCAGCTACCGAACACAATGGGGGAGAAGAAATTTCCTCCCCAAATCAAAATGGTGAATATGATATACGCCACCTATTGGGGATATAACTATTGGTATGACCCGCCCAGGAGGGGCCGGGTTATACTTGCAAGTATTCTTGAAGCCCAAGACCCAGGATGGAGATGGCGGTTCAAGAATAGGCCCAAAGCCCAGAGGCGACTTAAGGACCGTAGTGATAAACCGCCATATGTATGTGACTTGTATTGTAAAGAAAGAATAGTTAAGAGACCAAGCCGGACACTGTTTACGAGCCGGCCGGGACTCTGTGAGCCGCTGGGCGTCGACCTCTGTATATAAAGGGATGACCCGGCGGCGGTTCAAGGCAAGTAACATCAGATCAAGAAATAGGTCAAGAGCTTTCGCTCCCTGGTTATCGATTCATAAGCAATCCCACCCAAAACTGGATCATAGGCTTTTACCTTCACCGTAAGGGGCCGAACCAGTATAAACCTCGTGTCCTTTGTCCCGTTTAACCCCTTTAAACTTCTTAGTTTCGATGGCTCCACGACTAAGTCATTACGCTAGGACATCTGACGTGACAATTCCACGACAGTTGGCGGCCACCATGGGGCCAGCGCACGGTGGATTTGAGTTCTTAAAGGGCAGCTTCGAGGGGCTCAAGGGATATGCTGTGGGCCGGATGACCAAGAGTCATCGCGGCAAGCTCTACATCAACGATGCAGGCTGGGGCCCCGATGCCGGCTCAATTGAATACGGGTATCGGGTCCCCTTCGGCGGAATCCACGTCTTCATCGGTAAGATCGGAGAGCCGAGCCCTGAGCCGGACATCTGCACCGACATCATCGAGACGGCTTAGCGTGTGAGACCCGCCCGGGCTCAACCCACCGTGAGGCGTGCCTTCGTGGGATGCATCCATGGAGGAGAATTTTCTGAAGGATCTGACTCCGGTTGTGAGACGGCCATCTACTCCGATGGTGAATCGTCCATAGGTGAGACAGATTTGTTGTATCAACTGCAAGACGGCGGGCTTGGGGTTTTTTCCGATGGCAGTAGTATTCCGGACCCCTTTGAGCCGCCAAGCAGAGTTGGAATCTTCATGGCATGTACTCAACCTGCATTAACTTCATCAACTGCGGCACCCATTACCTCCGGGACAGCAGCAGCCGGGGCAGGAGGCCCTGTGCGCTCGCCGGCTCAGGTGTTGATGGATCTCACTAATAAGTTGATGACCCTATTAACCGCCATGGTCAACTCGGCGGATCAAGCTCAGCACGATGCAGAAGTGGCACAGTTGAAGCTTGATATAGCACGGGCTAAAGAAAACCTGGCGGCAGAAGACATCAGGATTACTGCTGATCGGGCAGCTCTGGATGTCCGAGCACAGCATATTCAATCACAGGCTTTTCAGCTCACGATGGAGCAGAATGCATCCAATGAGATTATGAGGAGAAGGTATCAGAAGGCTCAATCTCGTCTGCCTCCGGTTTATGATCCTAGGAACCTTTTCCAGACACCCGAAGCGGGACCCAGTAACCCGCCGGGAGTAAATCAGGTCATAGCACCCGAGATCAACACGCCGATTCAACCACAGGTTATGGGACCCCCACGTCTAAATACTGCTCCGCCCCTTTATGTGCCGACACCAGCGGGTCATTACTCTAACCCGCTGGAGAACATGATCGCGGCGGCAGCACGACTAGCGGCTCTCCCAGCTGATGGCGACTCACCAGCGGCGGTTGAAATGCGAAGAGTCAGAGATCTTCTTCAAACGGCCTTGGCACCGCAGGAGGCATACTCTTACAGTAGAGACATGATTCATTCTACCCCATGTCCGAGCCGGAGCAAGAGTTACAGCAGGCATTTGGATCCGCCAGCCGTGTCAAGCAATGCCCAGCGCCGTAACCAGCCACGTGGGTACGTCCCGGCTCAGGGTGGGGCTCCTAATGTGCATAATCAGGAGCGTCAGTAGATTGAGCAGGCGGCTCAACAGGCAGCGGAAATAGCAGCTCAACAGGCGGCACAGCAGGCGGCTTATCAGCCCCTGTCGGTTTATCCAGCAGTGTCAGTTGAGGCAGGAATAGTCATAAGAACCGGGGGCGTTCCTTGTTTGGTGCCGGCTCTGTGCAACGAGCGGTTGCCCAAGGATTTTAAGGGGCCTCGTAAAGTACTGAATTACACAGCCGATTTACAGCCCGGAGCATGGATTTAAAGTTACGAGATGGCCATGGAGTTACTAGAGGTGAGCGATGCTGCGATGGCCAAGTACTTCACCATGATGTTGGATGGAACGGCCCGTAACTGGTTGAAGGCGTTGCCACCTAATTCCATTGGTTCATGGGCAGAGTTAAAGGAGAAGTTTATCCAGAACTTTAAAGATACGTGCAAGCAACCCATGTCGATTGTGGATCTGACTGGTTGCAAACAATAGCAGGGTGAGTCCACGACCCATTGGGTGCGCCGAGTGAAAGAAATAATACACTCCTGTGATAAGATGGATGCCGGTTCTGCAGTATTGATGTTGGAGCAAAATTGCCGTTTTGAGCCTCTAAAGATGAAGCTGGGGTGGCTCAAGCGTGAAGGTCCTGACATGGGTCAGTTGATGGCGGCTCTGGTTAAATATGCCGACTCGGATAGTACCAAGGATCCCGAGTCTAACGATGATAAGGCAGGGAAGGGAAAGAAGAGCGGCAACTCTAAGGGCACGCAGCATAACCCGGCAAATCAAGGCGGCAACAATAAACGTAAGGCGGATGGTAACTTAGAGTTTGTGTCCAACCCCAATACACAGGGAAAAAATCAGCGGCATAAGGGGAGGCCACCTCCATGATCTGGCGGGTCAGGCCCTACTCTCGAGCAGTTGTTGAATGAGCCTCGCCCGAAGCATGGCACGGAACGAAGGTCGGCTACACACCTGTGGAAGGATTGCACTATCATGAAGGCCTTCAAAAATTCCAATATGTTCAATGGAAATCACAGGTCGAGCGGCGGGTCAGGAGGCGGCGGCTTTCAAGGCCCGAACAATGGAAGTGGCGGTTCTGGTTCCGGTTTCCAGGGTCACCAGAATAATCAAAGCAATTTCAATCAAGGTGGTTACAATCGGCAATCTGGCTAGGGGCGTCAGCAGCAGCAACAACAGTCTGGTTATCAGAGCAATCCAAAGCAGTTAAATAGTGGACAGTATCATGTTTTCACCACGAGCTTATGTAAGCGGGACCAGAAGCTTCATAAGAGGGCAGTTAACACCGTTGAGCCGGCAGTTCCTCGCTACTTACGATGGTCTGAGTAGGCCATCATGTGGAGTCGGGAGGATCACCCGCCCCAGGTCGATAATCCGGGTGACTTCGCTTTGGTGGTAGCACCTCAAGTTGGGGGGTACAAGTTCACTAAGGTGCTCATGGATGGAGGTAGCAGCATCAATATCCTCTATTATGAGACCTTCCGTCGTATGGGGTTAACAGATAAAAACCTTAAGCAGTCCAATACTGTTTTTCACAGTGTGGTTCCTGGTAAGTCGGCATAGCCAGTTGGTAAGATTGAGCTGGAGGTAGCCTTTGGAGATGAATATGATTCTAGGGCCGAGAAGTTAACCATTGAGGTGGTCAAGATCAGGAGCCCATATCATGCTCTATTTGGGTGGCCGGCGTACGCCAAGTTCATGGCGCGGCCGTGTTATGTATATCTGCAGCTGAAGATGCCGGGTCATAAAGGGACCATTACGGTTCATGGCAGTTGGAAGGTGGCTCTGGAATGCGAGGAAGGTGATGTGGCTTATGTTGAGTCGGTTTGTGCCGCAGAAGAATTAAAATACTATAAAAACAATGCTGACCCGACAGATATGACATCTTTGAAGAAGCCCACCATAGAGCGTGAGCCGGAGATAAAGTTTAAATCGGCGGAGGATACCAAGATGGTCGATTTTGTTCCTGGCGATTCATCTAAGAAGTTCATTATCAGTTCCAATCTAGATACCAAATAGGAAAGCGTGCTCATCGAGTTCATCCGTGAGAATCGGGACATCTTTGCATGGAAACCTTCTGACATGTCGGGTGTACCGAGAGAACTCGCTGAGCACACTCTCAACATTGATCCAAAGTTTAAGCCGGTCAAGTAGTTCCTTTGGAAGTTTAACAATGAGAGGCACGAGGCAATTGGACAGGAGGTGGCCCGGCTCTTGGCGGCCAGGTTTATCATTGAGGTATTTCATCCGGAGTGGTTGGCTAATCCAGTCCTAGTACTCAAGAAGAAGGCCACTTGGCGCATGTGCGTGGACTACACGGACTTAAACAAAGCCTGTCCGGCTGATCCTTTTGTTCTCCCACGTATTGATCAAATTATTGATGCTACGGCGGGATTTGAGCGTTTGAGTTTTTTGGATGCTTACTCTGGATATCATCAGATCAAGATGGCAGTTAAGGACCAAGAGAAGACAACGTTCATTACTCCTTTTGGAGCCTTCTGCTATGTTTCTATGCCTTTTGGACTTAAGAGTGCCCAAGCAACTTATCAATGTTGCGTGCAGAATTGCCTTCATACTCAGATTGGCCGTAATGTGCATGCTTACGTGGATGATATTGTGGTGAAGTCCAGAGAGAAGGAAACACTGATAGATGATCTCAAGGAGACCTTTGATAATCTCCGGGTGTACACCATGATGCTTAACCCGACAAAGTGCGTCTTTGGTGTGCCGGCAGGTAAGCTTTTATTTTTTTTGTTTCTAACAGAGGCATTGAGGCTAACCCAGAGAAGATCAAGGCTATCACCTCTCTGGCAATACCCAAGTGCATCAATGATGTTCAGAGATTGGCGGGTCGTATTGCTGCTTTAAGCCGGTTCATAAGCCGGTTAGGTGAGAAGGCCATACCACTGTATCAAATGTTGAAGAAGACAGATAACTTCGTCTGGAGTGATGTTGCTGACGTTGCCTTTGAGAATTTGAAGAGACAATTGGCTAAGCCCCCGGTCCTTGTTGCTCCCATTGACAAAGAATCGTTGTTGTTGTATGTGGCTGCTAATGCACATGCTGTCAGTGTAGCTATTGTGGTGGAGCGAAGTGAATCTGATAAAGAATATCCGGTTCAACGTCTGGTTTATTGCATCAGTGAGGTGCTCATCGAGTCCAAACAAAGGTATCCACATTGGCAGAAGCTTGTTTATGGGGTGTTCATGGCCAGCCGGAAGCTTAAGCAGTATTTTCTGGGTCATCCCATCACTATGGTCAGTTCTGATCCTTTGGGGGATATCATCCAGAACACAGAGGCTACAGGACGAGTCGCCAAGTGGGCTATTGAGCTTGGGCCTCATGG
Source organism: Triticum aestivum (assembly GCF_018294505.1). Taxonomy (NCBI): domain Eukaryota; kingdom Viridiplantae; phylum Streptophyta; class Magnoliopsida; order Poales; family Poaceae; genus Triticum; species Triticum aestivum. The sequence continues at coordinate 712,659,886 of NC_057798.1, read as the reverse complement.
CTTAAAGTATGTGCCTCGCACTGCTATCAAATCTCAAGCACTGGTGGATTTCATCAAGGATTGGACAGAGTTACAGGCCCCTGAAGAGAAGCCGGATAACACATACTGGACAATTCACTTTGATGGATCCAGGCAATTGGAAGGCTCGGGGGCTGGAGTTGTTTTGGCTTCCCCTCGAGGTGATAAATTCTGTAATGTGCTAAGATTGTTGTTTCCCTGTACTAATAATGCAGCTGAGTATGAGGCCTTACTCCATGGTCTTTGGATGGCTAAAGAGATGAACTTAAGCTGGGTAAGGTGCTTTGGCGACTCAGATTTGGTAGCTCAACAGGTTTCAGGCAAGTGGGATTCCAAAGATCCTCTCATGGCGGCTTCTCGCCGTGAAGTTGATGTTGTGGCTGGACATTTCAAGGGTTATCAAGTGGAACACATAGATCGCAGGAAGAACAAGGCGGCCGATGCTCTAAGCCGGCTTGGGTCTCAGCGTAAACCGGTACCCTCGAATACCTTTTTGAATGTTTTGCATAATCCGCCTGTCCAGTTACCTATAGAGGAAGACTTGGCTGTGCCTGACCCGGAGGCACAGTTGGTGGCGGCTCTTCACATCATCCCAGACTGGACGGTGCCATATTTGGCTTACATGACCCGGGGAGAACTGCCTGAGGATGAAACCTTGGCTTGACAGATAACCCGGCGGTCTAAGTCAATGACGATTACCAATGGCGAGTTACATCACCGTAGTGTCACTAGGGCGTTTCAATGTTGTGTATCCCCTAAAGAAGGCCAAGAGATTCTTCGTGAGATCCATGAAGGGGATTGCAGCCATCACGCCGGTTCAAAGTCCCTCGTGGACAAAGCTTTCTGTCACGGATTTTATTGGCTAACGACTCATGCAGATGCAGAAGATCTGGTCAATAATTGTGACGGGTGTCAAAAAATTTCACGGCGAGCTCATGTGCCGGCTCAAGAATTGAGGATGATACCAATTACTTGGTTGTTTGCTGTATGGGGCCTTGATATGGTTGGGCCTTTCAAAAGATCCAAGGACAAAAAGACTCACCCTTTGGTGGCAGTGGATAAATTCACAAAGTGGGTGGAAGCTGAGCCAGTCAGTAAGTGTGATGCAGCAACAGCGGTTAAATTCATGAAAAAGGTGATTTTTCATTTTGGCTTCCTCCCAAGCATCATAACTGATAATGGCACTAACTTGTCCAAGGGGGCTATGGAGGAGTTCTGTGAACGTGAGCATATCCGTCTTGATGTCTCATCAGTAGCTCACCCTCAATCCAATGGTCAAGCAGAAAGAGCCAATCAGGAGATTTTAAAGGGTATCAAACCCTGGCTTTTAGTTCCTTTGCAACGAACGCCGGGTTGTTGGGTGGAAGAGTTACCATCAGTGTTGTGGAGCATCAACACTACCCCCAACAGATCTATGGGTTTTACCCCTTTCTTTATGGTTTATGGAGCAGAGGCGGTTCTTCCTAGTGACATCCGCCATGACTCGCCCCGAGTGGCGGCTTATGTGGAAGCTAACAATGAACAAGCATGACAAGAGGCACTTGACTGCTTTGATGAAAAGCGTGACTTAGCAGCAGCTCGCTTGGTGATTTACCAACCGGGCTTGCGGCGTTATCACAGCCGCCGGGTTAAATCAAGAACCTTTCAAGAAGGCGACTTGGTGCTCCAGCTCATCCAGGATCAGACTGATGCACACAAGTTATCCCCACCTTGGGAAGGGCCCTTTGTGGTCAGCAAGAATTTGAATAACGGGTCATACTATCTTATCGACGTTCGAGAGCGCAAAGACTCACGTGAGTCAGAGGAGGAGACCCGCCGGCCGTGGAACATAGCTCATCTTCGGCCTTACTACAGTTTAGCCACCGGCTCACATGATGTACATATCTTGGTGATGTATATATATTATCAGTAATAAAGCAAGACCTCTGTCCTTTTCATCCCCACAGATCATATGTCTTCATTTTTCATATTTGCACAAAGACCATTGGGGGCTGATCGTATTCGAATCTAGCTTAACCCATTGTTGGTCCGACCCAGATCGTATTCGAATCAGAGTCATTAAATATTCTCATGGTCACTTAGGGGCTTCCTGTTCAAACATAGGTCGTATTCGAACCAAAGAGAACATAGCTGTCGGTACCCACTTGATCGGCGCAATGCCAAAACTCACTTGGGGGCTTCTTGATCGTATTTGAATCATAGCTTAACCTCTCTTGAGTCCGACCCAGATCGTATTCAAATCAGAGTCGTTAAATATTCTTAAGGTCATTTGGGGGCTTCCTATTCAAACATAGGTCGTATTCGAACCAAAGAGAACATAGCTGTCGGTACCCTCTTGATCGGCGCAATGCCAAAGCCAGTGGGGGCTACATGGTCATATTCGAACCCTAGCTTAACCCCTTTGGGACGGTTTACTGATCATATTCGAATCAGAAACCTTAAGTTTGTTTTCCTACGTTTTTGCTTAAGTCTTTTTGAAAAACTATTTTGGATTTGTCTTCTGATCTTTTTTGTCCATGACTCAAGACATATAAGATTTTTGAGCCGGTTTAACTTTGAAGCAATCAATGGCCCGGCTTTTAACAAATCCCAAGAGAAAATCATGGTTCATAAACTCAGTCATCACCCTTATTGACCAGATCAATTAAGCCGGCAGTAAGAAGCTGGATATCTCAGGTATGATGTTATCAGTTATATTGCAAGTTCTGATCAGAGTTGTTTATAACTCATATTTTACATTTATAATTATGTGGGATCATTATAACTCACCCTGCGGTAAGCCGCCGAGGGTCTTCGTGATCTAGCTCTATGCAAAGTTAATTACAAGATTTCTTATGTATAAAGGAAAACAGAAAACAAAGACAAAGTACAAATATGACGGCGATTAAAAGCAATATTAAGGCATCAAAACATGCACGAAGGCATGGCGCACTAAAGTCATCTCTACTCCTATTACATGACTCCCCGAGTAAAAATGATTAAGTGTTGTTTTTCAGCAAGGTTACAAATATGAGCCGCCCGACGGGTTAATTCCCCAGATTGCCTGAAGCCTCCTGATCAACCCTTTCCACTTCTTTGTCCTGCTCCTGGGCCTGGAAGGTTGACGATGACCAGTTAATGCCACTCAAAGCTTTAAAATCAGCTTCATCGTCAACTAGCCCGGCCGGGTCAATCTCAGGGGCAAAGGTATGCTTACGAGTTGGCGGAATCAGGCTTGTCAGGGTGTACTGAGGTGTTGGGATTCTCCGGTTCTCCGCATCATAACTTGCCTGGTACTTAGAGAGATCTACTTCTTCGGCAATTGCCGTGGCTATGGGGCTTATTGCCTTCACACAGGCAGCAAAGTCTTCTTGATCAAAGGGCACACCGTCTTCTTTGAGGCTCGGATACCCAGTGACAATGTCAGCTTGGTCTAGTTCCAAAAGCCAAGCCTTGGCCCGGCTCAACGCGGCTACAGCACCGAATCTTGCAAATGCCCTCTTCAGTTCTATAATCCATTGGGGCAGCACAAAAATCCTTCTTAACACATCCGCCTACAGGGTAGGAACTTCATTGGACAGACCCATGCTGGCTAAAGCACGCTGAGACCCGGTGTAGAGTTGCTCCACCAAGGTATAAACCGCCTTCAGCTTGATCAGAGAGTCCTGGTTCAGATTAGAGCTCCTGGGGCCTACACAGCAATGTCAGGTGCATTAAGAGACAAAATTTATATGATCATTAAAAAGTATAGTTTCTCTAACTTGCAGGGCGACTTACCAAAGATTGCGGTAACCATCTGAGTCACACGGCGGTTCAAGCCGGACAGTTCATTGGTTACCTTTTCAAGAGCAGCCTCTGAATCAACAGCCCATTGGGTTAGAACATTCTTTTCATCAACCCAAGTTTTTCTCTCTGCTTAAAAGTCGGCCTTCAGCTTCTCTTGTTCAGTTACACTGAATTCAAACTTGGAATTGGCTTTTTGGGTCTCTGTTTCTTGAGCTTGTAGGCGTTTCTTCAAATCAGCAATCTCTGTTTGCAGTTGACTAGTGGTAACCTGCACAAGGACCGGATCAAAATCATGATCATTAGGATCTTATATTTGAAAATACCAAGCACTTTGCAAGCAAGACTACTTGGTACTTGGGGGCTAATGTCTACCGCGGAAGTCTATTTACACTGGCGGTTCATAAAGATTGGTGATTCACAAAATTTAAGTCCCAAGCACCTTGCAAGCAAGACTACTTGGCACTTGGGGGCTAATGCATATTGCAGTTCGAAATAACACAGTTCATATGATTCATATAAGCATCTGAAGGACTGGCTCATTCACTTTGATTAAACCGGCCCTTGGGGGCTATGGATTAAGCCAGAGTTATGATATTTTCTAAATTCTACAACATATTCTTCATAAGCAGCAGACTAGGGGGAAAGAGGGAGTCATACCTCAAATTTATGGTGCATCTGTTTCACCGTGTCGATTTCAACGTCGCGGATATTGTGCACTTGGCTCATATAGCCGGAAAAGATGTCTCCAACACTCATATGAGCATAATTTTCAACGTCAAGCTTGACCCGGCAATGGCTCAGAAGTTCTTCTTTGGCGGAACACTTGGCCAGTAGAGTTGGCCTTCCCGGCTCAACAAAGCCAGTTCCAGTAATCTCAACATCGATGTTTTGCTGGTCATCTGTGCGGACCGGGCTAGTGGCTTCTGGATTTTCGGAGGCATCCAACGGCACACTCAGCAGGAAGGTCAGCAGTGGGAGTTGGTATGTTTTGAGCTGGCTCAGACGGCGGGTCATGAGTTGACGAGTCCGGTGCAGCTGTTTCAAGAACCGGCTCAGTCACAACGGTGTCTTCAGCCGGCTTGCTCTTTCTAACCCGTTTGCTGGGTTTGGCCTATCCACTGTGTCAGAACAAAGGTTAATACAGATACAACGGATTAAAGTAAATATAAGATAAGGAAATTATTGTTACCCTGGTACAGTCTTGAAAGCTGGCAGATTGGACTGCATTGAGTCGCCGGAGGAAGGGGAAGTTTCCTAATAATCCGAGTCAGAAGAGTTGAGTGGTTAACAAGTAAGACCCGCCAAAGGGTAAGAAATATTTAAAACGGAGGTGACCTTGTTCCGGCGCTTCCTTGGCATGTTTGGTAAACGAGAGGAGAGCTCTGCATCCTTGCTGGTCCGGGTCTGCCTCTGGCTCTCATAAATCTGTCGCTCCGGAAAACCTTACTTTCCGGGTCACACCACGGATTTTCCATCTTGGCGAAGGCTCGGAGTCGGAGGAAAGGATAGTTACCTCATCAGCCTTGTTACGGCTTTCCCCTGTGTCCTCCTACTGATAATCAGTGTCAATAAGATAATTAAAAAAGGAGCCAAGAGAGTCAAGGGCTACCTCCGACTCAGAAGAATCTTCAAGCTGAAGTAAGTCGGAGGCGGTGGCTTTCTTGCCCTTCTTCTTGGCGGCCTCTTTCCTGACGGCTTTCTTTAGTTTTCTAGCTTTCTTTGCAGCCTCGTGATCATATTTGGCTTTCCAGAATTTATCACCCGCATGTGAGAAGTTAAGCAGAGATATGAGTATGGGTAAAACATCAAAAAATCAAAGTAATATATTCAGTGGGGCAGCTTACCGTTGGAGCCGGATTAGCTTCACAGAAGGGAGCTAAGCCCACCTTACCGCAGTCTGCTAAACTCTCATTCAAAAGTCACATTGGCATATCGTTGATGACATGGCCAGGCAAGTCATCAGGACTGTGCCGTAGATGGTCATCCTTTTTGCCAGTATAAGTGCACATCAAACTGGGGCAGCGGCTCAATGGAATAACCCGCCAGGCGAGCCAAACCCGGACTAAATCAATCTCTTTCATCCCATTCCCCAGAAGAGCCTTGATCTTAGCCAGGGTGGGGGCGAGCGTTTTACGTTTGGTGGTTGTTATATTGTTAGGGAGCGGATGTGTGGAGTCCATACGGAGAGCACAATGGCCGGACAGAGGATTTTCACCAGCTGGAGAGGTGTCCTGGCAGTAAAACCAGGTCTGATTCCAGTCTTTGGGATGACTTGGTGGATTGGCATACGGAAAGATAACGTCCCTTAGACGCTGGATTGAGACACCACCAAGTTCCAAGCTCTGGCCGCTGGCGCATTCATTATGGCGGTTTAAGTAAAATAACTCTCTGAAGAGCAACATATTGGGTTCTTCTCCAAGACATACTTCACTGAATACTTGGAAGTTACAGATGTTAGACACGGAATTGGGTCCGATGTCTTGTGGACGAAGATCAAAGAAATGCAACACATCTCTGAAGAATTTTGAGCCGGTGGAGAGAAACCCCGGTTCATGTGATCCGTGAAAACAATAACCTCACCCTCTTTGGGCTGGGGAAATTTTTCTTCCGGGTCTGGGGCACGATAGGACATGACTTCTTTCTTCGGGAGATAGCCGGTCTTCACAAAATCATCAAATATGTTTTCTGTGACAATCGATTTGACCCAGTTGTAGGAAGTGGGAGCTTTTGGCGCCATTATGACAAAGCCTAAAGAGTAAAAAATCCCCGGTTCAAATTTAAGCTAGACAGAAGCATTAGAGTACAGATTCAAGATGGCGGCTTATGAAGGGGCCTAATGGTATAAGGATAATTAGGTTTAAAGTTATTTAAGTCGCCCTAGAATTAATTAAACCGCCATGAGTGGTCAAAGTTATCAAGTGAGCTTTGTCTCTTTAAAAAGCCGGTGACAAGAGTCTCCATGGCTAGATGGATTTAACAAGTTCATATTTTTTCCTAAGTGTTGCATAAACAGGTTTCACAAACTACAACTATTATTTTCGATCAAATGGTTGTTCTAAAAAGAAAAATTTCTAGACCTAAAAACATGGTAGAGAGAAGTTCATGCGTCCTAATGAGGATTCCTTGCAAAGAAAGAGGATCTGCTAATGTATAAAATGGATGCGGAATAGCTACCGCACGAGATTTATGCTATTGTTGGATCAAAAGAAGCCATAGCAGAGGAAACACAAAGAATGGGGATGAACTATGAACTATACAGAAGAACTTGCCAACCCTAGCATAGATCAAAGATGCATAAAGGGGAAACTTACAGCGCTGGATCTGGTGCGGAGGGGCGCCGCCGTTCTCTCATCGGATTCAGGTTGATGCAGCGGCCAAGGTTGACGCAGACGAGGTGCGCCCCGACGGCGGCGGAGCTCGAGCGACAATGGGGGTGCGAGAGGAAGAAGAAGACAAAGAGGAAGAATGAAGAAAGACCTGGTCGGGTCTATTTATAAGGAAAGACCACCAAAAGAGTGCGAAAAACGAGGAGGCCAAAAGCATAAGTTATCCAACTACAAGGACGCCTCGATTTTTGGGATGGTCATCAAGATAAAGATCTATTGGATACATTGAACAAAACATGCATTTATGGCAGGTGATGTCATGGCAGGTTACCCCAGATCCATAGGATAACGTCATGGCAGGTTACGAAAGTTTCAGGGCAGAAGATTTTTCTTAAGTGTCGAAGATTGACATGAACCAGTTCAAATCAATCTGGGGCCTAATGTTGGGGATATTACTATTGGTATGACCCGCCCAAGAGGGGTCGGGTTATACTTGCATCTATTCTTGAAGCCCAAGACCCAGGATGGAGATGGCGGTTCAAGAATAGGCCCAAAGCCCAGAGGCGACTTAAGGCCCATAGTGATAAACTGCCATATGTATGTGACTTGTATTGTAAAGCAAGAATAGTTAAGAGACCGAGCCGGACACTGTTTATGAGCCAGCCGGGACTCTGTGAGCCGCTGGGCGTCGACCTCTGTATATAAAGGGATGACCCGGTGGCGGTTCAGGGCAAGTAACATCAGATCGAGAACTAGGTCAAGCGATCTCGCTCCCTGCTTATCAATTCATAAGCAATCCCACCCAAAACTGGATCGTAGGCTTTTACCTTCACCGTAAGGGGCCGAACCAGTATAAACCTCGTGTCCTTTGTCCCGTTTAACCCCTTTAAGCTTCTTAGTTGTGATTGCTCCACGACTAAGTCCTTACGCTAGGACATCTGACGTGATAATTCCACGACACCACCCATATCCCCAAGCGGGAACGGAAGCGCGCATTAAGGGACGTCTACGCGATGGAGCCGGTCACCCCAAAATTCAACCCATGGTCCTCCTACCCGATCACCTTCGACCGCAGAGACCATCCGACCAGTATTCATCATGGCGGCTCAGCCGCACTGGTCCTTAACCCCATTATCGAAGGATTCCACCTCACACGAGTCCTTATGGACGGTGGCAGCGGCCTGGACCTGCTTTATCAAGACACAGTTCGCAAAATGGGTATCGATCCCTCAAGGATCAAGCCTACCAAAACCACCTTTAAAGGTACCATACCAGGTGTCGAGGCCTGCTGCACAGGCTCAATCACGCTGGAAGTGGTCTTCGGATCACCGGATAATTTCCGAAGAGAAGATTTGATCTTCAACATCGTCCCCTTCCGCAGTGGTTATCATGCACTGCTCGAACGAACCGTATTTGCTCGATTCAATGTGGTACCACACTACGCCTACCTCAAGCTCAAAATGCCCGGACTTCACGGCGTCATAACAGTCAATGGGAATATGGAGCGCTCCCTTCGTACTGAGGAGCACACCGCGGCACTGGCATCAGAAGCACAGAGCGGCCTTCTTAGGAAGAACCTCAATTCGGCAATAAAGCCCCGGACAATCTTAAACGAGTCTGAACTACGCTACAACATAACCATCTCGCGCGCCCAGAGCTCACCTAGTGTCGGGTGGTAGGTGCGACATATGTCAATGGATGGCTTATCATTGTGGGAGCTAGTAAGACATCGCCGGTGCCTAGAACCGGGATAAGGTGAAGACATGCATGCTGACGAATCTTACCCAGCTTCAGGGCTCTCCGTGGAGATAACACCCCTACTGCTGCTCTGCAGGGTCTCCGCATGATCACTAGATGGATAAGTGGCTACAAGCTGGTCCTAGAGCTCTTTGGTGAGAGGAAGAAGAAGGGCACGGCTAGCTCCTCTCTTCCCTCTATGTGGTCCCTAAAACTATCTCAGTCCAACCCTTTGCATGGGTGCCCCGGGGGGTTTATATAGGCCTACCCCCCGGGGGTACAATGGTAATCTGGCCTTGGCGTGGGCCCAGGCTGTCAGTGTCTACGTTCGCCGGCTTCTGGGGCCCGCCGACTGGTGGGTCCCGCCGGCTACCGGCCCCACCGCTTGGGGGGTCTTGTCGGGGGCTGGTTACTGTCGCCTCGCCTCTGATGACGAGGGCTTTGTCGAGGTAAGCATGGCTACAGTGCCACCGCCTTACGGGCGCTCACTGTAGCCTTGCCCCGTCCTGTCTGCTTAATGGGGCGCGCGCCCCGGAGAGGGGAGCAGGCCGGCTGTAGGAAGCCGGCCTGGCCTTAGGCCGGCTAAGTTAGGCCCGCCTCCGGATGTCTCTCTGGCCAAAGGGGCCCGCCGCCTCTGGGCCGTACCAGCGGCCCGTCGTGGATGGCGTCATGGTTCGCATGGCAACAGTGCCCCGCCGGACAGGACATGTCCGCCCTGTACGGAGTACTGTAACCATGCTTGTCCCGAGATTCGGGGGTGGCAGGGTCCACTGTAGCCACGCCCCGTCTCGTCACTGTTATGGGTGGGGGTTGACTATAGGGTACGGCCCATGGCCGCCTGCCATGGGCCGGCTTTCTTGGAGTCGGTCCTCCATAGGCCGGCTTTCTTGGAGTCAGCCCTATTGTGGCGTCCTCTGAAGATTGTTTACGGCAGGGCCGCCTTCCGCTAGCCGGCCTAAGCGATAGCCGGCCGGAAGAAGGCGGCCCCAAGTCTTGGGCGCCTTAAAGCTCCGTCGGCCCATTGTTTTTTCTGATGGCCAATGGGAGCCGGCTAGGCTACCCGTGGTCATTTACTCCGACAGTAGTCCCCGAAGTTGGTCGGGCTTCGCGGCTAAAAGAGGGAAATGAGAAGCACGGCCAGCTTCCTATCCCGAAGAGCCGACAGCTAGGAGCCGGCCTCCCTTACACATGCCTTCTCGGCGAAGCCTTCCCAAGTTCCGAAGGCAGGAAAACAGCTGGTGCACCAGCCAAGCGGCGGGCTGACCGCCCACCACCCGTGCGACGCGTGGCTCCCTTCGACTGGGAGGGCCTGCCAGCCCACGCGCGCGACGGGACACCGCCGCAGGCCGGGGCCCACCACTTCGGTGCCTCGGTCCGTGCGCGGATCTTCTGTGGCCCGAGACCAACCGCACGTCTTCCGGCAGCGGTTCCCACTCACCATCAAAGCGCGGTAATCGCAAGTCGTGGGGGAGTGGGCGCAGTTAATCCCACGTCCCCCCGCGCCTCGCCTCCTCGGCTTCGCCGCACGAGGCTATAAGTAGGGGCAGGGAGGCGGAGCAGCAGTTGTTCGCACGCTCGCCCTCGCCCCGCCTCCTCCCTTTCCTTCCTCGCTGCACTAGTCCTTCGGCGTGCCCCACCGCACCGAGCGCTCTCCGTCGCCACGCCTGTCGTCATGGCTCCGATGTCGAGCTCTTGGGACGGCTCCACCGTCCGCGACGGCCACATTGATTTCCTCCACAAGACGCGGCGGCTGCCCGGCGAGCATCTTGTGCGAGTCCGTCTTGCGCTAGCGAGGGAGGTATCGCCGGCGCCGGAGGAAGGCGAGCGAGTAATCTTCTGCTCGCACTGCCTGCGCGGCGTTGGCCTCCCCGCTAGCGGCTTCTTCCGCTCCTTTCTCGATTTCTACCAGCTTCAGCCGCACCACCTCACCCCCAACACGGTGGTGCTGCTATCGGCCTTCGTCTCATTGTGCGAGGGTTTCCTCGGCGTCCTCCCCACCATCGAGCTCTGGGGGGAGCTCTTCCAATCCAAGCTCGGCACGGTCGTCGCGGGCGTGCCGGCTCCGTGCGGCGCCTTCATCGTCATAAGAAGGTCCACCGCTGACAACCCCTTTCCTCCTATCGCGCTGATCCAGTCGGTGAAGCTCTGGCAACGTTCTTACTTTTACGTGAAGAACATTGCCCCGAACGGCGATTACGTCAATTTGCCGGCTTACATGGCCGGCCCGCCGGCTGCGAGGCCGGCTTCGTGGTCCTACCGGTCCAGGTCGCTAACGCCGGCTGGATCCGGTGCCATCGCCCGGCTTCGGGTGCTGGTTCAGTCGGAGCGCCTGACCGGGCCCGACTTGATCGCCGCCTTCATCGAGCGCCGGGTTCTTCCGCTTCAGGGCCGCCCTCATCTGATCTGTCTGATGAGCGGCCGCTTCGACCCAAGTCGGCTCAGCACCAGGGAGATGCCTCACGACAAGGTGTCGTACATGGTGAACTACATCGCCAACTGCAAGCTCACCGAGGACTGGCAGTATGGCAAGGCACCGTACTCTCGCGCCAATCCACCACCCTTGGTAAATTTTCTTTCTTCCTTTGTTGCCCAATTTTCTTTTCTGGCCGACTCTTGACTAGTTGGTTTATCTTCAATCAGAATCCTCTCCTTCACCCCTCGGCTGGGACTACGGGGCCGGAGCGCGAGTTCGCCCACGACCGCGAGGCGAACGACTCCGAGGACGCCGACTTGGGGGCGGCCGCCCTGGACGACGACGTCGTGGGGGGCGGCGGCGAAACAGGCGGCTTCGGCTTCACCGCCGGCTTTGATGATTGGCCCGATGATGACGAGGCCAACCCCATTCCGCGCCGCCAGCCGGCGACCGACTCCCCAGGTGCCGGCCCATCCGGTGGGCCGACCGCGCGAGGCGGCACACAGAAGCGCCGGGCGGCGCCGACTCTCATCGGAGGTCGGCCGAAGAAACCCAGGAGATCCGCGGCGGCGACCAAGCGGGACGAGGCGGCGGCAAAGGTGGACCGCTTCCGCAAAGTGGTGAAGTAGCCGCAGGCGGTCTCGGCGTAAGTTTTGGCCCTTACGCACCTTTTCTTTCTTTCTTTAGTCGATGTTCTTCTAAGTCCTTACTCCGTTTTGCCAACCAGGGCCCTGCTTTCTCTTGAGCGGACTACCGCTGCCTCCATAGTCGGCGGAGCGGGAAGATCTGCGGGCTCCCGCCGCATAGACCCCCACGCCGAGCTTCAGGCGGCAACGGAGCGGAACGCGCGGGAGGCGTGGGTGGAGCAGGAGGCGGAGGAGCGAAGGGCAGCCGCCGCCAAGCCGGCCCAGGAGGCGACGACGGAGTCGGCTGAGGCGCACTCCGACGCTGCAGCCAGGGCCCGAGCAAAAGCCAAGGCCGCGGAGAGGGCGGCGGAGGCCCTACGTGGCCAGCCTCCGCAACTTGTCATCCCCCTTCGCACCGCGCTCCCGGGCATCCGGGTACACCCAACGGAGGAAATCAGCCGTGACCCGCCGGTGATGGAGAGGGAGGGGCGACATGGTCGTCTCGGAGGGAGAAGTGGTGCCGCCTCCGCCGGCCGGGACTGGCCAAGGCGGCCAGCCCGAGGTGCTGCCTGAGCAGCCGGTGGGAGGAGAGTCGACTGCAACGACAGATCTTGTAGTCCTGTCACCGACTCGCCGGCGCGCGGGGAGGGCGGCTTCAGAGCCGGATCCGCAGAGGGCGGCCGGCTCCAGCTCGTTGTCGCATGATCTGGAGTCGGCCACAGCCAGCTCGCCGGGGTGGACGCCGGGCGGTGGGACGGTCGTGCTGAACTTGGCAGCGCAAGATGTTCGCAGCCGGCTTCAGGCTCAAGCCATCGCGCTGCAGCAATGTACCCGGAAGTTTCTTGCGACCCGGGCGGTCGTTCGGGTGAGTTTTCTTGCTCATGATTTTTTCCGTGGGGGCGCGTCAGCGCACCCTCTGGGTGTAGTCCCCTAGTTCCGAGCAGGCTGCTGAGCAGGCGGCTTGGAACTTCTTCGAAGACTTTGCCTTATTGATTTGCCTTTGCCTTCGCAGGATTATCACAACCGCCACGCCGCTACCTTCAACTCCCAGGTCCAGGAGGCAAATCAAAGGACCGCCGATCTGACGGAGAGCCGGCGTGAGTGTCTTTGTCTTTTATCTCATGTGGGGGCGCGTCAGCGCACCCACTGAGTGTAGTCCCCGAGATTCAAGCCGACTGCTGAGCAGTCGGGTCGGATCTTTCTTGTCGACTTCTTTCTTAACTTCTTTTTGCCATATTGGCAGGAGCCAATGCCGACTTGAGGCAACAGCTGGGTGTGGCTCAGACCGCCCTTCACACCAAGGAGGGCGAGCTCAGTGTCCTGGCCCTGGAGCGTGACCGCCTGGCCAAGAGACTGGTCGACCAGGAGGAGAGCGACAGGGCGGCCCTCAAGGCGGCGCAGGACAATGAAGCCACACTCAAAGCCGAATACGAGACCGAGGTGGCGGGCTGGGCCGAGGCAAGGAAAGCTCTGAGCGAAGCCTACGTCCGAGTTGAGGATTTGGTTGACGGTAGGCCGCCTTCTTCTTCACTCTTTGCTTGTCCTTGTAAGCCAGTTTATCTCCTGACTTGCTCTGTTTCTTTCTTCTTTGTGAAGAGTACTTTCCTGGCTATTCTGTCGCTGCCAACCAAGCCATCGAAGCTCATCGCGAGGCCCGGCGGCAGGCTGGGGTTGAGATCGCGACGGGTGCCAACTGGTCGCTTGAGGAGCAGCTTCTGGCGATCCAGGCCCGTCTTCAGCCGGCCTACCGCATGCTCCGCCGGCTTCAGCGCGCCGGAGCACAAGTGCTGGCCGCCCTCTGGCCCAGCGAAGTGATTCCTCACACCCCCAGCCATACCGCCGATTGGCTGGAGGTGGCCGTCGGCCGCCTTGAGGCCTGGAAGGCTTCATCAGCTCGATCCGGCGCCCGTCGGGCGCTAGAGTTCGTCCGGGCTTGGTACCCTGGGCTGAACTGGGACCAACTGCGCACCTGGCGGCAGGAGGCTGACGAGGAGCTGGAGGCAGTGCGGCCGGCTATCATCCAGCGCACCTCAGCGATTGCCGACTTCACCAACACCAGCGCTTTTGCTCCGGAGGTGAACGAGGACGGTGTCGTGCAGCCGGAGGAATGGTTCGGGCTGAACCCAGCCAATGGTGAGGACTCGGCGGAGGAGATTGACTCCAGCGACGAGGGCGAAGAGGAGGAGGAGGAGGAAGACGGTGAAGACGTTGTGCCGGATGTTGGAGCAGTCGGCCAGCCTCAGCCTGACCATGCCTCCAGCAACGAGGCGCGCGCGAATGCCCCACCTGCTGCCGGTGATGATCAGGCCGAGACTCGCCAGCTGGCCACTCCTCCAGCCGACACCGTCGTCTCAACCGATCTTCTTGACGCTCCGGGCGCTCCCTTGGCTTGATTTACTGTCTTTATTTTCCTGCTTGACACTCTTTGAACGAATTTTTTATCTTTGCGCAATTCCACCCACTGGGGGTGTATTCAAACTTTGTTGAATGCCGGCTTCTCAAAGGCTTTTTGCGTAAATATTAATATGTATGAGCTTGGCTTTCCATTCCTACTTGCTTTTTATCTCTCGGCTTTTTCCCTTTGCCGCCTTCCCTTGGGTGCCGCCTTCCTAGCCGGACAGCTGCTCTGCAGTCTATGGCCGGGTAAGGAGTTCAGCCGTCTGGGAAGGCAAGTACTCAAGCTTTCTTAGATTTTTGCAGAGTAGGAAAGGAAGCCGGCCAGCCGGCTGCTTCGACAGCCGCTTGGCGAGGGGGAAGCCGGCTTGTGTTATGTAAGTTCGTTAGTCCTTAGCCGTTTTTCATGTGGGCATCCTTTCCGCCTTCAACTCTCGCTAGTCGGCAGTTGATTCTTCGAGCTGTGCCTTTCGCAAGAGAGGGCTTGGATGTCGGCACACTACTTGTCTGACTACAGGTAGAACTTAGACATAACTCAAGGCGGCAAGTCCCCGGGCCGACTAGTCGGACCCGGTGCCGGACGGAGAAAATAAATGTGGTGGGGTAACCATGGGTACGATACCCGGCATACATAGATAAAATAAGGTAGTCCCCGAGAACTCCTCAGGGAGCCCATTGTCTCATACTTAATACAAAGGGTAGCGTGATACATACTGCACTGTAAAATCTTTGAAGAAGATTAGCGTTCCATGGGCGCTCCGACTCCTTGCCGGAGTCGTCTCTCTTGCGTGCCTTCGGCATCTGTGTGTCGATTAAGTAATAGGAGTTGTTTCCCAGAGCCCGGCTGACGACGAAGGGGCCTTCCGAAGGTGCTGAGAGCTTGTGCTGGCCGGCTGTTCGCTGTATCAGCCGGAGCACAAGGTCTCCCTCTTGGAAGGATCTTGGCTTCACCCTTCGACTGTGGTAACGGCGCAGACCTTGCTGGTAGATGGCGGACCGGCTGAGGGCTAACATCCAGCTTTCTTCCAGCAGGTCGACACCGTCTTCTCTTACTTCTTTAGCCTCCGCTTCCGTGTACATGGTGACCCGAGGTGAGTCAAATTCGATGTCAGTTGGGATGACAGCCTCGGCACCATATACAAGGAAGAAAGGGGTGAAGCCGGTTGACTTGTTTGGGGTAGTGCGCAGACTCCAGAGGACGGCCGGCAGCTCGTCGAGCCAACAGCCGGCCGAACGCTCCAGCGGCACGACCAGTCGGGGCTTGATGCCGGAGAGGATGAGGCTGTTTGCTCGCTCGACTTGGCCGTTTGACTGCGGGTGGGCAACGGACGCTAAGTCCAGTCGGATGCCCTGTGTCACGCGGAAACGTGCCAGTGCTCCCTTGGCAGAATTTGTGCCGTTGTCGGTGATGATGCTGTGTGGCACGCCATACCGAGTTGTGATGTTCGCAATAAATGTTACGGCAGTCGGCCCATTCAGTTTCTTGATCGGCTTTGCTTTAATCCACTTGGTAAATTTGTCCAAGGCGACAAGCAGATGTGTCATGCCACCGCGCGCCGTCTTGAAAGGGCCAACCATGTCCAGTCCCCAGACAACAAAGGGCCAAGTGATGGGGATGGTCTTAAGTGCCGAAGCCGGCAGGTGTTGCTTGGAGCCGAAGACTTGGCACCCTTTGCAGTGTTTGACTAGTTCCTTGGCGTCCTCCAAAGCAGTCGGTCAGAAGAATCCATGGCAGAATGCTTTGGCGACGAGCGCCCTGGAGGCGGCATGGTGGCCGCATTCACCTTGGTGGATGTCTTCGAGGATTGCAATGCCTTTCTCTGGCTCGACGCAGCGCTGGAAGACTCCGGTAGCATTGCACCTGACTAGCTCTTGGTTCATTATTGTTTAAGCTCCGGCTCGGCGTTGGACTTGCCTTGCCGAGATCTCGTCAGTAGGTAGCTCTCCATTTACCAGGAAACGGAGGATGGGCTGGGCCCATGATGGAGCTGTGATTTCTTCGACTGCCAAAACGGCTACTGCAACCAGGGTGGGCGGGCTGGGTTGTGAGGAGTTGGAGTCGGCCTCCGCCTTCTGTGTTGCCACAGTCCCCGGGTCGGGTTTGACTATGGCAGTCCCCGAGCCGGCTGCCAAAGTCCCCGGGCCGCCTACTTGGTCCCCGAAGTCGGATCCGACTGCGTCGGGGTCAGGCGGCACGAAGATAGAACTGGATTTCGAGGACGGCTTGACAGATGGCTTGAGGAGGCGTTGGAGGGCGACGCCGGTTGGTATAGCTTGCCGGGTGGAGCCTATTCATGCCAGGGCATCCGCTTGCTCATTGTCGGCCCGTGGCACGTGGAGGAACTCTCACCCCTCGAAATATCCGCTGAGCTGCTGGACGGGGAAACGGTAGCTTGCCATGTTTGCGTCCTTGGCATCCCAGTCACCAGGTGATTGCTGAACCACTAAGTCCGAGTCACCATAACACAGGATCCGGCGGATGCCGAGTTCCTTGGCTAGCCGGAGCCCGTGTATGAGCGCCTCGTACTGGGCCACATTGTTGCAGGCGGCAAAGTGGATTTGCAGTGTGTATCTGAGCTTGTCGCCCTTGGGAGAGGTGAGGACGATGCCGGCTCCCAAGCCGGTGCGCATCTTGGATCCGTCAAAATGCATCCGCCAATAAGTGGAGTCAGGGGCCGGTGGCAGGTACTGGGTCTCGGCCCAGTCGACGAGGAAGTCGGCCAATGCTTGGGACTTGATGGCGGTGCGGGGCTGATAGTAGACTGTGTAAGGAGCCAGCGCGATGGCCCGTTTCGCCACTCGGCTGTATGCATCCCGGCTGCATATGATCTCGGCAAGCGGGGCAGTGCATACGACCGTGATGGGATGTTCTTGAAAGTAGGGCTTGAGTTTCTTGGAGGCGAAGTACACACCATAGCACATTTTCTGATAGTGCGGGTAGTTCTGTTTTGAGGCGGACAGTACTTCGCTCAAACAATATACCGGCCTCTGGACTAGCTGAGCTCGGCCTTCTTCGGGACGCTGGACTACGATGACCGTGCTGACCACCCGGCTGGTAGCGGCGATGCAGAGGCGCATGGGCTCCTTCTCATCTGGGGCCGCCAAGACAGGTGGTGTGGACAACATCTTCTTCAGCTCGTGGAAAGCTTGGTCTGCCTGGTCATTCCACTCAAAGTGAGTGGACTTCTTCATGAGTCGATAGAGGGGGAGAGCCTTTTCTCCGAGCCGGCTCATGAAGCAGTTCAAAGACGCCATGCATCCGGTGAACTTCTGGACGTCTCGCAGCTTGGTTGGGACCTTCATTCTCTCTATAGCCTTGATCTTCACTGGGTTGCACTCGATGCCGCGTTCGGAGACCAGAAAGCCCAGAAGCTAGCCGGCTGGTACCCCGAACACGCATTTCTCCGGGTTGAGCTTGATCTGAAATCGGCGCAGATTCTCAAAAGTCTCCTTGTGGTCTTCCAGCAGGGTGACGCGCTTCTCCGTCTTCACCACAACATCGTCTACGTAGACGTGGGCATTTCTACCGAGTTGCTTGAGGAGGCATTTCTGCGTGCAACGCTGAAAGGTGGCACGGGCATTTCTCAGGCCGAATGTCATAGCCAGATAGCAGAAAGCTCCGAAATGGGGTGATGAAGGAGGTCTTCAAGCGATCAGTCGGGTTCAACTTTATCTGGTGGTAGCCTGAATAAGCATGCAGGAAACTCAACAGCTCGCATCCGGCTGTGGAGTCTATCACTTGGTCAATCCTTGGCAGGGCGAATGGATCTTTAGGGCAGGCTTTGTTGAGGCTGGTGTAGTCGATGCACATGCGCCACTGCTTGTTCTTCTTCAACACGAGGACCGGGTTGGCAAGCCATTCTGGGAAGAATACTTCCATAATGAAGTCGGCTGCAAGAAGCCGGGCTATCTCTTCTCCGACTACTCTTCTCTTCTCTTCTGACAAGCGGCGCAAGGGCTGCCTGACCGGCTTTGCATCAGATCGGACGTGTAGCTTGTGCTCGGCAAAATCCGTCGAGACACCTGGCATGTCTTTGGGGGACCATGCAAAGACGTCCCGATTCTCATAGAGGAAATCGACGAGCTCGCCTTCCTATTTGCTGTCAAGGCCTGTGCCTATGACAGCGTGCCTCTCCGGGTGCTCCGGGTCCAGAGGTATCTTCTTCGTCTCCTTGGCCGGCTGGAAAGAACCTTGAGCTTCACCTTCTTTGGGGTCAGGGGACAAGACCGACTGCTTGCTAGCCAAGGTCACAATTCGATCCAGCATCTTCTTCTCTTCGGCGATCACGAGGGACTCGGCCAGCCGACTGCTGGCTGCTGCACACTCAGAGGACTTCTTATAATCTCCGGCTATGGTGATAATGCCCTTGGAACTCGGCATCTTCATCTTGAGGTAGGCATAGTGGGGCACAGCCATAAACTTGGCCAACGCTGGCCGGCCAAGCAATGTGTGGTACGGGCTCTCCAAATCCACTACCTCAAACCATATTGCCTCTCGGCGGAAATGATCCTTGTCCCCAAAGAGGACATCCATCTTGATCTTGCCGATTGGTGAGCAGGACAGGCCGGGTACGATGCCGTGGAACACAGTTTGGCTTGGCATGAGTTGCTTGGGCTTGATGTTGAGCTTCTCCATTGTGTCTCGGTACAGTATGTTGATACTGCTCCCGCCATCTATCAGTACGGGAGAATCAGGCGGCACACCTCTCTGTCGCCAGGGTGGCATCCAGAACTAGGGCATAGGAGCCAGGAGACGGCATCACCTCTGGGTGGTCGTCCCGGCTCCAGCTGATGGGCTTCTCTGACCAATGCATGAACTCAGGGTTACTGGAGGCGACCGCGTTGACTTCTTGATGTTGTCGACGCCGGCTGCGCCGATCTTCTGTCTGGCTGGTGAACACAATGTAGGCTGCTTGCTCGTCGGGGAACTCATCTTGGATGGCTCCGACTGCAGGCCGAGGGGGCGGTTGCTGCGGGGCAGGAGGCGGCTGGCCTGCAGGCGGAGGCGGCAACAGCCCCTCGCCCTTAGAGATTCGGGTGAGCCAATGACACTTCCGGGTTGTATGGTTGGACAGCTTCGCGCCGCTGTGGAACTTGCAGGGGTGTCGAGGGTTTGCTCGTAGGAGAAAGCTGGCTGCCAAGCCGGCCTACCGCCCTTCTGCTTCTTCGGAGCCGGCCGTCCTTCAGGCTGCTCTTCTTCGATCGTGGCCACCTGCCGACTAGTGGAAGGCGGCATAGGGGCCTTGCACTTGTGGTCGTTTTCATATGGGCGCCGGCTTGATTCTCCAGCCGGCGTCTTGGGAGCCGGCGTCAGCACTTTTCCGGAGGCGTCTACCCGGAGCTCAGTCTTCATTGAGGAGTCGGCCGTGGCATACTTGTCCGCGATGATCAATAGCTCATCAAGGGTTGCCGGCTCGTCACAGAGGAGTCGGTGCTTGAGGAGAGTGCCTTCATGGCACCCGGCGATGAAGTACTCTATGGCCTGGACCTCGTGCACTCCTTTGCAGGAGTTGCGGAGCTCGGCCCAACGCGTGAGGTAGTCGCGGGTTGATTCGCTGGGCCCTTGTATGCACAAGGAGAGCTGTCGGGGCTTGGGAGCCCGCTTGTAGGTGCCGGTGAAGTTGCGTATGAAGGCTTCGGTGAAGTCTAGCCAGTTGTTGATGCTGTAAGGCTTGAGGCTGTTGAGCCAGGTGCGCGTCGTGCCTTGGAGCATCAGGGGGACATATTTCATGGCAACACGTCAATTGCCATTTGCTATGCGAACGACGGTGGAGTAGTCGATCAACCAGTCTTCAGGCTTCACGGAGCCGTTGTACTTGGGTGTGTCTCTTGGGAGCGAGAACCCTTTGGGAAAGGGCTCGTCGCGGATGCGGGGGCCGAAACAAGGCGGGCCGACATTATCTTCTTCTTCTAGGGCCAGGGATCGCGCTAGGTGGTCGATCCGATGGCGGGCATTATTCTTGCCGACTCCTTCGCAGCGACCAAATCGGCCGCTGAGAGTCGGATGCTCGACAGGCGGCGGGGTAGGATATCTTTCCCCATGAGGCGGAGGAGGAGGCGGGTCACCTCGTCGTTCCACCCCTCGAGGGCGGCCTTCTGCGCCGCGCTCGATGGTAATGCGAGTCCGGCTGCGGCTAGCAGCCGGCTCGTTCTCTTGTCTTGTATGGGCGCCACCCGCAGTCGGCGTATGCGACGTCGTGCCGTGCTCTCGGCGAGGGGCGCTTCTAGCTCGGACGTCGGCTTCATGCCGGGTTGCGGCCGCATCGATCAGCTGCTGGATGCGTCTGGTCGTGTAGGGGAGCTCGTCGGCCCCCAGTACGTTTAGCTCATCAACGATCGACTGGGCGGCACGTAGATTCTCGAGGGGCGTGGTGTAGACTGGGTGGTCCACTCCCAGCATGCTGGCGACGGCCGCGCCGTGTTTCTTGACGATGCCGACTCGGCTTGGCCCTTCTGGAGGCGGCGTGCCGAAGGCGGCGCGGTCGACTTCGCGCTGGTGGGCCTCCGTGAGGCGTCTCATGGTGGCAATCTTCTGGCCCTCCGCAAGGAGGGCAAGGCAGCGTGCCTCCAGCGCCTCAGCGTCAGCATCCGCCGGATGGGGGCGGACAGGTCGTGCAAAGTGGCCTGTAGGGCATCGCGGGCGTTCTCGTTGGAGGCGGCGCCGTGGCTGATGACGAACACTTTGGTGATGGTGCTGCCGCCACTGTTGGCTCGAGGGAGAGGGTCGTCGAAGACGATCACATCGGAGGGGAAGGCGTTGAGCGACGCTGTGTCAGAATCGACAAGCATCGGAGTGGAGCCGACCGACTCCAACTCTGCGGTAGGCTCGCCGGAGACGTGGAGTTGGTCGAGGAGGCTGACGAGGCGGCTCTCGGGTCAGCCTGTGCCCGCGTCAGATGCGGGCTCGTCGGAGATGCGAGCCTCGCCAAGAAGATCGGCGAGGCAGCTCGCTGCGCAGGCATCGTCGACGCTTTGCAGCGCGTCGGGGCAAGCACCATCGGGCGTGCCGGGTTGGCTATGCTCGCTGGGGAGGAAGAGGGTTCCCGTCCAGAGAAGGTCTCCGGACGACAATGCACCTGGCCCCACGATGGGCGCCAAATGTTGGGTGGTAGGTGCGACATATGCCAACGGATGGCTTATCATTGTGGGAGCCAGTAAGACATCGCCGGTGCTTGGAAACGGGATAAGGCGAAGACATGCACGTCGGCGAATCTTACCCAGCTTCGGGGCTCTCCGTGGAGATAACACCCCTACTGCTGCTCTGCAGGGTCTCCGCATGATCACTAGATGGATAAGTGGCTACAAGCTGGTCCTAGAGCTGTTTGGTGAGAGGAAGAAGAAGGGCACGGCTAGCTCCTCTCTTTCCTCTATGTGGTCCCTAAAACTATCTCAGTTCAACCCTTTGCATGGGTGCCCCGGGGGGGTATATAGGCCTACCCCCCGGGGGTACAATGGTAATCCGGCCTAGGCGTGGGCCCAGACTGTCAGTGTCTATGTTCGCCAGCTTCTGGGGCTCGCCGACTGGTGGGTCTCGCCGGCTACCGGCCCCACCGCTTGGGGGGTCTTGTCGGGGGCTGGTTACTGTCGCCTCGCCTTTGATGACGAGGGCTTTGTCGAGGTAAGCATGGCTACAGTGCCGCCGCCTTACGGGCGCTCACTATAGCCTTACCCTGTCCTGTCTGCTTAATGGGGCACGCGCCCCGGAGAGGGGAGCAAGCCGGCTGCAGGAAGCCGGCCTGGCCTTAGGCCGGCTAGGGGAGGCCAGGCCGCCTCCGGATGTCTCTCTGACCGAAGGGGCCCGCCGCCTCTGGGCCGTACCAGCGGCCCGTCGTGGATGGCGTCATGGTTCGCATGGCAACAGTGCCCCGCCGGACAGGACATGTCCGCCCTGTACGGCATACTGTAGCCATGCTTGTCCCGAGATTCGGGGGTGGCAGGGTCCACTGTAGCCACGCCCCGTCTCGTTGCTGTTATGGGGGGGGTTGACTATAGGGTACGGCCCATGGCCGCCTGCCATGGGCCGGCTTTCTTGGAGTCGGTCCACCATAGGCCGGCTTTCTTGGAGTCGGCCCTGTTGTGGCGTCCTCCGAAGATTGTTTACGACAGGGCCGCCTTCCGCTAGCCGGCCTAAGCGATAGCCGGCCGGAAGAAGGCAGCCCCAAGTCTTGGGCGCCTCAAAGCTCCGTCGGCCCATTGTTTTTTCTGATGGCCAAAGGGAGCCGACTAGGCTACCCGTGGTCATTTACTCCGACACCTAGCAATTCGGCCTCCGTTCTAGTCCCAATCAGGCGGCACAATTTGTGCCGCACGTACATAACTACACACTTAAAATACCATGGGCATAGACGGAGGCACAGCTAGACTGTGGTCCACATTGCGGCTCAACCGCTCTTGGATCTGCACACCCTCACTTTTTCTTCTCCTTTCAGGTCTCCTCTCCTTGAGGCTTCGTTTTTGATAACGTGATCATCAAAACCATCGCAAAAGAATACACCAAGAGAAGCCAGGGGCTTTGACGTACAAGGGAATTCCCAGGTGGTCTTTGTTAATGATCGTTATTCCTGTTTACATACCCGCACGCAGCCCGCTGTTGGTAAAACGGCATGTTAAATAGCCTTTGTTCGCTTCTCGCAGGAGTGGTATTAATACACTTTGACGTATTATTCTAATTACACTGGAAATTAACTTGATGTGTTTTGCTTTTGTGGCCCGCAATACATCGGACAAGAGTAAGAAGATGTCAGCGACAAACAAGAAAAATGCTGCGAAGAAGAAGCATCACCATCGCATGGGTCAGGTGGCTACCTCAAAGCCCGACCATTGTGCGCCAAGGCTGAGAATAACCTGATTGATAAAAAGGTCGAACCAGAGAGATTGAACTAGCCAGACCATTGCTGGACTTGGTTCTTTGGGGATGGCGAAACCTTGGACCCTGTATCAGGGAAGTGCATTTGGACGGACGAGCAACTGCGAATACCCGTCACAAGGCTTCAGGAGTATATCGAGCAGCGCAGTAAGGGAAGTTTGTTCCAGACAGAGAGAAGGACGAGCTCACAATGGCCCTCGGGAATCCTGAGCACCCTGGCGGACGCGAGGCACGCCAGGCTCCGTTCCGTGGAAGGCTGGGTTTACGGATGCAGGGGTTACAAATGCCAGGAGAGGAGGAAGAAAGTGGAGCATAGCCAACTGCAGGCGATGCATGCAAGGGTACAAGCGATAGAGGAACGAGAAGCAAATCGCAGCAAACGACCTACCAAAGCTTCCCCTAAAGCTACCCTGCCATCTCAGCGGAGAAGCAGCATGGCTTCCACCGAGCAGCTTCAGTTGGAGCATGTCTTCACGGCTCCTGCTAGCTACCCCGTGGATGCTATCAGGGAGTCTCAACACTGCCACCTTATGACGCAATGGATGAAATTGAAAGTCAAGGCGGCTGTTGGCTTTGTTTTACCTACTGAACCTGGTGCAACCTACCACTGCGGGTCGATTCCAGAAGGATATGCTAGGGTGATCGTGGATGAAATAACGGACGGATGTGAGGACCTCGAGCTTGACCACCCTACGGGTGAAGGGGAGATTTGGCTGGGTTCTTCTCTGAAGACTCCATGCCTATGGCGGATGGAGCTCATCAACCTTCCAAACTGGACGCCTCCGCCTCCTCCTCCTCCGGCAAGTCAAGGTACTCCGCCTCCTCCTCTGCCTCCTCCTACGGCGAGTGATCAGGGCACTCAGCCTCCTTCTTCGGTGCATGGCGGCACTCCGCCTCCTTCTTCGCCTACGCCGGCGTGCCCGAGCAGCCAGCCTCCTCCTTCTCCACCTCGTCAACAAGGGCGGAAGAGACCCGCCGCCGCTCCGGCTGCTCCGGCGCGTCGTAGTCCTTCTCCTACGCCTCATAAGAAAGGAAAGACAGCCACAACCGCTCCGTCTGCTCCGGCGTCTAGCAGTATAGCTAGAGGCGGGAGGCAATACAGATTCGGTCCTTCTCTAAAGACTCCAGAGAAGTTACCATACGAGAGGAGCCTGGAGGAAAACGCGAAGATCGTGCGAGCCGAAGTGAAGAACTTCTTTGAAGGGATGAAAGCAAAGAAACATCCACCTCCGGAGGAGAAGATAGATCCGGTGAAAGCGAAGCATACTCTGGCTGCCCTGAAGAAACCACCAAAGTCTCCGTAGAAAGGCAACTATGAGCACATTATTGAAAAGTCATTTATCGAAGCGGAGAGGTCAGGAAGTACTGTCAGTGATCAAAGGTTAGCAGAACGACGAGCTAGGAAAAAATTGCCCAGCTCGGCGAACAAGCGAACCAATCGTTCCCCCCGCTCCAGGTGTCTAGCGTCGTCACTAATGATCCGGGGATGGTGCCTGGTTATAACGATCTTGGAGATTACCTGCCCGATGATATACATTATGATTTCTTGGAGGTGGACGAACACAAATACGAGTACGGGAAGCCTCTCGTCAAAGATGAAAGATCTCTAACAACGATGATGCGAAGATTCCATGATTGGTACATGAAAACCTGCAGAGAGTCTGGGGGACGAATATTTTGACGCTGAGAGTTAAAGGGGAGCATGACCTCGTTGGAATTGAGCTGTTGAATGTTCCATTTGAGGAGTTCTTCTAGTTTTTCAATCAAAAGGCCCTCGATAAGTTAACGGTCACTTGCTACTGTTTGTAAGTAGTACTACTTTTGTCATTAAGTCTTTATATATAGGTCAGCTCTTTTATTGCATGTATTTTTAATTATCCTCACTATATTATGTAGATTGAAGATCGTCGAATTGAAGAAAAGACAAATCGGTGATATTGGGTTCATTAACACAAATCTCATAGATGCATATATGGTTGAATTTTAGGCCAGAGATACCGAGGCCAAGCTGCTACAATCGTTTGTATTAAATCAAAACAAAACTATAATACTCTTTCCTTACAACTTCAAGTGAGTGTTACTGTCTTGTTCATAGTTGGTTTCCCTTATTGGTCGAGGTTATAGTAATGTAATTAATGAGTTATGCATGCGTGCGCATCTTCCACTATATTCACCTAGAGATTAAGCTTGAGCAGGGACTAGTAACCGTCTTAGACTCCAGACAAAAAGATCCCAAGGAGTATGCGGACATGACTGAAATTCTAGAGAAGTAAGTTAAATCGATCATTATCGCATCATATCGACAACTTTGCTCATTTTCTGATATCAAGTAATTGTTTTCTTTGTCTGGCGGGGTTTGGAAAAATTCACCTCAAAAACTTTGGGACTGTCTGAAGCTGCAATTTAAACACCCAAAAGTAAGTACTATAGTAGCATGTTCCGCGCATCTCCTAGTGATTCAAGCGCTAGTTTCATCAATACCATTTAGCATGCTTGCTTATCAGTTTGATTGACCTCTATTTCTTGTAAAGTGGTTGTGGCGGGAACAAGGGAATGATTACTATGGATACTACATTTGCGAGTCCATCCACCACACGTCCTGTGAGCGGGGCTACTCTGACAAACAATATGAAGTGCGTAAATAATAATATTCACAATTTTATTTTATTACCATCATTTGTGTTGAGTTTCATTTATTCATATATATGTATTGACCCCCTTCTTCAAATTAGATATTTCAGATGCGGGATGAACTCCTACCACCAGATCATATGCGAGAAATTCAAGAGGAATTGGCGGCATTCTTTCTTGACCACGTGATCAATAAAGACGGAGAATACCATGTGGACCGTGAGTTCATATATAATTAGGAGATTATATTGTAAGAGATAATTATATTGTATATATGTATAACTTGTTATTCGACCAATCTCTCAGAGAAGGAGAGGTGGTCGATATCACTTCTCTCTGTATGCATATGTTCATGACGATCTTCTGTTTCCTTCATTTGCTTACTAGCTAGCGTGTCTAGTCCTCTCTATACGTATAGTACGTAGCGTCGACCAAGCACAGAGATAAGAGATGACACTTCTCTCTATTAATTAGTTAGCTAACACAATATATGAAACACCTAAATTAACCCCCCAAAACCCCCTAACCCCCCCCCCCTTCAAAACAAAACAAAAAACCCAGCCCCTGAAATGCTGACGCGTGGATTCCTATTGGTCCCAGTTGGTGCCACCAACCGGAACCAAAGGGCCTCCTACCTGGGCTCGCCGCACCGGCCACGTGGAGGCCCATCTGTCCCGGTTTGTATAAGAACCGGGACTAAAGGCCTAGGGCATTAGTAACGACACTTTAGTCCCGGTACAACAACCGGGACAAATGGCCCTGACGAACCGGGACAATAGGCCATTTTTCTACTAGTGTGAAGATGATATTCGTAGCACACGCATAGCTGGAGGAAGCCCTCCAACAACAACTTCTGGCAACAGTTCTTTCCGCCTACCATTTCTGCAAGTGGTTGATTCCTGCTCGGATGTTCCATCTTTTCTTGCTCAAGATTCGACTCCTAATTTGTTCCTCCCAATAAATATCGGTCCTCTTCTGTCTTATTTGAGGACCGAATCGAGTTCTCGGTGCAAAAATAATCAGTTTTGCATTTGTTGAGTAACCAATCAGTCATACATATATGAAGAAATCAAATTTCTTTATTACTTAAAGACTCAAATCGATTGGTTCGGTTAGACCGAGACGATGGCCAAGTCAAAACCATGGGTGTTGGTGTCAAAACTGGCAGACCTCGGGGTAGGAGGTCCCGAGCTGTGAATCTTCGGATAGATCGTAAGAAGAACAGAGAGACAATGCTTACCCAGGTTCGGGCCCTCTTAATGGAGGTAAAACCCCAATTCCTGCTCTTGTTTATATCAATAGAGATGTATAGTGTACAGAGTTGATCTACCTCGAGATCGTGAGATGTGGTCTAACTCTAAGGCTAGGTGAATGATATTGCGTTCAAATCCTCTCTACGGGATAAACCCCATGGCTTATGTACACGCCAGGTTGGGTATCTAGGGTTACAAGGTCGGTATCTAGGAGCTAGGCGGCATGAGAGATCTTGGAGTGGACGTCAAGTCTTCGGTGACAGTAATCTTGATCACACCTCCCACATACGGCCTCCGGAGTCCATGTTGATCAGAAATGAGGGCCCTCCGTCCCAACCCGATGAGACAGGCCTTCTAGGTTAGCACCCCCTAATCTAGAACACCGTCAATTGGGCAAAATCTTAAATTATACACCTCAATTGATTGTGAGAGATTCAATCCCTAGGGAGCTTGGTGAATTAAAGGATATACGATATTTATGTCTTCTAGTCGGTTCTCAGTTGTTTTGTAATGTCGCAGACCAAGTTGATGCCATGTTTAACTAAAGCCTATAAATGCACCTTCTTTGTATATGATTGATATGTTAGTTATTTGGACTTCTAGTAGCTCGTGTTTGGTTCTATCCAGCCAAGATATAGTTTTCATGGCCAAGAGTTTGTGACTACTCTTGCCAGTTATTCTTTTTCTTATGGAGTTTTCTCAATGGCCACACAATCTTTAGAAGTTCTTAATTGGATCATCATAGGATTAAATTCCTCAGACAAATGGTTGCTCATTCACAATATAATCGACATTGGCATCAATTACTTTATTAAAAAAATGAACAAGTCAATCTCATATTTCTACACATCACATACTAGAATCAACTAATATCAAAGCAAAATAACTATAATATTGGTGTGGATTTGGCTCAAACATGGAAAAAATGACATCCATCATCACAAGAATGATATATATGCCCTCAACTATGCCACAAAAAGGCATCTCCATATAGAACTATGCCAACAATGTATATGTCATCCATACATGAAAACTATGCCAACGATGCTATATAATATCACAATCATCGCATTTATGTCCAAGCAAGTTCTCCAACACAAAAATTATATTTCTCAAATCCAAGTGACATATCACACAACATTTATAATTTCCAGCTAAAACAAACTAACAAACAAATTATATTAAACATGACTAAAATAACAATATTTGCCAATAATTAGGGTATCACCTATTGCTAAAAAATGCACACAAAATAGGAAGAAACAACCAAAAAATAAGAGGAGATTTATTTTTGTTTTTGCAGGGAAGGAAGAGATTTACTTTACTTAGGCATGGGAAGGCAAGATCCACAAACAAGATAAATTGTTGAGGGGGATCTGAGGGGATTAGAAAAAAGGAAAGAGGAGCCTCCTATGTTCGTCCTATTTGACTCGGGTACAACACGTGGGTAGGTGACCCACCCCATGGCTCCAATGTGCCTTTACCCTTTTACGGGTCTACCGCCAAAGACCCGGTGGTAGGGTAACTGGTCTATCACCAGCACATTTAGCGATAGCCACCTTGCGATTTGCCATGTCAGCATGGTCAGCAGACTGGGGTCTACCATCGTTGACCCCGGCATTAGCCCGGTTAGCCTAACGCTGCCGTGAAGGGCGGTAGACCGGAGGGTCAGATCGTGCTATACTTTTAAACATGGGTCAAATCATATGCTAAACTTTTGGCCACGAGATTGAAACAGTGATTTTGGCCACTAAAGGTGAGGGAAAAGTAATTCATGAGAGAGAAAGAGAGGAAAACAAGAAGCCTTCTTCTACATTGCGGGAGATTTTAATGGCGGTTTATCTACGTGTGCACGATTACGGCTTTTTTCACCATGACCGAGCATGCTCTCATCAGACACAACCATTATTCAGAGAACGTTCATGATGTGAGGACATGCCGACATGGAACCATCACTTTCCATACAAGTACATTTTATAACACATTTTCACATAAACCGAACACCCACATTTCATCATTTGTGTTCTTCAGGAGACTAGGCTTATTTTGCTTCCAAGCTCATCGCCTGGTTCTAAGATCCATCACACTACTTAGTATGGAAGTATTCCCAAGGCCCTTCCATACTCCACGACGCTGTCGTATATCTCCTCCACGTTCTTGTACTTGTACTCAAACCCTTCCTTGACGAGCTTCGCCGAAGAAATGCACACTCTCGGCTTCTCGGGGAGATCTCTGAACCTGAAGATAAGCAATCAAAACAAAACACTTACGTACACATTGACAGTGCACGAGCTTCAGAACACGCCATGGCCAGAGTGGAGTCAAGACATTCGTGCGTACCTATGTGTATTGACCTTGTACTGCGGGTACTTGGCAGGCAAGAAGCGGGCAAGCTCGACGACGGTGGGGTTGAGCCCGCAGACGATGTACCTCCCCGACGCGGCCTCCTCCTCCGCGACGAGTATCTCCGCTCGGCAGACGTCGTCGATGTGCACCATTGGGATCGACCCCGTCGCCCTCTCGATGTGTTCCAGGGCGCCGGCGTACGCATCATCCCCTAACATCATGGCATGGGACGCACGCCATGTAAATAAAACTCACATGTATCGGCTGGGTTTTGATTCTTTACTGTTTACAGGCCTCACCGGATAGCAGGGAGAGGATGATGCTGAGGCTGGTGAGGTCGTTCGCCGCCGGCGCCTCGCCCACCGTCACGGCGGGGCACACGGTGACCAGGCTGATGCCCTTCTCCGCGAACGCGCACGTCGCCTTCTCCACAAGCACCTTCGAGACAGAGTACGCCTGCGCGAGAGAGCATGCATGCATCACCGTTTCATCTCTCGGTGAAATGATTCAACAGATCGGGAGTGCATATATATGTGTGTGTACCCAAGGACCGGTCTTTGTTGATCTGAGGAATTCCACGTCGGACCAGGATTCCTCGTCAAGGACATGGCCGTCGCCTTCCAGCGGCCGGCTGGACACCGCCGCCACCGACGATGTGAGGACCACTCGCTTCACCGTCCCGGCTCTCACGCACGACCTCATCACGTTCAGGGTTCCGTTGACGGCCGGCTCGATCACGTCTTTCTGTGAAGCGGTGCGCGATTTGGGCAGTTGATAGTTTCAGGGATCAGGGAGTGAGTCCTGAAGAGTGTGTGAGTTTGGTGGTTGTCCCTTACCTCGGGATTCTCTGGCATGAGTGCCACCGGAGCGGCGACGAGGAAGGCGTAGTCGCAGCCGGCGACGGCGTGATCGAAGCTGCCCTCTTCACTCAGATCGGCGCGGAAGACCTCCAAGGGGCCGAGCGCTGCCAGGGCCTTTAGATGCGCGGTCTTCTCCTCGTCATCTGCGAACCCAAAACGCCATGATCGGGTTCATTCCTCAGAGTACCACGTACAGAACCCCTCAACCGGAGGCAAACAAAGATTCTATTTAAATTACCGGGGTTTCTGACGGTGGTCTTCACGGCGTAGCCCCTCTCCAGCAGCATCTTGACCAGCGCCGACGCGATGTACCCGCTGCCGCCGGTGACGCACGCCGTCTTTCGCCTCGTCGCCGCATCGCCAGCCGCCGCCGCCATATCGCCGATGATCACTACCGAGCTCTCTTCTCCTGGCAATAGCTCGAGCACAGGGCTGTGTTTCTCTGGCAGCTGAGAGACAACTCGAGTGTGCTCGCACCTCCACGTGCGTGCATTTATGCACAGATGTTCGTGGCTGCTGGTCGCCACGTAGGTCGTGATGACCAGCGGTGGCAGCAACAAAAATATGCCGACGACGACCATGCGGTTGTCTCTTATCTCCAAAGTCTATATGACGCGCTGCCGATCAAAAGCGAATTGACCACGCAAGTCGTGATGACCAGAGCTAACGGAAGGAGGAGGAGAAAGGAACCACATTCCTTCTCTGTTGGCGTTGGGGCAGAACGTCTCGGTCAATGATCGATCCTTCTCAACCATTTCCTTTTTGTTTTTATCTTTTTTTTCAATACATGTCTAATTTTCTCAAAACACATTGTCCATTTTTATATACGCGTTGAAATTTTTTCAAATGCACGATGTAATTTTTTAAAATACATGTTTTGGACTTTTTCGAATAAATGTTAAACTTTTTCCATGTACACATTTATCATTTTTTTAATTGGCATGGAACATTTTTGTTAAACCACATGAACTGTTTTTACATCCCTATAAATATTTCAAAAATGCCATGAACATTTTTTTAAATGAGAGAATTTTTTTAACATCACGTTGTTTTTGAATGGTACGAAAAACAATTGTACTACGTAAACATTATTTAAAATTATATAAAAAACTTTAAATATCACGTATATATATTTTTGAAAGTACATGCACATTTTTATTTAATTGGGAAAAAATACTTTTTTGCATTATGAAAATATTTTTATATATTGTATACACATTTTGAAAAAATCACATACATTTTCTTGAAATCCGGAACATATTTTGTTGTCACTATCATTTTTCCAATGCTATCAGCATTTATTAAAAGTTGCGGAAACATTTCTTAGCATGGCAATAATATTTTTGGAATGTGTGGTGAAGATTTGTCAACTTTAAACAAAATTAGTTTCCATTTAAAATATAAATAAAATTAATTAAACAAAAAAAGTGTGCTATGGAACTAGTGCTCCTCTTGCACGCTGGGCCGGCCCATGTATGGAGTACTACAGGTGATGTTGTGTTTTCTGTCACAGCAAGAGATACATAGTCGTGCCAGGGATCTCAGCCTTGTTTTTCTTAGTTCTAGTATCTTATTCGGGGGCGGCGAGGCAGAGACTCTGATATTTAAAATAGTGTCTTTCGCCTCCTTTCTTCACTATGGCGATGTTTCGGTAGAGGGTGTGTGGAGATGTATCTCCGGCAGATCTTCTTGGATCCAGTCAGTGTTGGTCTTTTTTTTTTTTGAAACGGAGTCAGCGTTGGTCTTTCATCTGAACCATTGTTCCAAGAATGTTCCAGGCAAATCACAATCATTGTTCTGAGAATGTTCACAATGCCATATATCACTTTTCATACAAGTATGTTTTACAAATCATTTTTCATATGAACTAACACCCACATTTCATCATATCTGTACTTTAGGGGGTTATAAGCTTATTAACCAGCAAAAAAAGGCTAAGCCTGTTTTCCTTGCAAGTGCTTCGTTTGATTCTAAGATCCATCATACTTTATTTTCGACAAAGGATGAATTTTATTGACTCGAAATGAAGCATCAAGTGGATACTAGCACGGAAGGATACCCAAGGTCCTTCCGTACTCAACGACGTCGTCATATATCTCGTCCAGGGTATTATACATGAACTCAAACCCTCCCCCGACGAGCTTCTCCGACAAAATGCAAACTCTCGGCTTCTCGGTGAGACCGGCGAACCTAAAGCAAACAAACATATCGGCCATGACATACGCATCCCCGATGCACGAGCGTCGGAGCTCGCCATGGCCACAGAGATCTACTCCCTCCGTTCATAAATATTTGTCTTTTTAGATATTTTCAAATGATTGCCACATACGAATGTATATAGACATATTTTAGAGTGTAGATTCACTCATTTTGCTCCGTATGTAGTCATTTGTTGAAATCTTTAAAAAGACAAATATTTAGGAACGGAGGGAGTAGTAGAGTAGTCGTGGAGTTCGTACGTACCGGTCTATCTTGACGTTGTACTGCGGGTACTTGGCCGCCAGGAAGCGTGCAAGCCCCACGACGGTGGTGTTTTTTTTGAACCGGGCTTTAACCCCTTTCCATTGCATAGACCGGAAATACAGCAGTTCTAGAAACATGTTCAGGAAGAAAGGAAAGGGAAGAAAGCAAGTTCAAGCACTACCAGGAAACCCACCACACTTGACCAACATCATGACAAGTGCTATGGGGCGAAAACCTAGATAGCATCAATATCTTTTAAGTTCAACTAGCTATTACAGAACCGACCAACAGGGGCCAAACTGACATCACCAGACCAAAGACAGTGATCTTATCGAAGCAACAAGAACAGAAGGCTTCTAATCTTCCGGCGTGCAACCCCAACAAAATCACACTCCGGTGATTGGTTGCCTGGCAGCCTCGCATAGCTTCATCATCTGCATGGTCCCCGCCCTGATCTGCTCCGCGCCTGCCCGTAGCTTCGTAGCATCATATCCCTGTTGCAGACCTGTCCAATAAAGAAAGAAAGAACACATGGAAAAGACAATCTCAAAAGGGGTTTTGATCATTTTCTTCTCAAAGGTGGCTCGATTTCGAGCCAGCCATATAGCCCAGCAGGCAGCTGCAAGGCCCACCGTATAAAACTTCTCTCCCCCAGGAAGAAAAGAATGGCACCACGCATAGTACTGCCAATAACTGCTGGGACATCTATCAATACCCAGCACGACCCCAACGGATCTCCACAGACATTTCGCCACACGGCATGTAAAAAACAGGCGTCGAGAGCTCTCGACCTCGTTGCAGAATGAACAACAAGGATTACCAAGCCATTTTCTTCTACGCATGACTTGTCTAGTAAGCACAGCATCCTGCGACATTTGCCAAAGGAAGATTTTAATTTTGAGAGGTAACTTGGCTCTCCAGATCCATCTATAGTGGCATCCACTGATAGATCTCTCCAGCCATTTATAGACTGACTTAGTCGAGAATTTGCCATTCTGAGTAAGCCCCCAAGACACCCAATCACTAGCACTAGTCAGTGCTAGGCTACCGACCGTGTCTTGGATTATTCTCCATTGATCAGACAGTTCAGCATTAAGCCCCCGTCTGAAGAAACTGTTAGGTTCCACAAGATTCACCTTATACACCGTGCATTCAGGGTTAGTGCAAATATAGAAGAGTTGTGGAAATTGTTCCCTAAAAGGGATCAACCCATTGATGGAATCCATCCACACTCGGGCAATATTCCCAGATTCTATGTTAATTTTCCTCCCCACTAAATACACCTCTTTCACCTTCAAAAGAGCTTTCCAGCATGGTGAATCAGAAAACCTGGCACAAACCTCAGTAACAGTTTTGTTTCTAAGGTATCTAGCACGCACAATATCCTGCCACAACCCATTTTGGGTCTCCAGTTTCCACCACCATTTAACCATCAAACTAATATTTTGTTTTCTAAGGTCTTTAACCCCCCGGCCTCCTTTGTCTCTGGATCTACATATCCTATCCCACTTGACAAGATGATATCTCCTCTTTTTGTTACAACCTTGCCAAAAAAATCTGCGTCTATGCTTATCCAGCTTTTCAATGAAAGTTTTATTCATTAGCCACATAGACATGTGAAAGATGGATAGTTGAGTAAGCACTAAGTCAAGCAGAGTAAGCCTGCCCCCAATGGAAGCGGCATTGCCAATCCAGTCTTCGAATCTCTTAAGATACTTAACCACAATGAATTCCCAATCAGAATTGCGAAGATTGGTGTAGCTCACAGGCATCCCTAAGTACTTAATAGGGAAACTCCCAATATCGCAGTTGAATAACTCAGCGTATGCTCTAATAACACTATCATCTCCACCCACCGTGAGGATCTCGCTCTTTTGAAAATTCACCTTGAGTCCGGACATCATTTCAAAGGTATAGAGCAGCAACTTCAGGTTAACTGCTTTATCTATATCATGTTCTAAACAGATGGTAGTATCGTCCGCATATTGCAACACTGTGACCCCATCCTGAATCAGGTGAGAAGCTAATCCCGTGATCAGCTTATTTTTCTAGGCGTTTTTGATCATTTTAGTCAGACACTCAACCGCAAGATTAAACAGGAATGGAGAGTGTGGGTCGCCCTGTCGCACCCCTTTTGCACTCTAGAAGTAGGGGCCCACACTATTATTGAGTTTAATGCTAACTGTGCCCTTATAAAGAATTTGTTTGACCCAACCGCACCAGGTTTCGTTAAAGCCACACAACTTATGACATTCCAGGAGAAAATCTCAGTTAACTTTGTCATATGCTTTCTCAAAATACAGCTTAAGCACTATGCCAACTCTTTTTTTGACATGAGTGTAATTCAAAATTTCATGCAAGGAGAGAACCCCATCCATAATGTTCCTACCTTTAATAAACGCATTCTGGGTAGGGCTAATCAACTTATCAGCATACACCTCCACCCTACGATCCATTACTTTTGTAATAAGCTTATATGGGCACCTCAGGAGACATATTAGTCTGAACTGTTGGATTTTTTCAGCTCCCGACACTTTGGGTAGTAAGGTAATCACCCCATAATTAAGACGTTGAACATCAAGCGTCCCATTATAGAAATGCCTAAAAAGGGACATGACATCATCCTTTACTATATCCCAACATATTTGATAAAATTCAACAGGTACATTGTCCGGACCAGGAGCCATATTGGTGGCCATAGAGAAAAGAGCATCCTTAACTTCAGTCTCCGTGAATTCATGACAGAGATCTCTATTCTCATCCTCACTCAACCTTTCGTCCTCGGACCAAGTATCAGGGTCCAGATGGAATTGGTTGCCCTGAGCTGGGCCAAAAAGATCTTTATAAAACTCGGTAGCATGGGTGATCAGGTTATCTGTGCCCTCTATTTCCACCTCCCCAGCTTTAAGAGCATGGATCGTATTTTTGCGCTTACGCCCATTGGCAATCTTGTGAAAATAATCAGTGTTCAGATCACCCTTAAGCAGCCATCGCTCGTGCAATTGCTGAAGCCAGTAAATCTCTTTGTTAACCAAGATCCCATGGAGTTCAAAGCACACATCAATTTTCCTACTATACACATCCAGGGTAAGGGGCCCATCCTCCTCCAGTTCTTCCAGCGCGGCTAACTCCAGCCTGGGATCCTCCTTCAACCTCCTATTGTGACCAAATTTGTCCGAGCCCCGCCCTTTAAAAAAGGTTTTGAATCTCTTCAGCTTAATATTCAGGACATCGATGGGGTCTTTAGAAAGAACCCCTCGAGCCCAGATTTTACTGACCAGAGGCAGGAAGCGTTCATCCTTAATCCAAGAAAGATCAAAACGAAAGTCGCGTGGTTTGGGGGCCTCTCGTCCCTCTTCCCCAGAGTTAAGCAGCAGAGGGTTATGATCCAAAATCTCTCGGACCAGCTTTCTGACAAAAACCAGGGGAAATAAGTCTTCCCACTCCCCAAACATTAGGATGCGATCTAACTTCTCCAAAGTAGGGTGAGCTTCGTCCAAGTGTATTTACCCCCGCTGATATGAATCTCTCTAAGAGCCAGGGTGTTAATAATAGAATTAAACAGGTATGTGGATTTATGGCTAGTCATTTTTTTGTTTTTCTCCCCAGGGTGCCTGAGGATATTAAAATCCCCACCCACTATATAAGGGACTTGCATGTTATTACACATAGTAGCAAGCTCAAGCAAGAACTCCTCCTTATGCTCTTCATGAGCAGAGCCATATACCACCAACAACCCCCAATTGGTTTTCTTCTTCTTATCCAAAACCACCAACTGCAAGATATACTTGCCCTTGACGCAGGAGACCACCTCCAAAGTGTCCTGTCTAACTCCACACAGGATACCTCCAGATTTTCCTTCAGAAGGAATCCAGTTCCAATTGAACAAGTTAAAGGGATCAATTCTCCTCAAGCATTTGGGAGAGAAATATTTTTTCATGGTCTCTTGCAGACCCAGGAAATCTAGGGCATGGTCACTAATAAGATCAGAGAGGCAGGTGGCCATCCCTTTCTTGCCCACCCCCCTGCAGTTCTAGATGATTCCTCTCATCTAGAACGTTTTTTATGGAACTTGGACTTAGTAGCCCCACCAGGAGGCGCGGCAGGGCTACAACTCACACCTATATCTGAAACCTTTTTCTGGCTTCTAGTCACAGGCCTAGAAAGCTTGACAACATGTTTCTTAGGTGTTTTCTTTTTTGGTCTACCAGGCGCCATCTTATCATGTATTATCTCATCCTGGTCCAGCCAAGTGAGGTTCATCGGGGATATCTTACCCATCCCATTAGTAACAAAAATATCCTCCTCTTAACTCTGATCTAGACTACCTATGCTCTCTTTCTCTTCTAAGTTCTGTCTGACATTTTAAAGCTCTCTTAGCACATGAATGCAAGCAAAATCATTATCAGGAATAGCAACTCCCATATTGGACACTCTACTAATTAATTCAGCATCAGACAGAATGGCAAAGGAATTTTACGAGCATTATGGGAATTACCTTGTAGATTTTTCTTGCTTGCTAGCTTCTCAGCCTTGGCCATCACATGTTCCTGCAACCTCTGAACATTACGTTTCCTGAGTCTGGGCAGATCTCCAGAAACTAGTGGAGGAGTGAGAATCATTTCGTCGTCGCAATCAGAAGGAGGGAGTTGTACCACGTAGTCCTTCGAGATCTTCATCTCAGGATCCATCTCCCCATCCAGCTCCATAACCTGAGAGGAGTTCATTACTACCTCTGCATAAGATAAAACAGGTTGCTTAACAGGAAACTTAGTCACCTGCACATATTGTCCAGGAGTGGCTTGCTCAACAGTAGAATGTCCTACAATAGCATCCACAGGGACCAGCCAGCCAGAAGTATCTTGTTGCTCTTTGTGCCCAAAATTTTCATGATCCCTGACCATGGATTCAATCAGCAGAGAATTTTCTTCACTTTCTGACGACGACAAGTCTTCATTCTCTTGTGGTAGCAAACGACAGGTTTTGCCACCACGGAATGAAGTGCCAAGATCTTCAGACACAGGAGCATTCAGCTGTTCAGCAGCCAGCTCATGATCAGCCCGTTTGCGTTTGGCTGTCTGATCAGATTTGTTCACATTGTCATTTTGCACAGTAGTCCATTTGCCTTCCTCCACAGGGTTTCTCACCAACACCTCTTCCACTTCATAAGTGAACTTGTAAAAACAACCCCCCAACATTCCCTCAGCCGTGGCAGGAAGTTGATCCACAAACCTACATCCAATTTTGGCTCTAACAGAGGTGGGACGATTCAAAGTGGACATGTCAACTTTCAGAGTGACTCCTACAAGGCCCCCAACATAAGCCACAGTTTTATCATTACGCTTGTTAGGTGGTATCTTTCCAATCCTAACCCAGGCTATCTCAAGTAGCCCATCAGCATCCACATCTTCAGACCAGGGGGAGAACTTAACACTCACACCGCATTTTTTGAGCTTAATAAATTCTACAAACAAAGCATGGTCCACCTCCCTGGGATTAGGCATTCTCATGACAAACTTTTGTGGAGCGAAAAACCTAGCAGAGCAGCGCCAGCCTTGCCCAACATAAACACTAAGCTCATGTTCAATGTCCTTGGTGGGAGCAGAGCCCTTTATGATAGTAACAACGATATTGTAAATGCGCTCTCTAGCCTGTCTATCAATGTTCGTGTCAGGAATGAAATGGAACCCTTGCCCCTTAGATTGGAAAGCGCACATAACAGGAAGACACTCCCACGGTATGAAATCTTTGCAGATGATATAGAGACGCCCATTTTTCTTGCATCGCTCACAAATAGCTTGGGGGCATCTTACAGTAAAATGGCCGGCCAGATGACAGATCTGGCAAGCATCAAGGCGAGGGGTGATGTTACCAGTAGCAGCAGGAGGATCACCAGATCGGGGGGGGCACGTTTTTGCCCGCGATCTAGTCCGTCCTGTCATTGTTGAGGCAAGTAGGAGCAGCATGCGCTCCCCTGGGGGGAGGATCTCCCCTATGGTCAGCCACGCCGTGCTCCTCGTCCCCCCATCGATGTCGATCTCGACGAAGAGGGTCGATCCTGCCCTCCGCCGCCTCATCCCACTTCTCGAAACCTGAATAGCCGGATCCGGACGCCTTAGTCGAGGACGATTCACCCACACCCGTCCTCGTCTTGCGCTTCCACATGTTGGAATCGCGGCCCCGGCCGCGGCCGCCGCCGCGGTTGAAACGACCAGACCCCCGGCCATGGCGACCCGCACCGAAGCCATCCCTCTCATCTCGGGTCTATGATTGGTGTGGATTGGCTTAGGAGAAGGAGGGTGAGGTGTGGAATCAACTACCTGCGCAAATGATCTACAATCACCATGGATTTTCCCCTCCCACCACAAAAAGGATTGAGGAACCCTAGATCTAGTCTCTCGCGGCGCGTCCCAGAAATGGGCAAGACACTCGTCAAGGTCCAAATGGGGGGCGAGGGCTCGGGTGCGCGATTTATACCAGCGGCGCCCGACGAAACCCTAGGCTCGCACGATCCATGGCGGTCGGATCCAACCTCCACCACGTGGCGAGCATCAACCGTGCGCTGAGCCGGGCCACGCCCTAACAGGCCTGCCCCATCGAACAGGGGCGGCGGACGTGACCGTGCAACGCGCCGCACCACCTCCACGTTACCATGCACCGCATCGACCGAGTCAATTGCCCGAAACAATGGGACGTGCCGGGGATCGACCACCACGGCGATCACCGGAGCCCTGTCCCGAACCCTAGCAAAATGACATGGGAAGGAGACAAACTCGCCGATGTCAATCGAATACCCGACACGAAGGTATCTCGCATCGATCGTGACGCCATACTCGTCGAGAAGCACGAGCCGGAGCGCGTCCTTCCTGAGCCAGACCACGCCATCGTGTAACGAGATCCGACGCGCGGTCCCCAGATCAGCCGCGTAGAGCACCGACCACCGCTCGTCGGTGCCGTCCCCCAGGGCGGCGTCGGCCCTCACGCTCGGCCTGCTCGACTCGCTTGCCATCCCTCACATCTTATGTATGTATTCCAACAGGAATATGAGATCGATTCACGACAGTGGTGTTGAGACTGCCGCAGTTGTACCGCCCCGACGCGGCCTCCTCCTCGGCGAGGAACAGCTCGGCATGGAAGAGGTCTTCGATGTGGACCATCGGGATCGAGCCGGTCGCCTTCTCGATGAATTCAAGTTTGCTGACCCTCGCATCATCGCCTGACACCATCGCACGCACGCCATGTTTCTTTTTCGAAACGGAGGCAAAAGATTTGCCTCATCAATTAATTAAGAAGAAGAGAGTTGTCCAGTTAATTAATGGAAAACCGGGCGAAAACCAGTACAAACAAATCACATGCGGACTACTCCCAAAGTCTAAAACCCCAAGATCGCACTGTCGACCCTACAGACATTTCCAACAAGCAACAGACCCAAGCCCACGCGCATCTACATGGCAAAGGAATCCCCAAAAGAACACCTCGGATGTAGACAAATGACCCCCCAAAAACCACGATGATAAGCTAAACCATGAGGACGGCCCATAAGACCAAGGAGCAACCATTAAGCAGCCGCAGACGCCTTCCCTAAGGCATCACTCTTCTTGTTTTTGCTTTTGAGAGACTTCTCCACCTTTTTGATCTTGTCTTTGTTAAACTTTTCGGTCAGGATGCATGCAACCGCTTTACCAGACCCAGGGCTAGCCCCCTCCAAGCTAGAGAGCAAGCTGCAAAGCTCTTTTGCAAAGAGAGCATCGGAACAAGGTGCCAACGTATTTGTCCCAACAACATCTCCACCTAGGGGCACCACGTTCCCAACGGTCACAGGCGAGCGAGTGACCGAGGCATCCAAACCTGCACACACCACAAAGTCAGTCTGGCTAGACTCCAAGGGCGGTGGTGAGGGTGTCGTGGGCACCGCCAAAGCCCCTAGCAAGCCATCTCCTTCGGAATCGCCACCGAAAGAGGTGGAGTGGACTCCTCACATAGCACTGTCAACTCAGGCATAATCTGTAGAATTGGAGCCACAACCTCAACAATCACTTCACCCCCAACGTCAGTTGACACCATAGAGCAGGGCCTAGCACGAGGAGAGAACCCTCCATAGAGGTCGACTTCCTCTCCATCTGCAGAACCAACCTGAAGCTCGGGAAGTAGAGACCCAATCGGCACAACCTGAAGTTTACAAGAGCAACCTCCGCCCTTGCCAAGACACTCTCAACACGCACAAGACATTCGCGAAGCTCAACGCAAAGTAGCTCAGCCTGCTGCTCAAGGACGGGTTGTAATGGCACATCAGCTTGGATGACGGATGCAGGCGGTGGAGCAACACATGGTTGCAGCATAGCCTCGTCGACGGGTTGCTTCGCACGACAAAAGCGAGCAATGTGGCCGAAACGGAGGCAATTCCTGCAACGGATTGGATCCCTGCAAGAGTGTGCTCGATGACCCCGACACAAACACCGGAAACATCTATCTCTCAGCCATGTCGGAGGAGGCAGCCGTGCATTGAAGGTAGGGCGATAAAAAGCCGGAGGAGGCACCGAACGACGCCCCTTCGAGACGAGCTGCCAGCCCCCCATCTCATCCCCGCGCGAAGCGGCCGCACAACACTCAACGGTAGATGCGTCATCCCGACTAAAGCATCCACGCCAATCCCCCCAACCAGGGCGCACAGGCAGGGCGAATCCGTCGCCTCCAGCAATGATCTGCGACGCAAGAGCAGTGGGCGCAGCGTCCGAGGATGTCGTTGCCTTCCGCCCCCCAATGGTCGGGTCTGGCCTGCGGGAAGCAAGGGCAGTCGCAGCCAGCGCAGCAGCGGTGGGTGGCGGTGCCGAAGAATCTGCAGTCGCAAGCTCGGGGGAGAGAGAGTGTGGCGGCGACGGACGCGGGATTTGTGGCGCAGATTGTTGGAGCAGGGCCGGTGCCGTCGCCGGGACGACGTTGCCAACGGCAGTCGCGTGGACGCACCGAAGAGACTGTGGCGTGGACTCCAGTTCCAGAATGGATGCTTCACTTGATGGAATGCTGCTGGAGAAGCCGAACGGTGTCGAACCTCGGGGAACGACGGCGGGTGGCGGCCGCAGCTTCACCACGAGATTGGAGGTGGCTGGAGGGGCGGCGTCCGACGGGGCCGCAGGGGCCGTTGCCGGCGCGGGGGAGCCGCCTGGTCGCGGGCATCGGCTTGGCCAAGGAAGCATCCTCTGCCCATTGGTATCCGCGCCCAGCACGGCCGGAGCAGCAGCCGGCGCCGATGACGACGGGGGTGCCGAGCATGGTGAAGCGCAGGAGGCCGAGAGGGAGGCGGACCGGGCTGGGGAGGCCGCGGCTGCCGCCGCCGACGGTGGCGCAGAAGCCGGCTTCGGGCGTGGAGGAGGAGCCATAGCGGAGGGAGCCACCGCGGGAGAAGAGCAGCCGCCGAGAGAGGACGTCGAGGGGATCCCGGATCTGGTCGCAGCTGCTGAAGGGGAGGTCGGAGAAGGGAGATCGGGGCAGCGCCGCCGCGCGCTCACCCGTCTTCCGCGAGGTCGCCCGCCATTCACCTGGGTGGAATCTAGTGCATCGCCGGCCTTGACTTTTTTGTAAGACTGATCTTTGTAAACACGCACGCCATGTAAAGCACATGTACCGGTCGCGCACGTAATTTAGTTTCAGGCCTCACCGGACAGCAGGGAGAGGATGTCGGGCACGCTGGTGTTGACCTTCGCCGCCGGCGCCGCGCCCACGGTGACAACGGGGCACACGGTCACCAGGCTGATGCCGTGCTCCAGAGCGAACGCGCTCGCTGCCTTCTCCAGAAGCACCTTGGAGACAGGGTACGCCTGCGATACGCCACGAGAGCACGGCGGTATGCGTCATCGTTTCATGACTTTGATCTGTCACTGAACAGGTTGAACTCAAAAAGCGTACCCAGGCACCGTTCTTTCTCGATCTGAGGAACTCGACGTCGGACCATGACTCCTCGTCCAGGACATGGCCGTCGCCTTGCAGCGGCCGGCTGGAGACCGCGGCCGCCGACGATGTGAGGACCACGCGCTTCACCGTGCCAGCTCTCACGCACGACCTCATCACGTTCAGGGTCCCGTGCACGGCCGGCTCAATCACGTCTTTCTGCCATCACCGTACAGAGAAAAATGTGTCAGTTCTTGACTGCCACTCTGAATTTGGTGGAAGACGTGATGGCACAATGAGTTTGGTGGTCGCCATTCACCTCAGGGTTCTCTGCGTAGAGGTTCACCGGGGCGGCGACGAGGAAGGCGTAGTCGAAGCCGGCGACGGCGCCGTCGAAGCTGCCCTCTTCGTCTAGGTCGGCGCCGAAGACCTCAAGGGGCCGAGCGCCTGCAGATCCTTGAGATGCGAGTTCTTCTCCATGTCATCTGGAATCCATAAACCAAACCATAGTGCCAATCACCCTCTGAGGCTAAACAAATCAATCACCCACTGAGGCTAAACAAACCCGTCTGATCAAAACTGAGAAG
The DNA here is from genome assembly GCF_018294505.1 of Triticum aestivum. NCBI lineage: Eukaryota > Viridiplantae > Streptophyta > Magnoliopsida > Poales > Poaceae > Triticum > Triticum aestivum. The sequence goes on along the minus strand of NC_057798.1, from coordinate 712,616,716 downwards.
AATCAATCGATGGTCAAGCCGGGGTTTCTGACGGTGGTCTTGACGGCGTAGCCTTTCTGGATTAGCATCTTGACGAGGGCGGAGGCGATGTACCCGTTCCCTCCCGTGACGCACGCCGTCTTCCTCCTCGTCCCGTCGCCCGCCGCCGATGCCATGTCGCCGGTGCCCGGTGATCACTTGTACAGCTCTCCTGGCAACTCAAGCGCCCGGAGTTCGCTGCCCCTCTGGTGGAATGGGCTGGTGGAGTGGCGCGGTCGATATTGTGGAAGCATTTGGTAGCTGGTGGCTGATCAGTGTGGGTTTGTGAGTCGTGACCATGAGCACTCGGCGAGGAAGGCAGGTCGATGGGGCCGTGGCAGATGCCAAGCACCATTGACCGACAAAGGCAGGGCACTACCTGCTCGACATCCCAAAAAAGCTTTAGCTCGTGCATAGCCTATTCTGTATTATTGTATTTTCTGGAAACCGTCAAAGATGTCAAGGCCATAAGATGTAGAGTACTACCTCCGTTCTGTTTTATTGGTCTTTTTGCATTTTGTGTCAAAGTTTCACCGTAGATTTAACCATCGAAATGTTTATGCATCTAACAAAAAATTATATTGTTGAATTCGTATTTGAACACAGTTTTCGATGATATTATTTTTACTATGTATAACTTATATTTTATTAGTTACTAGAAGAACGCCCGTGCGTGGCAACGGGCCATATTAACTTTAAAAGTTCAATATCAATTATGTTAATATTACATTTAATATTCTCGTACATATTAAGTGACATTGATGACCTTTTTTACCATCAAATTCTCACACACACACCCTCTCCCTCCATGTTCCTCACTCTCTCCCCCCCTCTCCCTCACTCGGGAGGTGGGACGAAAATAAACCTGGAACGAAGACTACCAACTAAGACATTAGGAGTAGAGATCATTTAGTTGATAAGAATACATAGAAAACGGTGTTAAAAAAGAGAAACAGATTAGAATACATTGAAGAACCAAAAGGACGATGTAAAAGGGGATTCGCCTTGCCCCCCCCCCCCCCCCCGGGCCTTGCCATCGAACCGGCTTAGTGGTCTAGTCCCTGCGCGGTCGTCTTCTCCTGTTCCCCGAGCCGCGTCGCTACAGAGCCGGGCTCCCACCCGACCACCTCGCTGGCATCGAAGGGGAATGGATAAGGGTGACGCCCTTCCTTCCCTGCCACCATGGCCTCACTCCTCCTCGACGTCCCCTCCCAAATCCACTTCTCCTCCTCGCTCGCTCGATCCCGTCGATCTGAACGAAGTCAGACGCCACGGCCACCATGACCGACCCCGTCCACATGGCCACTGCCCTCCCTGCGGGCTAGGAGCTTATCGAGCAGCTCCGAACGCCTTCACTACTTTGTCTACGCCAATGAGATCAAGTCCAGCACCCCCGCATCGACGTCGCTGCCGTCTTCCTCAACCTTGGGCCACCACGACATGTCATTCGATCCGCGCCGCCCCGAGCTCCCATGTCTTCCCCTAGGGCGCCATTGACACCGCCATGATCTCCTCTTGCCTTTCCCCTGTTTCCCCTCTCGTTTGCTCTCGTTAGGTATTTCGCCGTGGCCGAGAACCGCCGTCCGCCATGGCCATTGCAGGGGTAGCGACCGAGCTCCTCGGAGTGACCCCGTGGCACATGCCCTCTCCTATGCACGCCCATGCCCGAGCCTGCCGCTCTTCTTTCGCGCCCGCGGGGCCACTCCCTCTCCATGCCCACGCCCGTGCTACACCGTGTCGGTCGCGCCCGCCGCTGCCGTCGCGCTCGCCTCAGCCACCGCACCATTGTGCCCCCGCGCGACACACACCCTGGCCGCGCGCCACACCCTCGCTGGCTACGCTCCCCCCGTCTGCTGCCGCCTATCCTTCGCTCGCCCTGCTGTCGTGCCCCTGCCTCGCGCCGCCTCCAGTCGTGGCCATCTTCTGTCGGCCGCCCCCTCAGCCACGCCGGCCGCTCTGCCCTCCATCGCCGGCCACTCGCCTCGCCTGCCACATGTTGCTTCCTGCTGCTATGCGCTGCTCTACCGCTGGTACTCTACTGCGTCATGCCCTCGACACCGCCGTGGACAAATGTGGTGGAGGGATTGTTAATGGAGTACGAGAAGGAGGTGGCGGAGAAGGTGTAGAAAGGCAGGAGGTCCGGGGCGGTGTCACCTGGCTGTGGTGGAGGTGTTTATGCGAGAAGGAGCCGGAGTGGAAGGAGAGGACACAATTGGAAAGAATCGAAAAAAAGAAAATCATAACCCGAAGATCTCAATTCAAAAAAATACTAATATCGATGGAGGGGTGATTTCTTTCAATAGGTGGAAAACATAGGAAATGTTGGTTGTTGTCAAGGAAAGGTAAAAATTTAGGAAAGTTAGGATTTTTGAACTGATTTCTATGAAAATGGGGTTTTATTATTTGGTAACGTAATATCAGTACCTGCCCGTTTGTGACGTGTCTGATTAGGAAAGTTTGCAAATGTTAAGAAACTATTTATTGGGAGGAAAGTTGTGATGTGTCTGTTATTTGTTTCCTAAAACAAATTTCACTAATAAAAGAAATCGATTGATTTAGATAAGTTAGGAAAGTTAGATTAAAATGTATTATTTGTTTCTAGAAAATGTGTTATTTGTTTCCTAAGACAAATTGAACCAATAAAAGGAATCGATTGATTTACATAATTTAAGGAAGTTAGATTAAAATATATTATTTGTTTCCTGAAAATCTGTTATTTGTTTCCTAAGACAAATTGAACAAATAAAAGGAATCGATTGATTTGCATAATTTAAGGAAGTTAGATCCATGCTTTGTTATACGTTAGGAAAGTTCTAGTTGTAATAAAGAGTACCGAGAAAAATAAACCGATGGACCAGGGTGGGAGGGGGTGGTGGGAGGAGAGACGGAAAAAACCAGCGAAAGAAATCATAACCCGGAGATCTCAGTTCAAAAAATGCTAATATCGATAAAGGGGTGATTTCTTTCAATGGCTGGAAAACATAGGAAATATTGGTTGTTATCAAGGAAAGGTAAATTTTTTGAAAAGTTAGGATTTTTGAAATGATTTCTATGCAAACGAGGTTTTATTATTTGGTAACGTCATATCAGTACCTGGCCGTTTGTGACCTGTCTGATTAGGAAAGTTTGCAAATGTTAAGAAACTATTTATTGGGAGGAAAGTTGTGGCGTGTCTGTTATTTGTTTCCTAAAACAAATTTTACTAATAAGAGAAATCAATTTATTTAGATAAGTTAGGAAAATTAGATTAAAATGTATTATTTGTTTCCTGAAAATCTGTTATTTGTTTTCTAAGACAAATAGAACCAATAAAAAGAATCGATTGATTTGCATAATTTAAGGAAGTTAGATTAAAATGTATTATTTGTTTCCTGAAAATTTGTTATTTGTTTACTAAAACAAATTGAACCAATAAAAGGAATCGATTGATTTGCATAATTTAAGAAAGTTAGATCCGTGATTTGTTATATGTTAGGAAAGTTCTGGTTCTAATAAAGAGTGAAGAGATAAATAAACCGATGGATCAGGATGGGAGCGGGTGGTGGGAGGAGAGACAGAAAAAACCAGCGAAAATAAACCGCGAAGACGATTCATCAACTCGTTCATTAGGAATAAAGAAAATCATAGTCAAAATATGACCATAAATACAAAGGGACTAATAAATCAGCACAGAGATGGTAGTATGAGCGTCAAGATTCGTGTGCGTATGCAGGCTGGCTCGCACGCGCTCCTTTTTTGCGGCCTTGCTAGTTTTTCTTGTTTGGTCGCTGCATTAGTCTTAGTAGCCCGCAGGTCGCCCGCGAGCGACCTGGCGCGCACACCCCCTCCGGTGTTAGTATGGGCCGGCCCATTTTTCTGTTTCCTTTTTTCTATACTTTTTTACTTTTTTGTGAATTTTTTTTTCAAATTGAGAATTTTTTTCATTGAATTCAAAAATGTTAAACAATTCAAAAAAATACCAAATTTAGATTTTGTTCAATGGATTAAAAATTGTTCATCAAAACTAAATTTTGTTCATCAAATTAAAAAAAGGTTCATCAAATTCGAAATTTTTTCATTGATTTCAAAAAAATTGGATCAAATTCGAAAATTAGTTCATCATTTTTTAAATGTCTTGAAGACGTCATCAACTTCAAAAAAATCTTTATTGAATTGAAAGTTTGTTCATTAAAATTCAAGAGAATCTTCATCATTACTAAGAAATGCTAATAAAAATTGTTCATTAAAATAAAAAAATGTTCAATAAAATTCAAAATATGTTCATTCTTTTGAAATCATGAATAGTTTTTGAATTGAACAACTGGTCTTGGATTTGGTGAGTCAATGAACGTTTTCTGAAAGCAGATTTTTTTGAATCAATGAATGTTTTTTGAAATCAAATTTTTGAATCAATAAACGTTTTCTGAAAGCAGATTTTTTTTAATCTAAAAAGATAGGGGGCACCTCGCGCCCCACATGGTCCGGCCCAGAAGGCGCGTAGGGGAACGAGGGAGGGGGGAGGGTGTGCTTCTTTGCTGGCGCGCAAGTTGCTAAATAGGAGCACCTCTAGTTTTTTAGGAGAATAGGAGCACCCCGAGTAAGATGGCTATTTTCAGCAGGTGGGGTGACGGGCCGGTGGGACCAAAGGGACTTTTTTCATTTTTGCTTCTAGGATTTGTTCTTTTTTCTCCTTCAGTTCGAGTTTTTGGGCCGTGCTTTTCCCTACACAAGAAAAATTATGTGGACTCATGAAAGTAGAAGTTTGAATTTTGAAGCAGACTCTTTAGCTAATTTTCGTTGTCTTTGGATATGGGTAGACATGTTTGGTTCATTCAAGCACATGATATTGTAACGATTCCTCTAAACTTATTTGAATAAAAAATAATTATTTCCCTTTTACATAAAGAAAGATTATGCGGATGCGGCAGTTTCAAGGCAAATAGGGGTGCAATAGCTACAATTTGTCCGATGGAAGATGGACCTTATATTGGATCTTTAGTGGTGATCATCGGGGTCAGGGATCTTATTGAACCTGAAACTTTAGAGGCTTTGGCATGCGCAGAGGGACTGTCTTTGGTTAGTGATGTGTACCTACAAAAAATTCAGATTGCTACTGACTGCATGTCAACCGTCAAGCGTCTTCAAGGAAGCTACTTAGGCCATAACAATGAAGCTCGGGTTCAACATGAGAAGACGGGTCACAACTATGAGGCACACAATCTTGATAAAACTGATGTTGCTTTAGATTTTGGACACAACAGCATATGTGTCTTTTGCCCAAACATGTTTTTTTATATCCTTGACTTCACTTCGTGAGTAATAACCACTGAAAAAACTGAAGGAAATATGCCCTAGAGGCAATAATAAAGTTGTTATTTATATATTTCCTTATATCATGATAAATGTTTATTATTCATGCTAGAATTGTATTAACCGGAAACTTAGTACATGTGTGAATACATAGACAAATAAAGTGTGACTAGTATGCCTTTACTTGACTAGCTCGTTAATCAAAGATGGTTAAGTTTCCTAGCCATAGACATGAGTTGTCATTTGATAAACGGGGTCACATCATTAGGGAATGATGAGATTGACTTGACCCATTCCGTTAGCTTAGCACTTGATCGTTTAGTATGTTGCTATTGCTTTCTTCATGACTTATACATGTTTCCTATGACTATGAGATTATGCAACTCCCGAACACCGGAGGAACACTTTGTGTGCTACCAAACGTCACAACGTAACTGGGTGATTATAAAGGTGCTCTACAGGTGTCTCTGATGGTGTTTGTTGAGTTGGCATAGATCGAGATTAGGATTTGTCACTCCGATTATCGGAGAGGTATCTCTGGGCCCTCTCGGTAATGCACATCACTATAAGCCTTGCAAGCAATAACGCGGAGGTGCCGTTGTTTGGCGCTTAGATCGGAATCCACCGCGATCTGAATTGCTACGAGTACGACTCCTTCATCCGCGTTATTGCAACACTTCCGTTTCGCGATCTTCAAGGGTATGAATATGAACTCCCCTCTCTCTCGTTGCTAGTTTCTCCATAGATTGATCTTGGTGATGCGTAGAATTTTTTTAATTTCTGCAACGATCCCCAACAGTGGGATCACGAGCTAGGTCTATGCGTAGTTTCTATGCACGAGTAGAACACAAGTTGTTGTGGGTGTCGATTTTGTCAATTTACTTGCCACTAGTAGTCTTATCTTGTTTCGGCGGCATCATGGGATGAAGCGGCCCGGACCGATCTTACACGTACGCTTATGTGAGACAGGTTCCACCGACTGACATGCACTAGTTGCATAAGGTGGCTAGCGGGTGTCTGTCTCTCCCACTTTAGTCGGATCGGATTCGATGAAAAGGATCCTTATGATGGGTAAATAGCAATTGGCATATCACGTTGTGGTTTTTAGCGTAGGTAAGAAACGTTCTTGCTATAGAAACCTATAGCAGACACGTAAAAAACTTGCAACAACAATTAGAGGACGTCTAACTTGTTCTTGCGGCATATGCCGTGTGACGTGATATGGCCAAAATGATGTGATGAATGAAATATATGTGATGTATGAGATTGATCATGTTCTTGTAATAGGAATCAAGACTTGCATGTCGATGAGTATGAAAACCGACAGGAGCCATAGGAGTTGTCTTAATTTATTGTATGACATGCGTGTCATTGAATAACGTCATGTAATTACTTTACATTAATGCTAAACCATTAGCCATAGTAGTAGAAGTAATAGTTGGCGAGACAACTTCATGAAGACACAATGATGGAGATCATGGTGTCATGCCGGTGACGATGATGATCATGGCGCCCCGAAGATGGAGATCAAAAGGAGCAAAATGATATTGGCCATATCATGTCACTATTTGATTGCATGTGATGTTTATCATGTTTTTGCATCTTATTTGCTTCGAACGACGGTAGCATAAATAAGATATTCCCTCATTAAATTTCAAGAAAGTGTTCCCCCTAACTGTGCACCATTGCCAAAGTTCGTTGTTTCGAAGCACCAAGTGGTGATCGGGTGTGATAGATTCTAATGTTCGCATACAACGGGTGTAAGCCATATTTACACATGCAAAACACTTAGGTTGACTTGACGAGCCTAGCATGTACAGACATGGCCTCGGAACACAAGAGACCGAAAGGTCGAACATGAGTCGTATAGCAGATATGATCAACATGAAGATGTTCACCGATGATGACTAGTCCGTCTCATGTGATGATCGGACACGACCTAGTTGACTCGGATCATGTATCACTAAGATGACTAAGGGATGTCTATCTGAGTGGGAGTTCATTAAATAATTTGATTAGATGAACTTAAGTATCATGAACTTAGTCTAAAATCTTTGAAATATGTCTTGTAGATCAAATGGCCCACGCTAATGTTGCCCTCAACTTCAACGCGTTCCTAGAGAAAACCAATCTGAAAGACGATGGTAGCAACTATACGGACTGGGTCCGGAACTTGAGGATCATCCTCATAGCTGACAAGAAAGCATATGTCCTAGATGCACCGCTAGGTGAAGCACCCGTTTTCCCAGAAACTCAAGACGTTATAAACGCCTGGCAGTCGCGTAGTGATGATTACTCCCTGGTTCAGTGCGGCATGCTTTACAGCTTAGAAACGGGGCTCCAAAAGCGTTTTGAGCAGCACAGAGCATATGAGATGTTCCAAGAGCTGAAAATGGTTTTCCAAGCTCATGCCCGGGTCGAGAGATATGAAGTCTCCAACAAGTTCTATAGTTGTAAGGTGGAGGAGAATGGTTCTGTTAGCGAGCACATACTCAAAATGTCTGGGTTGCACAACCTCTTGTCTCAGCTGGGAGTGAATCTCCCGGATGACGCGGTCGTCGACAGAATCCTCCAGTCGCTTCCACCTAGCTACAAGAGCTTTGTGATGAATTTCAACATGCAGGGGATGGTGAAAACCATTCCTAAGGTATATTCAATGCTGAAATCAGCGAAGATGGAGACCAAAAAGGAACATCAAGTGTCGATGGTCAATAAAACCACTAGTTTCAAGAAAGGCAAGGGTAGGAAGAACTTCAAAAAGGACGGCAAGGGACTTGCCGCGCCCGGTAAGCCAGTTGCCGGGAAGAATCCAAAGCATGGACCCAAACGTAAGACTGAGTGCTTTTATTGGAAGGAAAATGGTCACTGGAAGCGGAACTGCCACAAGTACTTAGCGGACAAGAAGGCCGGCAACACCAAAGGTATATGTGATACACATGTTATTGATGTGTACCTTACCAGTACTCATGGTAGCTCCTGGGTATTTGATACCGGTGCGGTTGCTCATATTTGTAACTCAAAACAGGAGCTGTAGAATAAGCGGAGACTGGCGAAGGACGAGGTGACGATGCGCGTCGGGAATGGTTCCAAGGTCGCTGTGATCACCGTCGGCACGCTGCCTCTACATTCACCTACGGGATTAGTTTTAACCTCAATAATTGTTATTTAGTGCCAGCTTTGAGCATGAACATTGTATCTGGATCTCGTTTAATGCGAGATGGCTACTCATTTAAATCCGAGAATAATGGTTGTTTTATTTATATGAGAGATATGTTTTATGGTCATGCCCCGCTGGTCAATGGTTTATTCTTAATGAATCTCGAACATGATGTTACACATATTCATAGTGTGAATACCAAAAGATATAAGGTTGACAATGATAGTGCCACATACTTGTGGCACTGCCGCCTTGGTCATATTGGTGTCAAACGCATGAAGAAGCTCCATGCGGATGGACTTTTGGAGTCTCTTGATTACGAATCATTTGACACGTGCGAACCATGCCTCATGGGCAAAATGACCAAGACTCTGTTCTCCAGAACAATGGAGCGAGCAACCAACTTATTGGAAATCATACATACTGATGTATGCGGTCCAATGAGCGTTGAGGCTCGCGGTGGCTATTGTTATGTTCTCACCCTCACTGATGACTTAAGTAGATATGGGTATGTCTACTTAATGAAACAAAAGTGTGAGACCTTTGAAAAGTTCAAGGAATTTCAGAGTGAGGTAGAGAATCAACGTGACAGAAAAATAAAGTTCCTACAATCAGATTGTGGGGGAGAATATTTGAGTCACGAATTTGGTACGCACTTAAGGAAATGTGGAGTTGTTTCACAACTCACGCCACCTGGAACACCTCAGCGTAATGGTGTGTCCGAACGTCGTAATCGCACTCTATTGGATATGGTGCTATCTATGATGTCTCTTGCCGATTTGCCGCTATCATTTTGGGGATACGCTTTAGAGACAGCTACATTCACTTTAAAAAGGACCGTCTAAATCCGTTGAGACGAAAACGTATGAATTATGGTTTGGGAAGAAACCTAAGTTGTCGTTTCTAAAAGTTTGGGGATGCGATGCTTATGTCAAGAAACTTCAACCTGAAAAGCTCGAACCCAAGTTGAAAAAATGTGTCTTCATCGGATACCCTAAGGAAACCATTGGGTATATCTTCTACCTCAGATCTGAAGACAAGATCTTTGTTGCCAAGAACGTGTCCTTTCTGGAGAAAGAGTTTCTCTCGAAAGAAGTGGGAGGAAAGTAGAACTTGATGAATTACTGCCTCTTGAACCGAAAAGTAGCGCAGCTCCAGAAGGTGTTTCTGTGGTGCCTGCACCGACTAGAAAGGAAGTTAATGATGATGATCAAGGTACTTCGGATCAAGTTGCTACTGAACTTCGTAGGTCCACAAGGACAAGTTCCACACTAGAATGGTATGGCAACCCTTTCCTGGATATCATGTTGTTAGACAACGGTGAACCTTCGAACTATGAAGAAGCGATGTCGAGCCCAGATTCCAACAAATGTCTTGAAGCCATGCAATCCGAGATAGGATCCATGTATGAAAACAAAGTATGGACTTTGACAGACTTGCCCGATGATCGGCGAGCGATAGAAAATAAATGGATCTTTAAGAAGAAGACGGACGCGGATGGTAATGTTACCATCTATAAAGCTCGGCTTGTCGCTAAGGGTTATCGACAAGTTCAAGGGGTTGACTACAATGAGACCTTCTCACCCGTAGCGAAGCTGAAGTCCGTCCAAATCTTGTTAGCAATTGCCGCATTCTATGATTATGAGAATTGCAAATGGACGTCAAAACGGCATTCCTTAATGGTTTCCTCAAGGAAGAATTGTATATGATGCAGCCGGAAGGTTTTGTCGATCCTAAGAATGCTAACGAGGTGTGCAAGCTCTAGCGCTCCATCTATGGGATGGTGCAAGCATCTCGGAGTTGGAATATTCACTTTGATGAAATGATCAAAGCGTTTGGGTTTGTGCAGACTTATGGAGAAGCCTGCGTTTACAAGAAAGTGAGTGGGAGCTGTGTAGCATTTCTCATATTATATGTGGATGACATACTATTGATGGGAAATGATATAGAACTTTTGGATAGCATAAAGGCCTACTTGAAGGACCTTGGAGAAGCTGCTTACATATTAGACATCAAGATCTACAGAGATAGATCGAGACGCCTCATCGGTCTTTCACAAAGCACATACCTTGATAAGGTATTGAAGAAGTTCAATATGGATCAGTCCAAGAAAGGGTTCTTGCCTATTTTGCAAGGTGTGAAATAGAGCACGGCTCAATGCCCGACCTCGGTAGAAGATAGAGAAAAGATGAGTGTCATCCCCTATGCCTCGGCCATAGGGTCTATTATGTATGCCATGCTGTGTACCAGACATGATGTAAACCTCGCCGTAAGTTTGGTAGGGAGGTACCAAAGTAATCCCGGCATGGAACACTGGACAGTGGTCAAGAATATCCTGAAGTACCTGAAAAGGACTAAGGATATGTTTCTCGTTTATGGAGGTGACGAAGAGCTCGTCGTAAAGGGTTACGTCGATGCTAGCTTCGACACAGATCTGGATGACTCCAAGTCACAAACCGGATACACATATATTTTGAATGGTGGGGTAGTAAGCTGGTGCAGTTGCAAGCAAAGCGTCGTGGCGGGATCTACATGTGAAGCGGAGTACATGGCAGCCTCAGAGGCAGTGCATGAAGCAATCTGGATGAAGGAGTTCAATACTGACCAAGGAGTTATTCCCAATGCGTCGGGCCCGATGACTCTCTTCTGTGACAACACTGGAGCTATTGCCCTTGCCAAGGAGCCCAGGTTTCACAAGAAGACCAGGCACATCAAGCATCGCTTCAACTCCATTCGTGAAAATGTTCAAGATGGAGACATATAGATTTGTAAAGTACATACGGATCTGAATGTCGCAGATCCGTTAACTAAACCTCTTCCACGAGCAAAACATGATCAACATCAGAACTCTATGGGTGTTCGATTCATCACAATGTAAGTAGATTATTGACTCTAGTTCAAGTGGGAGACTGTTGGAAATATGCCCTAGAGGCAATAATAAAATGGTTATTATTATATTTCCTTGTTCATAATAATTGTCTGTTGTTCGTGCTATAGTTGTATTAACCGGAAACCATAATACATGTGTGAATACATAGACCACAACATGTCCCTAGTGAGCCTCTAGTTCACTAGCTCGTTGATCAACAGACGGTCATGGTTTCCTGACTATGGACATTTGATGTCATTGATAACAGGATCACATCATTAGGAGAATGATGTGATGGACAAGACCTAATCCTAAGCATAGCACAAGATCGTGTAGTTCATTTGCTAAAGCTTTTCTAATGTCAAGTATCATTTCCTTAGATCATGAGATTGTGTAACTCCCGGATACCGTAGGAGTGCTTTGGGTGTACCAAACGTCACAACGTAACTGGGTGACTATAAAGGTGCACTATAGGTATCTCCGAAAGTGTTTGTTGGGTTGGCACGAATCAAGACTGGGATTTGTCACTCCGTATGATGGAGAGGTATCTCTGGGCACACTCGGTAATGCATCATCATAATGAGCTCAATATTACTAAGTAGTTAGTCATGGGATCATGCATTACGCAACGAGTAAAGTGATTTCCCAGTAACAAGATTGAATGAGGTATTGGGATACCGACGATCGAATCTCGGGCAAGTAACGTACCGATTGACAAAGGCAATTGCATACGGGATTGCTTGAATCCTCGACATCGTGGTTCATCCGATGAGATCATCGTGTAACATGTGGGAGCCAACATGGGTATCCAGATCCCGCTATTGGTTATTTGCCGGAGAGCTGTCTCGGTCATGTCTGCATGGTTCCCGAACCCGTAGGGTCTACACACTTAAGGTTCGATGACGCTAGGGTTATAGGGAAGATTTGTATGTGACTACCGAATGTTGTTCGGAGTCTCGGATGAGATCTTGGACATCATGAGGAGTTACGGAATGGTTCGAAGGTGAAGATTTATATATGGGAAGTCATCATACGGTCACTGGAAGTATTCGGGGGTTTACCGAAATTGTACCGGGACCACCGGAGGGGTTCCGGGGTCCACCGGGAGAGTCCACCTGCCCTAGAGGGCCATATGGGCTGCATGTGGAAGGGAACCAGGCCCTAAGTGGGCTGGGTGCCACCCCCTAGGGCCCTTGCGGCTAGGGTTGGGGGGACCCTAAAGGGGGCGCCCCCCTTGGCTTGGGGGGCAAGCCCCCTCGCCTTGGCCGCTGCCCCCCTCTAGATCTCATCTAGAGGGGCCGGCCCCCTTACCCCTTCACCCTATAAATAGAGGGGAGGAGGGAGGGCAGCCACACCACATCCAAGGCGCAACCCTCCCCCTCTCCAACACCTCTCCTCCTCCGTTTGAGCTTAGCGAAGCCCTACCGGAGAACTGCTGCTCCACCACAACCACGCCGTTGTGCTGCTGTTGGAGCTGTCTTCCTCAACCTCTCCCTCCTCCTAGATGGATCAAGGCGCGGGAGACGTCACCGGGCTGCACGTGTGTTGAACGCAGAGGTGCCTTGTTTGGTGCCTAGATCGGAATCCACCATGATCTGAATCGCTACGAGTACGACTCCTTCATCCACATTATTGCAACGCTTCCGTTTCGCAATCTTCAAGGGTATGAAGATGAACTCCCCTCTCTCTCGTTGCTAGTTTCTCCATAGATTGATCTTGGTGATGCATAGAAATTTTTTAATTTCTGCAACGATCCCCAACAGTAAGATACCGACGATCGAATCTCGGGCAAGTAACATACTGATGACAAAGGGAACAACGTATGTTGTCATGCGGTTTGACCAATAAAGATCTTCGTAGAATATGTGGGAGCCAATATGAGCATCCAGGTTCCGCTATTGGTTATTGGCCGGAGACGTGTCTGGGTCATGTCTACATAGTTCTCGAACCCGTAGGGTCCGCACGCTTAACGCACGGTGATGATCGGTATTATGAGTTTATGTGTTTTGATGTACCGAAGGTAGTTCGGAGTCCCGGATAAGGTCACGGACATGACGAGGAGTCTCAAAATGGTCAATACATAAAGATCGATATATTGGGCGACTATATTTGGATGTCGGAATGGTTCCGGGTGAGTTCGGGCATATACCGGAGTACCGGGAGGTTACCGGAACCCCCGGGAGGTATATGGGCCTTATTGGGCCATAGTAGGAGAGAAGAGAGGGAGGTATAGGAGGGGGGCACCACCCTCAAGCCCAATCCGAATTGGGTGCACCCCCTTTCCTTCCCCCTTTCTCCCCCTTCCTTCCACTCCTAGTCCAACTAGGGAAGGGGGGAATCCTACTCCCGGTGGGAGTAGGACTCCCCATGGGGCGCGCCATAGGAGGGCTGGCCCTCCCCCTCCTCCAATCCTTTATATACGGAGGAGGGGGGCACCCCATAGACACACAAGTTGATCATTGATCTCTTAGCCATGTGCGGTGCCCCCCTCCACCATAATCCACCTCGGTCATATCGTTGCAATGCTTAGGCAAAGCCCTGTGCCGGTAGCTTCATAATCACCATCATCATGCCATCGTGCTGACGAAGCTCTCCCTCGACACTCTGCTGGATCGTGAGTTCGTGGGACGTCACCGAGAAGAACGTGCGCAGATCGTGGAGGTGCCGTACTTTCGGTACTAGGATCGGTCGGATCGTGAAGACGTACGACTACATCAACCGCGTTGTCATAACTCTTACGCTTACGGTCTACGAGGATACATGGACAACACTCTCCCGCTCATTGCTATGTGATACGTCTCCAATGTATCTATATTTTTTTATTGTTCCATGCTATTATATTACCTATTTTGGATGTTTAATGGGATTTATTATACACTTTTATATTATTTTTGGGACTAACCTATTAACCGGAGGCCCAACCCATATTGTTGTTTTTTTTGCCTATTTCAGTGTTTCGCAGAAAGAAATATCAAACGGAGTCCAAACGGAATGAAACCTTCAGGAAAGTTATTTTTGGAACGGAAGCAATCCAGTAGACTTGGAGTAGACGTTAGGGAAGCTTCGAGGAAGCCACAAGGCAAGAGGGTGCGCCCTACCCCCCTAGGCGCGCCCCACCCTCGTGGGCCCCTGGTGGCTCCCCTGACCGACTTCTTTCACCTATATATGTCCATATTCCCCGAAAACATCCAGTAACATAATAGATTGGGAGTTCCGCCGACGCAAGCCTCGGTAGCCACCAAAAACCAATCGGGACCCTGTTCCGGCACCCTGTCGGAGGGGGGATCCCTCACCGGTGGCCATCTTCATCATCCTGGCGCTCTCCATGACGACGAGGGAGTAGTTCATCCTCGGGGCTGAGGGTATGTACTAGTAGCTATGTGTTTGATCTCTCTCTCTCTCTCTCTCGTGTTCTTGATTTTGCACGATCTTGATGTACCACAAGCTTTGCTATTATAGTTGGATCTTATGATGTTTCTCCCCCTCTACTCTCTTGTAATGGACTGAGTTTTCCCTTTGAAGTTATCTTATCAGATTAAGTCTTTAAGGATTTTAGAACACTTGATGTATGTCTTGCATGTGCTTATCTGTGGTGACAATGGGATATTCACGTGATCTACTTGATGTACGTTTTGGTGATCAACTTGCGGGTTCAGTGACCTTGTGAACTTATGCATAGGGGTTGGCACACGTTTTTTTCTTGACTCTTCGGTAGAAACTTTGGGGCACTCTTTGAAGTACTTTGTGTTGGTTGAATAGATGAATCTGAGATTGTGATGCATATCATATAATCATGCCCACGGATACTTGAGGTGACATTGGAGTATCCAGGTGACATTAGGGTTTTGGTTGATTTGTGTCTTAAGGTTTTATTCTAGTACGAACTCTATGATAGATCGAACAGAAAGAATAGCTTCATGTTATTTTACTACGGACTCTTGAATAGATCGATCAGAAAGGATAACTTTGAGGTGGTTTCATACCCTACAATAATCTCTTCGTTTGTTCTCCGCTATTAGTGACTTTGGAGTGACTCTTTGTTGCATGTTGAGGGATAGTTATACGATCTAGTTATGTTATTATTGTTGAGAGAACTTGCACTAGTGAAAGTATGAACCCTAGGCCTTGTTTCCTAGCATTGCAATACTGTTTACACTCACTTTTATCATTAGTTACCTTGCTGTTTTTATAATTTCATATTACAAAAAACCTATATCTACCATCCATATTGCACTTGTATCGCCATCTCTTCGCCGAACTAGTGCACTTATACAATTTACCATTGTATTGGGTGTGTTGGGGACACAAGAGACTCGTTGTTATTTGGTTGCAGGGTTGTTTGATAGAGACCATCTTAATCCTACACCTCCCACGGATTGATAAACCTTAGGTCATCCACTTGAGGGAAATTTAATACTGCCCTACAAACCTCTGCACTTGGAGTCCCAACAACGTCTACAAGAAGAAGGTTGTGTAGTAGACATCAATCTCTTTTCTGGCGCCGTTGCCGGGGAGGTGAGTGCTTGAAGGTATATCTTTAGATCTTGCAATCGAGTCTTTTAGTTTCTTGTTTTATCACTAGTTTAGTCTATAAAATAAAACTAAAAAAATGGAATTAAGTTTGCCTCATACGCTTCATCTTTTTAATATCTTTTGTAAGAATGATGGTAAGGAAAATTGTGCTCAAGTGCTAGAAGAAGAAGTCTATAAAATGTTTGGCACTAAACCTTTGAATGATGAGCATGTTGCAATGTTGTTAGTATGAATTCTTTGAATATCCATGATGCTAATGATATGCAAAGCCACAAGCTTGGGGATGCTATGTTTGATGAAGATGATATTTTTTGTCCCCCAAGTTTTGATCAGCAAATTTATTATGATGAAAGCATGCCTCCTATTTATGATGATTATATTGATGAAAGTGGGTTTGGAAGAGTGTCAACTTTAGGAAGTAATGATCCCAATATTTTGGAGGATGTTGAATATTATTGTGATAATTACGAAAGTGGATTTGGAGAGGTCATGGCTTTATTTAGTGATGAATCCACTATTTCGGAAGAGGTTCCAATTGATTATGAGAACAAAGTTGCTATCTATGATGATTATTGTCATGACTTGTATGCTATTAAGAATAATGATAACCATGAAACTTGTCATCATGATTTTAGTTTTGAATTGAATTATGCCTCACATGATAGTTATTTTGTTGAGTTTGCTCCCACTATTATTCATGAGAAGAAATTTGCTTATGTGGAGAGTAATACAAATTCTATGCTTGTAGATCATGAAAAGAATGCTTTATGCGATAGTTATATTGTTTAATTAATTCATGATTCTACTAAAAATTATTACGAGGGAGTAACATATGCTTGTAGGACTTGCAATAATATCAAGTTCCCTCTCCATGTGCTTAAAGTTTTGAACTTATGCTTGTTTTGCCTTCCTATGCTAGTTGATTATTGTTCACATAAGTTGTTTGCTCACCAAATCCCTATGCATAGGATGTGGGTTAGGCTTAAATGTGCTAGTCATATGCTTCATGATGCTCCTGTTATGTTTCAATACTTATCTTTTATGTGAGCATCATTGAAATCATCATGCCTAGCTAGGGGCGTTAAACGATAGCGCTTGTTGGGAGGAAAACCCAATTTTATTTCTGTTTATTTGCTTTTTGTTCCTGTTTAGTAATAAATAATTCATATATCCTCTAGTTAGATGTGGTTTTATGTTTTAATTTGTGTTTGTGCCAAGTAGAACCTTTGGGAAGACTTGGGTGAAGTCTATGCGATCTTGCTGTAAAAAACAGAAGCTTTTGCGCTCACGAGATTAGCTGCCATTTTTTTACTGGAGAGTGCTGTTCGGTTGATTATTTTTGAAGATGATTAATAGACAAATTCCTCAGGTCCACCAATTTATTTCAGAATTTTTGGAGTTACATAAGTATTCGAATGGTACAGATTACTACAGACTGTTCTGTTTTTGACAGATTCTGTTTTCTATGTGTTGTTTGCTTATTTTGATGAATCTATGAATAGTATGGGAGGGTATGAACCATAGAGAAGTTGTAATACAGTATATATTACATCAATATGATAGAATGAGTTCACAACAGTACCTAAGTGGTAGTTTTATTTTCTTATACTAACGAAGCTTATGAGATTTTTTGTTGAGTTTTGTGTTGTGAAGTTCTCAAGTTTTGGGTAAAGATTCGATGGACTATGGAATAAGGAGTGATAAGAGCCTAAGATTGGGGATGCCCAAGGCACCCCAAGGTAATATTCAAGGACAACCACGAGCCTAAGCTTGGGGATGCCCCGGATGGCATCCCCTCTTTCGTCTTTGTTCATTGGTAACTTGACTTGAAGCTATATTTTTATTCACCACATGATATGTGTTTTGCTTGGAGCGTCATTTTATTTGTTATAATTTTCTTGATGTTATTTATAATAATTTTTTTCATCTATATTTTCAATAAAAATGTCAAGGATAGCCTTTACTATGCTTATTTTGCAAGTATACATGTTGCTGTTTCAAAACAGAAAATTTACCGCTGTTGCAAAAATTCCCTAGAAAAGTCAGAGAATGATATAATATTGAAACTTTTTGAATATTGATATCTGATAAATATTATACATTTTAGTATTTTTCTCATAATTTTTGGAGTTAGGGAAGTATGATGAATCTTGCATTCTTGACAGACTATACTGTTTTGGCAGATTGCTATTATGTTTGCATTGTTTGCATATGTTTGCTTGTTTAATGATTATAGTTGAGGATAGGAGTATTAAATATTCAGAGGCATTTATTATGCAGTGTTGAATAATAATTTTAGTGATTTGTTACAGTAGAAAATGATAAGGTTTTTGCATTGGTTTATACTAACTTATCTCACGAGTTCTTGTTGAGTTCGGTGTGAATGAAGCTTCCGAGATTTAGGAAACCGAGATATAAAAGGAATTAAGGAGACACAAAATCTCAAGCTTGGGGATGACCAAGGCACCCCAAGATAATATTTCAAGAATTCTCAAGCATCTAAGCTTGGGGATGCCCCGGTAGGCATCCCACCTTTCTTCTTCAACAATTATCGGTTAGTATTGGTTGAACCTAAGTTTTTGCTTCTTCAGATGAGGTGTGCTATCCTTGAAATGTTATTTTATTTTGTTTTGCTTGCTGTTTGAATAATATCCCAAGATATGAAATTCTTAAATGTTAGAGAGTCTTCACGTAGTTGCATAATTATTCAACTACTCATTGATCTTCACTTATATCTTTCGGAGTAGTTTATCATTTGCTCTAGTGCTTCACTTTTATCTTTTTAGAGCATGGTGGTGGTTTTATTTTGAATAAATAGATGAACTCCCATGCTTCACTTATATTATTTTGAGAGTCTTTTAGAACAGCATGGTAATTTGCTTTGGTTATAAAAACTATCATATAGAGTGCATTGAACACTATGATCAGTTTGATACTTGATAATTGTTTTGAGATATAGAGGTGGTAATGTTAGAGTCATGCTAGTTGGATAATTATGAAATTGAGAAATACTTGTGTTAAAGTTGGCAAGTCACGTAGCATGCACGTATGGTAAAAGTTAGTGTGACAAATTTGTAGCATGGGGTGCTCTTTTGATTGCCTTCCTTATGTGTGGAGGTTGGGATCGCGCGATGGTTAACACCTACCAACCCATCCCCAAGGAGCATGCATAGTAGTACTTTGCTTCGAGGGATAATAAGCTTTTGCAATAAGTATATGAGTTCTTTATGACTAATGGGAGTCCATGGATTATACGCACTCTTACCTTTCCGCAATTTGTTAGCCTCTACGGTACCGTGCATTGCCCTTTCTCACATTGAGAGTTGGTGCAAACTTCGCCGGTGCATCCAAACCCCGTGATAAGATACACTCTATCACACATAAACCTCCTTATATATTCCTCAAAACAGTCACCATACCTACCTATTATGGCATTTCCATAGCCATTCCGAGATATATTGCCATGCAACTTTCCACCATTCCGTTTATTATGACACGTTCCATCATTGTCATATTGCTTTTGCATGATCATGTGGTTGACATCGTATTTGTGGCAAAGCCACCTTCATAATTCTTTCATACATGTCACTCTTGATTCATTGCATATCCCGGTACACCACCGGAGGCATTCACATAGAGTCATATTTTGTTCTAAGTGTTGAGTTGTAATTCTTGAGTTGTAAATCAATAAAAGTGTGATGATCTTCATTATTAGAGCATTGTCCCAAGTGAGGAAAGGATGATGGAGACTATGATTCCCCCACAAGTCGGGATGAGACTTTGGACTTTATGAAAAATAAAAGAGGCCAAAGAAGCCCAAATAAAAAAGTAAAAAACAAGAGGCCAAAGAAGCCCACCAAAATAAAAATTAAAATGAAAGAAAAAGAGAGAAGGGACAATGTTACTATCCTTTTTCCACACTTGTGCTTCAAAGTAGCACCATGATCTTCATGATAGAGAGTCTCATGTGTTGTCACTTTCATATACTAGTGGGAATTTTTCATTATAGAACTTGGCTTGTATATTCCAATGATGGGCTTCCTAAAAATGCCCTAGGTCTTCGTGAGCAAGCAAGTTGGATGCACACCCACTTAGTTTCTTTTGTTGAGCTTTCATATATTTATAGTTCTAGTGCATCCGTTGCATGGCAATCTCTACTCCTCATGTTGACATCAATTGATGGGCATCTCCATAGCCCGTTGATTAGCCTCATCAATATGAGATTTTCTCCTTTTTGTCTTCTCCACACAACCCCCATCATCATATTCTATTCCACCCATAGTGCTATATCCATGGTTTACGCTCATGTATTACGTGGGAGTTAAAAAAGTTGAAGCGCGTTAAAAAGTATGAACCAATTGCTTGGATGAAACCGGGGTTGTGCATGATGGGAGTATTTTGTATGACAAAAATGAAGCATATCCTAACTATGTGATTTTGTAGGGATAAGCTTTTTTTGGCTATGTTATTTTGATAAGACATGATTACTTGTTAGTATGCTTGAAGTATTACTATGTTTATGTCAATATGAACTTTTATTTTGAATCATTTGGATCTGAACATTCATGCCACAATAAAGAAAATTACATTGAGAATTATGCTAGGCACCATTCCACATGAAAAATTCTATTTTTATCATTTACCTACTCGAGGACGAGCAGGAATTAAGCTTGGGGATGCTTGATACGTCTCCAACGTATCTATAATTTTTTATTGTTCCATGCTATTATATTACCTGTTTTGGATGTTTAATGAGCTTTATTATACACTTTTATATTATTTTTGGGACTAACCTATTAACCGGAGGCCCAACCCATATTGCTATTTTTTCGCCTATTTCACTGTTTCGCGGAAAAGAAATATCAAACGGAATGAAACCTTCAGGAAAGTTATTTTTGGAATGGTCGGGGTAGCTTCGATGAAGCCACGAGGCAGGAGGGCGTGCCCCCACCCTCATGGGCCCCTCGTGGCTCCCCTGACCGACTTCTTTCACCTATATATGTCCATATACCCCGAAAACATCCGGGAGCACAATAGATCGGGAGTTCCACCGCCGCAAGCCTCAGCAGCCACCAAAAACCAATCGGGGCCCTGTTCCGGCACCCTGCCGGAGGGGGGATCCCTCACCGGTGGCCATCTTCATCATCCTGGCGCTCTCCAT
This sequence comes from Triticum aestivum, assembly GCF_018294505.1. NCBI lineage: Eukaryota > Viridiplantae > Streptophyta > Magnoliopsida > Poales > Poaceae > Triticum > Triticum aestivum. Next base: position 712,595,689 of record NC_057798.1, on the reverse strand, counting down.
GATGAGGAGGGAGTATTTCACCCTCGCGGCTGAGGGTATGTACCAGTAGCTATGTGTCTGATCTCTCTCTCTCTCTCTCTCTCTCTCTCGTGTTCTTGATTTGGCACGATCTTGATGTACCACGAGCTTTTCTATTATAGTTGGATCTTATGATGTTTCTCCCCCTCTACTCTCTTGTAATGGATTGAGTTTTCCCTTTGAAGTTATCTTATCGGATTGAGTCTTTAAGGATTTGAGAACACTTGATGTATGTCTTGCATGTGCTCATCTGTGGTGACAATGGGATATTCACGTGATCTACTTGATGTACGTTTTGGTGATCAACTTGCGGGTTCAGTGACCTTGTGAACTTATGCATAGGGGTTGGCACACGTTTTCATCTTGACTCTTCGGTAGAAACTTTGGGGCACTCTTTGAAGTACTCTGTGTTGGTTGAATAGATGAATCTGAGATTGTGATGCATATTGTATAATCATGCCCACAGATACTTGAGGTGACATTGGAGTATCTAGGTGACATTAGGGTTTTGGTTGATTTGTGTCTTAAGGTGTTATTCTCGTACAACTCTATGATAGATCGAACAGAAAGAATAGCTTCATGTTATTTTACTACGGACTCTTGAATAGATCGATCAGAAAGGATAACTTTGAGGTGGTTTCATACCCTACAATAATCTCTTCGTTTGTTCTCCGCTATTAGTGACTTTGGAGTGACTCTTTGTTGCATGTTGAGGGATAGTTATATGATCAAGTTATGTTATTATTGTTGAGAGAACTTGCACTAGTGAAAGTATGAACCCTGGGCCTTGTTTCCTAGCATTGCAATATTGTTTATGCTCACTTTTATCATTAGTTACCTAGCTATTTTTATCATTTGCTACTGTCCTACAAACCTCTGCACTTGGAGGCCCAACATCGTCTACAAGAAGAAGGTTGTGTAGTAGACATCACTATGCAGCACCATGATCTTGCGTGTGCTTAGGAATTTTTTTTGAAGTTACTGCATTCCCGTACAGTGGCATCAGAGCCAGGTTTATGCGTAGATGTTATATGCACGATTAGAACACAAGTGAGTTGTGGGCGATAATAGTCATACTGCTTACCAGCATGTCATACTTTGATTTGGCAGTATTGTTGGATGAAGCGGCCCGGACCGACATTACGCTTACGCTTACGCGAGACTGGTTCTACCGACATGCTTCGCACACAGGTGGCTGGCGGGTGTCAGTTTCTCCAACTTTAGTTGAATCGAGTGTGGCTACGCCCGGTCCTTGTTGAAGGTTAACACAACACATACTTGACGAAAAATCGTTGTGGTTTTGATGCGTAGGTAAGAACGGTTCTTGCTCAGCCCATAGCAGCCACATAAAACTTGCAACTACAAACTAGAGGACGTCTAACTTGCTTTTGAAGGGCATGTTGTGATGTGATATGGTCAAGACATGATGCTAAATTTTATTGTATGAGATGATCATGTTTTGTAACAGAGTCATCGGCAACTGGCAGGAGCCATATGGTTGTCTCTTTATTGTATGCAATGCAATCACCCTGTAATTGTTTTTACTTTATCACTAAGCGGTAGTGATAGTCGTAGGAACAATAGTTAGTGAGACAACAATGATGCTACGATGGAGATCAAGGTGTCGCGTCGGTGACAATGGTGATCATGACGGTGCTTTCGAGATGGAGATCAAATGCACAAGATGATGATGGCCATATCATATCACTTATATTGATTGCATGTGATGTTTATCCTTTATGCATCATATTTTGCTTAGTTCGACGACAGCATTATAAGATGATCTCTCACTAAGTTTCAAGGTACAAGTGTTCTCCCTGAGTATACACCGTTGTGAAAGTTCATCGTGCCGAGACACCACGTGATGATCGGGGGTGATAAGCTCTACGTTCACATACAACGGGTGCAAGCCAGTTTTGCACACGCAGAATACTCAGGTTAAACTTGACGAGCCTAGCTGTGACGCCCGAATAATTAAGCTACAGTAATTCTCTGCTAATGATGCCATGTCCCTTCGATTATTGTTGCTAATCTCGCGCTAGTTCGAAACTGATTCAAATTAAAATTCAAAATCAAGCAAACAATAAAAGTTTTCAAAAATTAAAACTAAAATGTTTGGAGTGAACCAAATATCGCATAGGTAATTGCGGTGGAGAAACCACACCTTTATAAAATGTTTAAATACTATAAGATGAATAAAACGGCTGTAAAAACAATTGTTTAAATACCTTTTATAATTAATAAAATCTCAAACTAATTTATTTGAGGACTAGACTTTTTGTGACTATGGTATAAGTTGAAATACTAATTTAGATGCTACGTCTATCTTTCACAAAAACTAAAATAATATGAAACAAAACTAAAACAGAAAAAGTAAAAAAAATAGAAGGTAAAAACAAAACAAAAGGGAAAAAGAACCCCCCTCCCTGGGCCGAATGGCCCAGCTAGCCAACAGCCAGGCCGGCCCACCCGTGCCGGCTTCCCCTTCCCCAATTCAATCCCCCCCCCGTGGCAACGGCCGATGCCCGCCATGGCAGCGACCGGCGCGGTGGCGGCCATCCGCCGGTGCTGCCTCCCCTATAAATCGCCCCCTCTCCTGGGGCGAACCCTAGCTACTCATCTCCCTCTTCCCTCAGATCCACCTCACCGCTTCCTTCTCCCCCATGAGCTGCTGCTTCTCCTCTCCGCCATGGCCTCGCCACCGTGAAGCCCGCAGCCACCGTCGCCCGTTCGCTGCTCCGACAAGTCCGGGAGCTCTGTCGTGGTTCGCCTCTTCTTCCTCAACACTGGATCGGGACCGGGAGCACCACTGCTGTGGCATTCTTCCTCTTCCTCATCTACGGCCACCGCGTGACCTCGCCGTCAACCTGCTCCAGCGGTTCTCCCCGCGCCCACTGCCCAGACCCTACGCTCTCACAGTGAGCTCCACCTCCCTCTCCCCCTGTCGGTGTCAAAACCGACAGATCTCGGGTAGGGGGTCCCAAGCCGTGCGTCTTAGGATCAATGGTAACATGAACATGGGATTTTACCTGACTTCGGGCTCTCTTGATGAGATAATACCCTACATGTTGCTTGATTGACTATAATGAATATAGGGGTTACAAGAGTTGATCTACCCCGAGATCATATGTTGTGGTCTAAACCCTAGAGGTATGATGAGTAATGTCATAATCCTCTATCGACTAGCCTAGCCTCGGTTTATATAATGTACCATAGGCTTAGGGTAACAAGAGTCCTAGCCGAATACGCTGGTGGGGGAGGAGTCCTTGTCTTGATCACCAAGTCTTGTGGAATCTTCCTTGTATGCGGCAACTGTCTGAACTGGCCCATGAGTATACGGCCATGGGGGTCCTAAGCTCAATCTAACTGATCGGGGGACGACATGGTGAGTACCCCCTAGTCCAGGACATCGTCAGTAGCCACCTAAACCGGTCTTCAAGTTGGGGACGCTCCTCGATTCTTCCGAACTGTTCTTCATCTTCGGTCGTCAGTCTTGAAAACTGGTTCAACAAATCTTCTCATCTTCGATCTTGAGGATCGTGAAGTAAATCCGAAGAGTTTATATGTCGGGTATCCGAGGAGCCCCTTTAAGTTTCCGACCTTTACCAATGCCTTGTTATTATTATGCCACACCTCAGGTTTGAAGTTATTCCCAGACGGCAGTGTCCTCTTGCGTCCGAGCTCCAATGCCGGATTGCATTTGAGGTATCTTTTGCAGCCAAGCACCAGCGCTGGACTGCTTCCGTGCTCCAACGTCGGAATGTATCCAAGCTCTAACGCCAGACTGTGTCCAAGCTCCAACGCCGGACTGTATCCGAGCTCCAATGCCGGACTATATCCGAGATGTCATAGATCATCTGGGTTTAAAAAGTTGAAGGAGTTTAGCCGAGCTTAATGCCGGAAATGCCCTCTATGGAGCCAGCCACAAGCGTCCGAGCTTTATGCCGGACTACTTCCGGGGTGTCTATTGTAGTCGAGCACCAACGCCGGACTGTATCCGAGGTGGTGCACCACCTCGGCCATGGGCTGATTTTTTGATTGGTGCAATTTATTCTCTACCGAGATATATAGCCAGTAGCCCTCAAGGTGTGTGCGTCGGTCTAAAGCCCGAGATGCACCTGAAGGAAAACATGAAACCGCTGATCCTAGTTGCCCCTGAGACTCAGGTCGATGCGCGAAATCGGCCTGAGGATCAACTCCTAGCTCGGCAGCATACATAGGAATAGAAACGCAGTGTGCAAAGTCCTCGAGACTCAGGTTGGGTGCGGCCGGCCAACCTGAGGATAATAATCTCCTCGAAAACTATATTGCACTTTAAATTTTCTGCATCGGACAGGCAATGCAGTAGCCCCCGAGACACTCGTTGGGTGGCAACACCAGATCAGGGGATCGATGTACCCCTTTAATTTTTTGTAAATAATAAGCACGAAGCCCAGTAGCCCCCGAGCCTTAATGTGGGCACGGGTGGCTGAATTAAGGGTCGATATCCAAAGTAAAATCACAAATTATGTGTAATGATTCTATATATCCAAGTACTTTACATCATCAATGCTCAGATCCGCATGGTACAGAACTTTGTTGACCGGCCATCGGCTTCAACCTCCTTGGCCAGTAGCCGGGGAGTGTTTGTCCCACTTTATAAAGCCTTTATGAGGGCAAAGATTTATGGCAAACAAGTCAATCCGGCCATACGGTTTTATAAACAAAGGTACGCAGAGAGACATGTTATATTATTGTTTAACATAAGAAACATCGTCCAAACAAAATAGTCCCACTATTGGTTCCTTTCTTTGGGTTGTTATGCTAAGCAGGATCATGAAACCTCAGCTTTGATCAATGTGGGAGGAAAATACTGAGGATTTAGTTCGGGAAAAGCTTCCAAACTCTGTGGTCTAGATGAACCCAAATTTTCACTTCTGTTGCGACCGTTTATAATCTACCCCCTTGTAGATGCTATGCAGGGTGTTTCCAAAATAACAAAACAACCCTTAGCCGACATCTCGGTGCCCGAAGGCGGTTGTGTTGGCGGAAACGAGGCAATCAGATATGCGGGCTTTATAACTTTCACTTAGTCATAGGAGCTTAAAGTTGGGAGGCCAGCAAGTAGCCCCCCGCTTAGTGTTCGGCGACAGCCGAGGTCAAGCCGTAAACACTTTGGCCAATGTTATGAACGGCCCGTCATTTAACATAGTCATCAGATTGCTGACCAGTTTATGCTTTATTGTGACAGTCAGTTTTTGGCTTTCTCCACCAAGGTGCTTAACCATGCAAGCTGGAAGCACAATCCCAGTGGTTCTCCTTTTGCACACCTAACCGAACAAAGCGGAATGTAGGAGGCAAGCACAAGAGCCGGGCAATCCAACTATCGACCGAAGACACAATTTGAAACTGATGCATATATAGCAATATCCGAGAATTTTTGCCGAATCTCTAAAGGTGTCCAGCGTTGCACTGCGAGACTTATGCAGAAAACACACAAATAGTTGAAAAGTGCCATAGGATTGGAAAATCAAAAAACGTCAGTAAAAACTCGACGTACGAACTAGATCAAGTGTTCGGTGCCAATCCGAAAATTGAAAGAAAATTGTGCTTCTGTTGTGCTTTAACATGACACATCCTATCTCAAGACTTCAAGCGGGTCAGCCTACGGCTTCAACCTCCTATCCCGAAGGCGGAGTACTTTAGTGGCTTTGAGAGGGAAATCCGGCTATTGACCACACACCCGCGTCGAAAAAAGGAGTGATAGAAAAAAATACTTTGCAACGACTAGGAAGAAGAACACTTATTATAAAACAGCTCACATAAATTTAGGAGCCCCCGAGTGACTTGGGCATGAGGATTTTATGTATAATGATTGTATGTACCGAAGTACTTATATCATATCTGTGTCCACCCGAACTTTATACACGTCTTAACCGACCGTCTGCTTCTCCCTCTTCGGTCAAGGACCAAAAAGTGTTATGTACTCCCCATGTCGAGAATACGACAGTGTTTCCGATAACCAGGCAATCAGGCCATAAGGCTGTAACAGACAAAGCGCGCTGAGGGAACTTATGCTATATTACTGACAAAGTGTAAGAAGCATCTTCGAAGAAAATAGTACCCCCACCGATACCTTTCTTCAGTTGCTCATTATTATTATGAGACTTGTGCAATAGATTTTTTGTACTCATAAGTTCCATTGTGTGCCGACCATGATTGAAAACAATAAGAGCGCTAGCTTTTGGCTTCACCCAGTCTGAGGCCAGAGCTCGGACAACCCGGTCGTGACAATCGCAGAGGTGCTCCCTTTACTCCCTAGCCGAACAATCGGGAACGTAGGGGTAAGCACAGGAGCCAGGCAACCCAGCTTGCGGAACAACTTAAGTCAATATGGTGCATGTTGTGGCATAATACACGAACAAGGAACGAAGCCGTACAAGTATAATCATATGCAAGAGGAAATGCTTCATAAAGGAAGCCCCCGAGTAAACGGGGTATTTGAATTTGTGTGTCACAAACAAATTTTGGACAAGGAAGTCTTTCACAAACCACTTTGTGCCAAAAAGTATAATGCTTGTTCAAACCGAACAAAATTTAAGACTGAAAGTTTTTTGAGCATGAAAGCAACTTAGCTGGTTGATATGTTTGGCATTGATGACGCGGTCTGAGCTTGATGCGGGACAAGGTTCCAGCCTCCAGGATGCTTCCGAGGTGGCCGAGCAGAGAGTTCGGCACTCCGAGAAGATGAAGCCCCTAGTCCAGCTGCGGTAATGGAGCAGGTCAGCGCGCCATGGCGACCACACAATTCGGTCAAAGGAGGCGACAGTGCGGCTCAGTCTGAGTCAATTGGCTGCACAGATAAAAGAGTGCAAACCAAAAGTAATGAAAAATAAAGATAATAATGTATATTAAAAAAAATTCTTCTACTTATTTAATATAAGCGAAGTAAATAATGAAAGAGATGTGGCTTGAGCATCGAGGTCAATGTCGATGCAGGGCATCGGCATGACGCAGTGAAGGCATGACAAAGCCCGGATTCATAGGTCGGTCTGAGTTCCGGATACGGCGTTTGCCAAACTATGCACGGAAACTGACCGAACCACCACGCAATCGTCGCTAATGCGGCCACCATTTGATAGACCTGTGTACAGATGATGGAACAAAGCAGAGTAATAATTCCTTGGGAAAAATGAACCCAAACGAGCAAAAATTGCTAGGATTAATAGCACCTGGTTTATTTGTTGTAGCGGTCCGAAGAAAGGTTACTCCTAAAATTGGGACTCGATCCGCACACCCATTGCCTGATGGGTGATGAAGCGATGGCATGGCGATCCTGGCAAAGGTTGGCTCGCCACGGCGAAGCCCGTGGTCCAGCTAATGTGATGAAGCTGGTCGGCTGGTGACGCCGAAGTTTCCGAAGTAAGTTGGTGAAGAGATGGCGAAGTCCTCGGTCTAGCCGAGGTGACGGAGCACGTCGATAAGGAGACGTTGCAGCTGCCGTGTCAGCCGAGGTGTTGAAGTAGTTCGGCGTGATGGACATCGGCTTGAAGAAGCAACAGTGCGGCTATGCCGACACAGGTCGTAACTTATGACGTGGTCAATGCTGGCTTGATCAAGTGACCGCGTGGCGATGCCAGTGTGCCCGCTCCGTGTAATCTATGGGGCGGCGATATTGGTGACGATTTATCCTTCATGATGCCGAACTATTGTTCGGCTGGCCGAGATGATGATCCGAAGAAGTTGAGCTCGGCTCAACAAAGCGACAACATGTCTAACGCAGGTCGGCCGCCGTGGAGTGATGTTCTCGAGCTGGTTTGACACCGGCGCAGCGGTGAAGTTCGTATTGTAAGAATACTTATAATACTAGTGGGATGTGTTTGAGAATAAAACACAATACCCCATATGAAAACGACTTTCAAAAAGGATGTCCGAAATCCCGTTCGTAAAGAAGATGAACTTGGGTCGGATTCGTTCTCGCGCAGAAAACAGATCCAAAAAGTGATGCACTAATCGGATGGTTCCCGGAGTTTGGACGGTCGGATCGAGCTGAATGTTTGGCAGGTGGTATAAATGGGAATTCCGCAGCCGATCAACGGTTGGATCTTCCAAAGGACGTCCGAGCTAGATGCTGGACACCCCACTCCAAACTCGTCCGGATTCTCCTCTAGATTCTCGTCCAGATTCAATAGGGCTCCGGTATATCGGAGATTGCCGGAGATTCCTCCATAGGAACTCGACGAAATTTTCACAGGGTTGTTGTAGACTTAATTCTGCATAATTCCACCAAACCAATCGTTTAGGCGACACTCGAGGAGGTGGTGCGGCGGATACGAGTTTGTTGTCCAGAAAAACAGCACGGTCGCCCGAGGGCAATGTTGATGTTGAGCCCCCGAGTTCCATGGATGACTCCTCCATGATCTTGATAGAGATCAGAGTTGATGTTAATGAAGGCCCTCATCCGAACATAACGATCGGAGGTAGGGCGCAGTCCTTGGTCAAGCCAAGGTGACCAGTCGAGCTAGTGACGAACAAACCGATGTTGCAGTTGACCTGCAGCCGAGCCATTGATCCTTTCGCTGATCACACAGTGGAACTCTCAATGAAAGCACCAATGTCGGTGTCAAAACCGGCGGATCTCAGATAGGGGGTCCCAAGCCGTGCGTCTTAGGATCAATGGTAACATGAACACGAGATTTTACCCAGCTTCGGGCTCTCTTGATGAGATAATACCCTACATGCTGCTTGATTGACTATAATGAATATAGGGGTTACAAAAGTTGATCTACCCCGAGATCATATGTTGCGGTCTAAACCCTAGAGGTATGATGAGTAATGTCATAATCCTCTATCGACTAGCCTAGCCTCGGTTTATATAATGTACCATAGGCCTAGTGTAATAAGAGTCCTAGCTGAATACGTCGGTGGGGGCGGAGTCCTTGTCTTGATGACCAAGTCTTGTGGAATCTTCCTTGTATACCGCAACTGTTCGAACTGGCCCATGAGTATACAGCCATGGGGGTCCTCGGCCCAATCCAACTGATCGGGGGATGACGTGGTGAGTACCCCCTAGTCCAGGGCACCATCACCCCCTTTTCCTCACTGTCGTTTTCGACCGCTAGTGCTCGATCCCGACTCGCCCGAGCTTGCCAGCGCGCAACCTCGTCGCCGGTAGCCGTCCGGCGACCAAATGGTCATGCGCAGCTGCTCATCATGCTCGCCCGCATGCGTAAATGTCGTCTGTCCTAGCCATTTGGTCGAACGCGCCTGAGGGAGTCCTGGATTAGGGGGTATCCGGACAGTCGGACTATATACATCGTCCGGAATATTGAAGCGTGGAGATACAAGACTCAAGACTCCGGCCCGTGTCCGGATGGGACTCTCCTTTGCATGGAAGGCAAGCTTGGCGATCCGGATATTATGTTTCCTTCTTTGTAACCGACTCCATGTAAACCCTAGCCCTCTCCGGTGTCTATATAAACCGGAGAGGATGGTCCTTACAAGGCCGATCACAATTACAATCATACCATCATAGGCTAGCTCTTAGGGTTTAGCCTCTACGATCTCGTGGTAGATCTACTCTTGTACTACTCATATCTTAAATATTAATCAAGCAGGAAGTAGGGTTTTACCTCCATCGAGAGGGCCCAAACCTGGGTAAACATTGCGTCCCTTGCTTCCTGTTACCATCAGCCTAAGACGCACAGATTGGGACCCCCTACCCGAGATCCGCCGGATTTGACACCGACATTGGTGCTTTCATTGAGAATTCCTCTATGTCGTCGCTGCAAGGCTTGATGGCGCCTTCAATCGTCAATAGCACGGTCCAGGAGGAGATTTTTCTCCCCGGACAGATCTTCGTGTTCGGCGGCTTTGCACTGCGGGCCAATTCACTTGGCCATCTGGAGCAGATTGACAGCTACGCCCCTGGCCACCAGGTCAGGTTTGGAAACTTGAACTACATAGCGGATATTCGTGGAGACTTGATCTTCGACGGATTTGGGCCTGCGCCAGGAGCACCGAACAGTCACGATGGGCACGGCTTAGACCTGCCGTCGGACGATGCTCGGGATATCACCCCTTCAGTAAAAGCCTCGGATTTAAATCCGGAGCAGGTTGCGTTGCCTAAGGGCGGAGGGGTGGACCCCGCCCCATAGGCCGCACACTCATCGGCGTTGGAGCCGAATACAGGTCTCACCTCTGTGGAAGCTTGTAACCCCGGGCCCCCGGACTCGTATCTAGTTGTTGGTTCCGGTCCGCACACCCTCGAGCCAGCCGAGCGAGGCTGGGCTCCGGTAATGGAGTTTACCGCCGCAGATATCTTCCAGCACTCGCCCTTTTGAGACCTGCTGAACTCATTAAAGTCTCTCTCGTTGTCAGGAGGCTCTTGGCCGAACTATGTCCGGCTGGAGAGGGACGCAGGAGATGAAGGAATTCGCTGCCCACCCACCACCCACTTCATTGCCACGGTCGACGATTTAACCAACGTGCTTGACTTCAACTTCGAAGACATCGACGGTATGGACGATGATGCAGGAGAAGTACAGGAGCCACCACTCACAGGGCGGTGGACGACCACCTCCTCAAATGATATATACATAGTGGACACTCCGAAGGAAACCAATGGCGATGAGGCAACGGAGGATAACCCCTCAGGGGGAAAAGCAAAGCATGGGCGTCTTCAGCGCCGCTCCAAGCCCCGCCACATCAATACCGGCCCCAGAGATGAAAGCAATCCGGATGGTGCTGAAGAGGAATACAGCCCTGATCAGCCCACCTTCAAGCAGTCCAGACCATCCATGGTGGGATACTTGGAGAGGGACAACTATACACCCCCCTCCGAAGATGAGGTAAGCCTCGGATATGACGAATTCGGCTTGCCTGAAGATCCAGTGGAACAAGTTCGCTTCAAGCGACGGCTCATGGCCACGGCAAGGAGCCTGCAAAGGAAGCAAGAGCAGCTTAAAGCTGACCAAGATTTGCTAGTGGATAGGTGGACCAAGATCCTGGCCACCGCAAAGTACAGACTCGACCGCCCTAACAGAGGGCATACGCAGCACAACTGGCTACCTCAACTTAAGCAGGAGAACCAAAGGCACACAACCCGACGTCCACACACCACTACGGTCCAAGACAGTAAAAAGGAAACACGAAGAGGCATCCTAAAGCCTCGGCTCAGCGGTTATAAACGTCAAGCCAAGGAAACTAGTGCCAAGCCCAGCAACTCCCAGTCCGGTCAATGGACAAAGAGCATCTCAAGCCTATCCGGCCTGAGCCACATACTTGATCAACCATGTGAAATTCACGGTACTCCTAGAAGGACAGCAAAGCAAACCAATAGAGAATGCCGGATCCTCAAAACAAAGCGACCGGTCGTGTGCTAGAAACAATGAAGGGAGGCGTCTAATCAAGAGACCCCCCCAGAGCACAACAGTACGGCCGATCGCCCCCTATCATACAAACCATAGCAATTCAATTGCCGTACCCCTAGACCTAGTAGTCCTGGGGCTCCATAACACATAAAGCCCCCGCGGGTATGAATTTACAAATAACACCTTCTACAAGATGTCAGGTGCAAAGGACAAGTTCATTGGCCCACCGCTCTAACGGTTGTTCTCAGATAACCAAAAAATGCCACGCCATCGGCGCATTCCCCTCATACGGTAACCCACCGTATGCTAACGGGATGAACCACGTTGACTAGATTCCACGTGGTAAACCATTAGGCCAACACCAGTGATATACTCACGCCTACGTGCAAAGCCAAACCCCGCCCTTAGAGCGGAAATCATACAGCTGCCGGAGTAGCAAGTCGTGCATGCCGATCAAAATTTTGCTATGACAGCCAACTATCCGGACACCAACTGAGGAGTCCGTGCTGCTTCACGGTACAGCGGCTGGGGTCGCCAGGGTCCGATGAGGAACCCTTAGACCAACCACAAGAGGACGTTCGGCTGCCTCCAAGCATTCGCCTTCACAAACTAACTTTGATGCAGAACAGGATTGGCGGCATGGAATCAGCCCGGACACACAAGGACAGGACCTTGCAGGTAGAAGGCAGTTTGGATTCACCTTCGATCCACTCACAGCCCCCTCCAGTCCGGCCATCACAGGTTCCACCAAAAACCATCTCTTTTTCATAATCATAAATCGCACTCATATGCATAGACATATCATCCTACTGCAATGCGTAGACTTAAATAACATGCACCGACCGTCGTTTATCATCGACGCCTCTTTGCCACAAAACGGCAGCCACGCTTCGTGTTACGCCTGGTTATGCCAGGGGCTTCACAGTACGGCAATAAAGTCCGACCACCTTCTCGGTCGCTCGACACCCCGAACTTATAGCACTATATGCATCAGCTCCGAATCATGTCTTGGGTCATTGGTTGGGTTTGCCCGGCTCCTATGTTTTGGTACCTTACGTTCCATTCCATCGGCTAAGGTAGCACTGGGAGAAATACTGCGATTGTGTCCCGGTTCTGCCGGACGAGCACCTCAGTAGAGAAAGCCAAAAACTGACTGTCATGATGCACGAGAGCTGGTCGGCTGTTCGAGAGGTTGTAAAATCCTTAAAGATTTATTCCACATAACGCCATCATCAATGCAGATTGCGACGGATCGGTCTTCCGATCAGGCGCCAATAGAGCCCATAGTTCGGCCTTCCGAACACTAGGGGCTGCGCCGACCATACTCGAATTCCTATGGCTAAGTGAGAGTAGTAAAGCCCTATAGTCTGATTGCATGGTTCATGGTGAGAAACACCTCCTTAAAAGGACCCAACCATGGGATAAAGAGTGTTCAGATATATCCCGAACACCCCTATATTTTTTACGTGGGGGCAGAAGCCGACGACTGGCCAACTCTCAGGATTTACATACAATAAACAGCCACACAGGAAGAACATATGTTCAAACAAAACAGGCAATATATAATAAAAGTGCCATTATCCCATATTACAAAGAGTGGCATGAATGCCCTCAGGGAAATACAATGTCTTTGGTGCACTTATCCGCCGCAAGGCGGGCCCCCTTCAGTACACCTTCATAGTACAGTTCGGGATTGCGATGCTCCTTACCCTCCGGTGGCCCCTCAGTCATCAGCTTCTCCGCATCAAGCTTCCCCCAATGCACTTTTGCATGGGCAAACACCATGTGCGCACCTTCTATACAGACTGATTGCTTGATAGCATCAAGCCGAGGACAGGCGCCCACAATCTGCTTTACGAGTCCAAAGTAACTGCTTGGAATTGGCTCTGCAGGCCACAACCGGACAACCAAGTCCTTCATGGCTAGTTCGGCAGCCTGGTGCAGTCCGACCAGCTGCTTCAGCTGATCGATAAAAGGCACCAAATAGTTCGGCGCCAAATACTGCGACCAGAAGTTGCTCTCCGCAGACCCCTTCTCCTCAGTCTGATAGAAATAGGCGGCATCCGATATGCTGCGAGGCAGATCCGCAAACGCCCCTGTACAAACAAGAATTCAACTTGTCGCTTAAGAGTTCTCCCCACTATCATGTAAAAATAGCCATGAATACAACCGACCTTACCAGCCGCAACTTTCTGGGCCTCCTGAATGTCCCGTACAACACCTCAGGCTTCTTCCAGAGCACCTTCTGTGGTTTGGAGAGCTTGGGCGAGTTCGGATTCTTTCCCTACTAGACTCTGCTCCAAGCCCTCGCTTTTCTTCACAGCCTCTTGGAGCTCCCGCTCAGCTGCGATGACCCTGGCCTCGTGTTTTTTACGAAGCGCCTGTTCGATGGCAGCCTTCTCGTTGGCGTCAGCAACAGCTTTCTTCAGTGCCTCATATTCGGCACTCGCCCCTAGGGCATACAACACAATTACTTTTCAATTGGCACAATTTTTCATTTGTGCCTTATGCAAGACAATGTTTCAACATACCTTGCTTATCCTCTAATTGCTTCTTCACACGGCCAAGTTCTTCCTCGGCCCGTTCCAGGCTCTGCTTCAGTTCGGACACTTCCGCATTATGAGCGGTCGTCTTCTCCGCAGACGCCTATTTTCAAACAAAGAGGTACACGTCATTAACAAAGGTTCACCCGGAAAAAAAAGATTTGATCCCCTGCCCGGCTCTCTATCTTTCGCCGGACAGTGCATCAGGGGCTACTACTCATATTATGATGATTCCTCAAAGGTTTTCTAGAAACCATACCTCAAAAGCCTTTATAAGGCCAAGGCAGGACTCATTCAGCCCGCTCTCAGCAGACTTAATCTTTCCAACCACCGCACCCATGAGGATCCGATGTTCATCGACAATAGAGGCGTTCTTTAACATTGTCAATAGACCGCCCGGCAGCTCTGCGTAGACAGAGGTTACCGGTGGAGTAGGAAAACCTCCCTCCATTGAGGATGGCCGCTCGCCCGATCCTAGAGCCTTAGAGGCCTCCAGGACTTTATTCGGCTGTGGTCCGAACCAAAGATCGCCCCCATTGTCGACACGTCATGGGGCCGCTGCTCCCATGTGTCCGGCTCCAGAGACATGCCCCCCTGCTCTGGGTCTCTTTGAGACGACACCTCGGTGTCGCGCCTGGACTTCAGAAAAGGAGCCCCGGGAGGCGTCTCGCTCGCCACAGCATCTGAGCTCAACGAATCCTCTGATGAGGACTGTCCGGCAGGAGACCTCGCCGGGCTGTACGAGGTGTGGCGATAGTTAAAACTATTGTACCCAGACGACCCTGGATGCATAGGCGCATTCGGATTTTGGTTACTTACAAGTTTTCCAGGGGCTGGGCCTTGGGATCCCACTCCGGGCTGTTATCGGCAGCCGGGGTGGATGCCTCTGGATGGGAACCTCTCCCCCTCTTGGGCGATTGGCCTCCAGGGACGGGGAAGCCGCACGCTTCTTCCCGCCTTCAGAGCGAGGCTCGTCGTCCTCTGCTTCCTCCTCTTCGTCTTTGGAAGAAGGAGCGTTGCTGGAGCTTTCGGATTTGGCGTCCGAAGCTTCGCGGCAACGGAGGCCACTCCGGGTCTTCTTGACCTTCTTGGAGGCCTCCTTCTTTGGCGCCTCATAAGGCGCAGGGACCAGCATCTTCGTTAGAAGAGGTCCGGCCGGTTCCTCTGGCAGCGGGGCCGGCAATGCATCCGCTCCACCTTCTTTATCCATCCCTGATGTCACGATGAAACATGATTAAAATGTCTCCTGACATGCCAGCTGAAGCATGGATGGACAGGGCGTGGCTGTAACTTACCGGGCTTGCAGAATGGGATAATTGATACCCCCGGTCCTCGGCGGAGTCCAGCGACGATTTGCCGGACTTGAAGAGCACCTTCTAGATATCCTTGTGGGAGGAATCATAGAGCTCCCGAAGGGTTTGGTGCTCGGTTGGGTCGAACTCCCACAAAGTGCAGGCTCGACGCTGGCAAGGGAGAACCAGGCGAACTAGCATCACCTGGACTACGTCGACGAGTTTGATGTCCTTGTCAACCACGCTCTGAACGCGCGTTGGAGCAGTGACAGCTCATCGGACGAGGACTAGTTCGGGCCCTTCTTGGGCCAGGACATGAGCCGCAGCGCAGCTCCGGATCTGAACTGAGGAGCTGCATGCCACTTTTTGCCGCATTGTTCGGTGATATAAAACCACTGTTGCTGCCACTCCTTAACGGAGTCGTTGAAAGTGCCCTTCGGCCAAACAACCTTGGGCATCTTGCTCACCATGGCGCCGCCGCACTCGGCGTGTTTGCCACTCTCCACCTTGGGCTTCACATTGAAAATCTTCAGCCACAGGCCGAAGTGAGGCGGAATCCGAAGAACGGCCTAGCACACGACGATGAACGTCGAGATATTGAGAAAAGAGTTGGGGGAAAGATCATGAAAATCAATCCCATAGTAATACATGACTCCACGGACAAATGGGTGGAGGGGAAACCCGAGCCCGCGGATAAAATGGGGAAGGAACACGACTCTCTTGTGAGGCTCCGGAGTAGGGACAACCTGTCCCGCCGGTGGGAGACGGTGGCCAATCTTCTTGGCCAGATACCTGGCTTCCCGGAGCTTCTTGATATCCTTCTCCCGGACGGTAGAGTCCATCCATCTGCCTCCGACTCCGGATCCGTACATCTTTGGAAAACCTCTCTTCAATGGAAAAGAAGAGTGCTTGGGCGTTAGGGCTCGAGCAGAGGGGAATGAGTTAGCAGAAGGAGAAGGTGCGGGTAAAGAGGAGGGGACCTTATCTCTTTATAAGAGGTGGTAAAAGCTTTTTGCGCCTCCCCACTTGCCTGGTGGAACCAGCTCACCTCCCACTCGCCGTGATTAGCGGTGCGGTTGGATTACCCATACCCGTATTGATGAGAATCCCGTGATAAGGGGACATGATCTTTGCTTCGACAAGACGTGCCAAGGAAACCGCCTCGCAATATACGCTGAGGCCGGATGTGGGAAAACGGCTCGGATAATGACCCGACCTTGATGACATGTCGCACTGTCTAGAAAGTTGTCAGCAGAGTACATTTGTGAAATATCGTTCTCTCTACAGCGGTATGTGAAGATCATCTTGCAGATCCGAACACGGTCTACGTGTTCGATAATTATCTTGGAGTATTCGCAGAAGGAACCCGCCTTGCAATGCCGAAGACAAGACTGCGCGCCGGACTCATCATCATTGAAGCCTGGTGCAGGGGCTGCTGAGGGAGTCCTGGATTAGGGGGTAACTGGACAGCCGGACTATATACATCGTCCGGATTATTGAAGCGTGGAGATACAAGACTTAAGACTCCGGCCCATGTCCGGATGGGACTCTCCTTTGCATGGAAGGCGAGCTTGGCGATCCGGATATTATGTTTCCTTCCTTGTAACCGACTCCATGTAAACCCTAGCCCTCTCCAGTGTCTATATAAACCGGAGAGGATGGTCCTTAGAAGGCCGATCACAGTTACAACCATACCATCATAGGCTAGCTCTTAGGGTTTAGCCTCTACGATCTCGTGGTAGATCTACTCTTGTACTACTCATATCTTCAATATTAATCAAGCAGGAAGTAGGGTTTTACCTCCATCGAGAGGGCCCGAACCTGGGTAAACATTGTGTCCCTTGCTTCCTGTTATCATCAGCCTAAGACGCATAGATCGGGACCCCCTACCCGAGATCCGCCGGTTTTGACACCGACACCGCCCACTTCGCCGTTTTCCCCTCGCGACCGATTCCGGTCGTGCGCCATTGTGCTCACCCCATAGCTACACTGCATCCCTAGCCTCGCTACTGCCACCATCCGATGCGGCCCACTTCCAGCTTTCCAATGCACCCGAAAACAAGGAAGATGGCCACTCGTACGCGAGATCCGGGCTCGCCGGAGTTGTCGGCGCCGTTCGGCCTTGCGGCGCACTCCGATGGCAGAACTGACTCGACGCCGACTTGGCGCCATGGGCCCCACCGCTCAGCCACTGACCCTTGGTCCCACTTGGCCCGGTTGACCCAGTCAACATTGACTTGGCCGGCCCTGTTTCCATGACATGTGGGTCCCACCAGTTAAAATGATTTTTTATAAATAACTAAATCTGTAAATTAATCAATTAGCTAATTAAATCACTAATCACTCACTGATCAGTAGGCCCCGCCCTTAATTAATCCTAAATAGTTTAACTAAAATCGAATTAAACTACTGTGAGGCTGTTATTATGTGGGTCCCACTGGACCCACTGGTCAGATTTGACCCAGTCAACCACACTGTTGACTCATGACCTCAGCATTGCATCATGATGACATTAGCAGACACTATTTTGGATAATGTTAGAATTAAATAGATAAATAAATTCAGTAAATGATTAAAACTTTAGAAAAACATAGAAAATAAACCGTAGCTCAGATGAAAACGTTTTCTACATGAAAGTTGCTCAGAACAACGAGACGAATCCGAATACCCAGCCCGTTCGTCAGCCACACATCCCTAGCATAGCGAACACGAAACTTTCCCCCTCCGGTTCTTCTGTCCGAAAACATGAAACACCGGGGATACTTTCCCGGATGTTCCCCCTTTTACGGTACCACCTATTGGCGCGTTAGGGCACGCCTAGCGCCACTTATTGTCATGTCATGCATCGTCATGCTTATGTTTGCATTGTATTTATTGTTTCTTCCCCCTCTTCTCCCTGGTAGACTACGAGACCGACGCTGCTGCTGCCTAGTTCGACTACGGAGTTGACGACCCCTCCTTCTTGCCAAAGAAACTAGGCAAGCCCCCCCCTTGATCACCAGATATCGCCTATTCTTCTCTCTACTGCTTGCATTAGAGTAGTATAGTATGTTACTGTTTGATTAATCCTATTTTGTTGCATAGCCTGTCATTATTGCTATAGTTGTTGATACCTTACCCGCAATCCTAAATGCTTAGTATAGAATGCTAGTTTATCATCAATGTCCCTACATTCTTGTCAGTCTGCCTTGCTATACTATCGGGCTGTGATCACTCGGGAGGTGATCACGGGTATATACTTACTTTCATACATACTATACAGATGGTGACTAAAGTTGGGTCGGCTCGTTGAGTACCCGCGGTTGATTCACGGATTGGGGGCTGAAAGGACATACTTTCCCGACGGCCCTCTGAGTGGATCTTTGTGGCAGAGCGATATGGCAGGTTGAGACCACCTAGGTGAGAGGTGGGCCTGGCCCTGGTCGGTGTCTATGGTTACATAAATTAACATGTTTAACGAGATCTTGGTATTTGATTTGAGGTGGGTCGTTGACCTTATACACACTAACCTCCACGTGGGACAAGATATGGGCAACTGGCGCCGTGGTATCAGCTGAAGCCTTCTAGATGTCAGTGACTGATCGGCGTGCTTCGGGCTGGACTGGAATGCCTGTCCTTGTATAAGGAAGGCTAGGTCTGCTCATCGGCCGCGTATGCAACATGCAGGTGTGCAATGGGCGATGGGCCCAGACCCCTACGCGCATAGGATTTAGACCGGCGTGCTGACCTCTCTGTTAGGCCTAGGTAGGGCTGCGACGTGTTGATCTCCCGAGGCCGGACATGACCCAGGAAAGTGTGCCCAACCAGAGGGATCGAGTGTGTCGGGTAATGTGGTGCACCCCTGCAGGGAAGTTGATCTATTCGAATAGCCGTGTCCACGGTAACAGGCGACCCGGAGTTGTACCTTGACCTTATGACAACTAAAACCGGATACTTAGTAAAACACACCTAGAGAAGTTCCAGAGACAACCTGGTGATCGCTTTCCCATAGGGTGACGAGGAGAGGATCGCCGGGTAGGATTATGCTATGCGATGCTACTTGTAGGACTTCAATCTACTCTCTTCTACATGGTGCAAGACGGATCCTGCCAGAGGCGTAGTCTTCGATAGGACTAGCTATCACCCTCTTATTCTGGCATTCTGCAGTTTAGTCCACTGATATTGCCTCTTTACACATATACCCATGCATATGTAGTGTAGCTTCTTGCTTGTGAGTACTTTGGATGAGTACTCACGGTTGCTTTGCTCCCTCTTTTCTCCTGTTTTCCTCTTCTTCTCGGATGCCGCAACCAGACGTTGGAGCCCAGGAGCCATACGCCACCATCAACGATGACTCCTACTACACTAGAGGTGCCTACTACTACGTGCAGGCCGCTGACAATGACCATGAGTAGTTTAGGAGGATCCGAGTCAGGAGTCATGTGCCTCTTTCGATCTGTATCCCGGTTTGTGCTAGCCATTTTATCGCAATTTGTTTAACTTATGTCTGTACTCAGATATTGTTGCTTCCGATGACTCATCTATGATCGAGCACTTGTATTATATTTGAGCCATCGAGGCCCCTGGCTTGTAATATGAAGCATGTATGACTTATTTTTACTTTTAGAGTTGTGTTGTGATATCTTCCCGTGAGTCCCTGATCCTGATCATACACATTTGCATGCATGATTAGTGTACGATTGAATCGGGGGCGTCACAAGTTGGTATCAGAGCCGACTGCCTGTAGGAATCCCCCTTTCCAACTCCTTGGCCGAAGTTGAGTCTAGTCATTGCTAAACTTTTACTAACATGTTTGTGTGGCTTATGGGCCCACGTCGCCATTGGGTGGTATTAGGATCTTTTATTCCTCGTCTATATTTTGGGACTCTTATCTCTCTTCTACTCGGGTTAAATGGTTTTACTAACTCTAACTCTAGGTTTCGTAACTACTTCCTCCCGGAGAGCCCCTTATCACAGATGATCTTCTACTGCACCAGAAGATTCCGAAGATACCCTATGATGTTTTCTCGAGACTTTGTGCCTGTCATGTTTGCAAACCCGCACCACCGATATATCCCTATGGATAACTACTTATACTTGTCATCCACACCTTCATTCTCTATTACTCTTGTTAGTACAAGATACCCTGAACTACCCGCTATTCCGAGAATCCTTTGTGCTTACTGCCTTGCATCTCTTTTCTACATGATTATACCTACAAATAATTCCTCACAACTTATCGAGGATTCGTTCATCCCCGGTTGATCATGTGTTTCACAAAAGTCTTCGAAATACCATTCGATCTTCCGAAAATCGTCAGCAGCCTATTGCTCTTGAAATTCTTGCCTGCTTGCGTTATGGTTAATTCCATATGTCTAGTAGTCTTTGTTGACATCCCTTGTCCTTGCCATTTTGAGCCTAATGAACTATTGTATGTGAATGCACACAATCATTAGTTGACCCTTATAAATTATCCTTCCAGCTCAAATGTCATTTTAAACATGAGTTGGATCTTGACCAATCAAATTACCATCGATTGTACCCTTAAGGCTATTCAACTTATCCATCCTTAATCTGAGCATTTGCTTCTGATCCCTTGATTTGGAAATCATAATTCCTTTGCATTTGAGCTTTGAATTAGTCAGTTGTTTCTACAATCTGATCTCCTTGCATTCTTTCTTCCTCTGGTTGAGTACCGATGCTCACATCAGATCCCTTGAGGACCACCGGATCCTTTGTTGGATTTCATCCAAGAGCATTCTTCATATTCAATAACCTTGTGAGCTTTTCCACGAATATATAATGACTTTGGTAAATTGTACCCTCTGATTTGTCAACCATGCTTTACTTTCGAGCTTGTGTTATTTACTCCTGAAGCTTGTGGTATATGTTTCCATGATATCCCGATGGGTTAAACCCATGCCTTCCTTAATATGTGTGAACTCGAAGTTTTCACGAGTCATACTCTTCTAGTATTTTGCCAGATAAAATTTTAACACTACAACTCATTCGAAAATGAGAAGTGAATGAAAGGTTATGCATTGGAGAAGTGGGAGTCGTCCTTGAACCTTTATGTTCATGCCCATGGACACGATGTAGATCCTACCATGGAAGCTTCTTGTAATAATAACTATTTCCTTGATATAATATCATCTGGTATCTGTAATTTCGTCCTTTGCAACCGTTGTCCCGACCATGATTGTTCCCTTTTGACTCTATTTCTTGGACAAGTTAAAGTACTTGCCTTCTGCAAATCAATACACCTGCCCAACCTCTATTTTGATCTACCTTCGAGTATTACCCCCTGGTATCTTGAGGATATCAACCCATTGCACTACTTACGCATTTCTTATGAAGTAATGCCTTTCTTGTCATAGTCACTCCATGGGTTCTCGGTTGTCGTCAACCGAGAACACCGATTAGTGAATCAAATCAACATTGTGATTAAGTACTCCTAGTACTTTGTTGTTGAGAAGTTCAATACTGCATCACGTCATCCCTAGCCTGATTGGCTATATCATTATCATGCTGATTTTAACTGTGCTACCTGGCCCTTATTCCTGGAGTACAACTTTCGACGATGAGCTAATCTTACGTCGATCTTCCTCGTCATATCATTTCTCCATGAACAAGAAACTTGATTTCGAGTTTGTGCCGTACCCATGGTTCCAATAACCTTTTGCTTCATCATTCCTTTAACTTGATGTCATCGCTGATCGATTACATCTTCATGAAATCTCTTGACAAATGTGTCGTGATCATCATCAACATTCAGAGCTCTTCCAAGATATCAATTGAATTCATGATGAGAAATACCATCCTTGCCCTCGATGATTTGTGTTGTCATCGACCACTTTATTGCCTTCCCTCCAACACAAACTTGTTCGTGTTCTGTGTTATACCTTGAGTTCCTTGCTATCCAGCATTTGTTCTTCTTTACCTTGGAGTATTACCATCTTTTATGTCAAGAATGTCATGAGGATTACCCCACCTCTTAAGAATTCTTGGTATAGTGATACTTCTCACCATCACCATTCTTTCTTGGTCCCCGTGTTGATTCCAACAAGTGAACAATGTTGTTTGGATTCTTTCCTTCTAGCAACTCTATTGCTTTGAAGTTAATGGTCGACATTTCATTCTTAGACCATTGGTTATCGAATCACCATTATAACATCGGTCATGCTACCTAAGCCCATATTTCGGGTGCACCTTTCAACCAATGGTTACATTGGGTATGTTTTCCTCGAGCATATCTCCTTATAATGTTATCTCTTGTTCACATTATGGTCGAAATCCATCTGTTTGTAATTCTCGATGAATTTTCGCTGAGCCCATCAGCCCCCTCCTCCTCCTCTCTTTGGTTTAATGATGAACTATTGTTTCGGGAACCCGCTCCCATAGTTCATTTCCCGAGAATCTTGTAATGTCATTTCATTGATTTGTGTTGCACCTTTTCTTCTCGGACATCCTGAGTCGGAGGTATCATGGCACCAATCGGATCTCAATCTCGGTCAGATATGATGGTTGGGACAACTTCCCAGGAGTTATGATGTTGGTCCTTTGATGACCTGGTAATATGATGTCATGCCTAGCACCCATGGCTGGAGGACCTATCATTATAATTTCTTTTGCAAGGATAACCATTCTTCCTGGAGGAAATGGTAGGACTAATTTTATAAGTTGCTCCTGACGAATTCTTTTGAGTATCCAAAGTCTGACCTTTGCTTGAAGACCATGTCAATGCTATCTCGAAGCATGTCTGTGGTACTCCTATTTTCAACAAAAACATTTGAAGCACAATGCTAAATTTTCGTTATCAATTATTCATACACTGTTATTTGGGTAAGGTCATGAAATTTCTCTCCCCTTTCCTAAATGGTTTTCTACCTCCTATCTAGTCATGGATATCATGCTCTGCTTGTCCTTGGGAAGGATATACCCCTGAAATATGTGTTTAAACACCTTTTCCTTTCCATTGTTCTGTTTAACCTGATGATCACATTTCCCTTTCCTTTGTCTTGTTTAACCTTTTCTCGTGGGTTATATGATCTAAGCAGTAATGATTCGCTGCTTATGTAAACACCCTGGTGTACAACCTTGTTAGTAAGACCGTGTTACTATTGTTGATGACATTTGGGTAACCAATGATGGACGAGAACTTTGCCTATTGGTCTGCCTCATTCAATGAGCAGGAAGATGGGTCTCTTCGTCCCTCGCCCTTGGTACCGGCCTTGTTGCCAACATAACCGACATGCTATCCTTTGTCATGCCTTGCTATTGTGACCGTGCAAATGTTAGCGCCTTCCTGCTTTTGACCCACATGGTGGGCCCATAACCCACAGTTCCACATGATTGAAACCTGACTCTCCTGTACACCCTCATGTTTCCAAAGTTATTCCTCACGCGTGGCCTCATATGTAATTCCTGAGCCACCTTCCGAGATATCATCAATTCTGGTATCAGACAAAACACTTATTCATGTTGCTCTGAACCCATTTCACGCCCTGTTTCAGGCATCAAATGATTGCATGCCCCCTCAAAACTTCTCATGGTACCGTCTAACTTTGCTCTCAATATTTTCTTAAGTTTCAATTCGAGAGTTACTTTCCGCCACCTTCCCTAATGTTATCGACCCGATAGTCAACCTTGCTGAGGTTCGTTCACCCGGAATACCCACCCATTATTGTTTCGTAAGTACGATGGAATTCCCGAAGGAAGGGTGCCGACTTCATCACGATGACTTGAAGCAGAGGAAGGAAGACATGAACGTAATGGATTGACCTCTTCGAGAAAAGCAACCACGACTGAGAAGATCCGTTAGAATTTCGCAACCACAACTTTTCCCCTTACACCACCTCTTAAATCTCGGGACGAGATTTCTTGTACTGGAGGAGAATTGTGACGTCCGGGTAATTAAGCTACAATAATTCTCTGCTAATGGTGCCACGTCACTTCGATAATTGTTGCTAATCCCGTGTTAGTTCGAAACTGATTCAAATTAAAATTCAAAATCAAGCAAACAATAAAAGTTTTCAAAAATTAAAACTAAAATGTTCGGAGTGAACCAAATATCGCATAAGTAATTACGGTGGAGAAACCACACCTTTATAAAATGTTTAAATACTATAAGATGAATAAAACAGCAATAAAAACAATTGTTTAAATACCTTTTATAATTAATAAAATGTCAAACTAATTTATTTGAGGACTAGACTTTTTGTGACTATGGTATAAGTTGAAATACTAATTTAGATGCTACATCTATCTTTCACTAAAACTAAAATAATAAGAAACAAAACTAAAACAGAAAAAGTAAAATAAATAAAAGGTCAAAACAAAACAAAAGGGAAAAAGAACCCCCCCCTCTCCCTGGGCCGAATGGCCCAGCTAGCCAACAGCCAGGCCGGCCCACCCGTACCGACCGGCGCAGTGGTGGCCATCCGCCGGCGCTGTCTCCCCTATAAATTGCCCCCCTCCCCTAGGGCGAACCCTAGCTACTCATCTCCCTCTCCCCTCAGATCCACCTCGCCTCTTCCTTCTCCCCCACGAGCTGCTACTTCTCCACTCCGCCATGGCCTCGCCACCGTGAAGCCCGCGGCCACCGTCGCCCGTTCGCCACTCCGACAAGTCCAGGAGCTCCGTCGTGGTCCGCCTCTTCTTCCTCAACACTGGATCGGGACCGGCAGCGACACCACCATGGCATTCTTCCACTTCCCCATCTACAGCGACCACACGACCTCACCGTCGACCTACTCCACCGGTTCTCCCCGCGCCCACTGCCCAGACCCTATGCTCTCACAGTGAGCTCCACCTCCCTCTCCCCCTTTTCCTCGTTGTCATTTTCGACCGCTAGTGCCCGATCCCGACTCGCCCGAGCTAGCCACCGTGCAACCTCGTCGCCGACAGCCGTCCGGTGACCAAATGGTCATGCGCAACTGCTCATCATGCTCGCCTGCGCACGTAAATACCGTCTGGCCTAGTCTTTTGGTCGAACGCGTCCGCTTCTCCGTTTTTCTATCACGACCGATTCCGGCCGTGCGCCGTTGTGCTCGCTGTCATAGCTACACTGTGTCCCCGGCCTCGCTACTGCCTCCATCCGATGTGCCCCACTACCAGCTTTCCAACACTCCCAAAAACACGGCAGATGGTCACTTATACGCGAGATCCGGGCTCGCCGGAGTTGTCGCCGCCGTTCGGCCTCGCAGGCGCACTCCGGTGGCCGAACTGACTCAACGCCGATGTGGCGTCGCGGGCCCCACCGCTCAGCCACTGACCCTTGGTCCCACTTGGCCCGGTTGACCCAGTCAACGCTGACTTGGCTGGCCCTGTTTCCATGACATGTGGGTCCCCCTGTTAAAAGGATTTTTATAAATAACTAAATCTGTAAATTAATCAATTAGCTAATGAAATCACTAATCACTCACTGATCAGTAGGCCCCACCCTTAATTAATCCTAAATAGTTTAACTAAAACCTAATTAAACTACTTGAGGCTGGCATGTGGGTCCCACTAGACCCACTGGTCAGATTTGACCGAGTCAACCACACTGTTGACTCATGACCTCAGCATTGCATCATGATGACATCAGCAGACACTATTCTGGATAACTTTAGAATTAAATAGATAAATAAATTCACTAAATGACTAAAACTTTAGAAAAACATAGAAAATAAACCGTAGCTCAGATGAAAATGTTTTCTACATGAAAGTTGCTAAGAACGACGAGAAGAATCCGAATACGAGCCCGTTCGTCAGCCACACATCCCTAGCATATCGAACACGCAACTTTCCCCCTCCGGTTCATCTGTCCGAAAACACGAAACATCGGGGATACTTTCCCGGATGTTTCCCCCTTTTCCGGTACCACCTATTGCCGCGTTAGGGCACACCTAGCGCCGCTCATTGTCATGTCATGCATCGTCATGCTTATGTTTGCATTGTATTTATTGTTTCTTCCCCCTCTTCTCTCGGTAGACTACGAGACCGATGCTGCTGCTGCCCACTTCGACTACGGAGTTGACGACCTCTCCTTCTTGCCAGAGCAACCAGGTAAGCCCCCCTCCCCTTGTGATCACCAGATATCGCCTATTCTTCTCTCTACTGCTTGCATTAGAGTAGTATAGTATGTTACTGTTTGATTAATCCTATTCTGTTGCATAGCCTGTCATTGTTGCTACAGTTATTTATACCTTACCCTCAATCCTAAATGCTTAGTATAGGATGCTAGTTTATCATCAGTGGCCCTACATTCTTGTCAGTCTGCCTTGCTATACTATCGGGCCGTGATCACTCGGGAGGTGATCACGGGTATATACTTACTTTCATACATACTATACAGATGGTGAGTAAAGTTGGGTCGGCTCGTTGAGTACCCGCGGTTGATTCACGGATTGGGGGCTAAAAGGACATACTTTCCCGACGGCCCTCTAAGTGGATCTTTGTGGCGGAGCGACAGGGCAGGTTGAGACCACCTAGGTGAGAGGTGGTGAGGGAGTCCTAGATTAGGGGGTGTCCGGATGGCCGGACTATGACCTTTGGCCGGACTCCCAGACTATGAAGATACAAGATTGAAGACTCCGCCCCGTGTCCGGATGGGACTTTCCTTGGCGTGGAAGGCAAGCTTGGCGATACGATATGAAGATCTCCTCCCATTGTAACCGACTTTGTGTAACCCTAGCCCTCTTCGGTGTCTATATAAACCGGAGAGTTTTAGTCCGTAGGACGGACAACAATCATACCATAGGCTAGCTTCTAGGGTTTAGCCTCTCTGATCTCGTGGTAGAAACACTCTTGTACTACCCATATCATCAATATTAATCAAGCAGGAGTAGGGTTTTACCTCCATCGAGAGGGCCCGAACCTGGGTAAAAACATCGTGTCCCTGGTCTCCTGTTACCATCCGCCTAGACGCACAGTTCGGGACCCCATACCCGAGATCCGCCGGTTTTGACACCGACATTGGTGCTTTCATTGAGAGTTCCTCTGTGTCGTCACCTTTAGGCCTGATGGCTTCTTCGATCATCAACCACGACACGGTCCAGGGTGAGACCTTTCTCCCCGGACAGATCTTCGTATTTGGCAGCTTCGCACTGCGGGCCAACTCCCTTGGCCATCTGGAGCAGATCGAAAGCCACGCCCCTGGCCATCAGGTCAGGTTTGGAAGCTTAAATTACACAGCCTGTTGACGATCTAACCGACATGCTCGACTTTGACTCCGAAGACATCGACGGTATGGACGCCGATGAAGGAGACGACTAAGAACCAGCACCTACAGGGCACTGGAAAGCCACCTCATCATACGATGTATACATGGTGGACACACCTAACAAAAATGACAACGAGGATCAAAAGGGCGCAAGAAGGGATCGCTCCCTCGAAAAACAATCAAAGCGGCGGCGTAAGCACCACGCCAAGCCCCACCTCGACAAAAACCCAGCCATAGAGCAGGGCGAATCAACGGAAGACGAACATGCCATCGAGCAACCGTCCAAACAGGACAGACAATCCAAACAACCCATTCCAGGGAAAGATAATAGTCCAGACGACCTCACGCTGGACAAATTGCCGGAACGTCAGAACCTCCACCAAAGGCTCGTTGCCACTGCACGTAGCCTGAAAAAGCAGAAGCGGAGGCTCAAAACAGCGGAAGATGCACTCAGGATCAGATGGGGCAAAGTACTCAATACCGCACACAAGTACGGCAATAGTCGTCACACAAAGAGCTATCCGAAGCGGAAACTACTACCGGAATTTGATGAAGAGGCCATAGAGCCCCCACAGTCAAGAAATAAAGAAGCCACAGGGTCGGATAGACGACCCCACGATCGATCTCAAGCGAGAAAGGGCGCCGCCCTCAATACGGCGCGCGATCCGTCCAAGAATTCGCATCAAAAAACTGGCCCAACCAGATCCATCTATGGGCCAAGAAAGCAAGCTCCAGTGAGCAATGCAATGCAAACAATATCCGAACATCGCGGCACACCTACCTACAGGGGCGCCGCACATCCCCTATGTTTTACCGATGAGGTGCTGGATCATGAATTTCCAGCGGGATTCAAGCCCGTGAACATAGAAGCATACGACAGAACAACAGACCCTGGAGTCTGGATCGAGGATTATATCCTCCACATATACATGGCCAGAGGAGATGACCTCCATGCCATAAAATACTTACCCCTTAAGCTTAAAGGGCCAGCCCGGCATTGGCTTAAAAGCCTTCCCGAAAACACCATGGGAAGTTGGGAAGCGCTCGAGGATGCTTTCGGGGCAAATTTTCGAGGGACCTATGTCCGACCTCCGGATGCAGATGATCTGAGTCATATAACTCAGCAGCGAGGAGAGTTAGCCCGGAAACTCTGGAACAGATTCCTTACTAAAAAGAATCAGATAGTTGATTGTCCGGACGCCGAGGCCCTAGCAGCTTTCAAACATAGCATCCGAGACGAATGGCTCGCCAGACACCTCGGCCAAGAAAAGCCAAAAACAATGGCCGCATTAACAAGCCTCATGACCCGCTTTTGCGCAGGAGAGGACAGCTGGTTGGCAAGAAGCAGTACCAGCGACCCGAGCACATCCTAGCTCAGAGATGGAAACGGGAAACCGCGCCATAACAAAGAATAGCGCCGAATCAAGGATAACAGCCCGGTGAGCACGGTGGTCAACGCCGGATTCAAAAGCTCTCGGCAAAATCAGAAAAAGCCGCCACCCAAAGATGACAGGGACGAGCTATCCAACCTCAACAAAATCTTGGACAAAATATGTCAAATCCACAGTACTCCCGGGAGACCTACAAACCATACCCATAGAGATTGTTGGGTCTTCAAGCAGTCCGGCAAACTCAACGCCGAACACAAGGAGCTCGACACACCAAGCGAGGAGGACGACGCACCCCACAAGCAGAACACCGGAGAACAAAAGAAGTTCCCGCAAGAAGTCAAGACAGTAAATTCACTTCAGATAACAAAAGGGAAAAAAAGAACGACGCTTACGAAGACACGCGCCGTACGACCAGCCCCAGAGGAGCACCGCCACTGGTTGTTACAACCAATCACCTTTGATCATCAGGATTACTCCAGAGGAGCCCGGAACACAGGCTGGACTGCCTTGGTCTTGAATCCGATTATTGACGGACTCCAATTTACAAAAGTCCTTATGAACGGTGGCAGTGACTTGAACCTGTTATATCAGGACACAATCCGCAAACTAGGGGTAAACCCAGCTATAATCCGCCATGGCAACACTTCCTTTCAAGGAGTCACGTCGGGTCCATATACCCAAAGTATGTGTTCCCTTTCGTTAGAAGTCACGTTCGGCTCACCCGACAACTTCCGAAGTGAAAAGCTAACATTCCACATCGCCCCATTCGTAAGTCGCTATCAAGCGCTACTGGGACCTGAAGCTTTCGCCCGCTTTAACGCAATACTGCATTATGCATCCCTTACACTTAAAATGCCCGGCCCACGAGGCATCATTTCATTACAGGGGAATATAAATTGACCCCCAAAGTACGGATAAAGGTGCGGCCGCCTGGACAGCCGCCCACTAATCCAGCCCTACTATCCCAGACACGGCTCGACGAGTCCGACGTAAACATACATATGCTTAATAGCCGCATAACCATGTACAAGGGGCTCCACGTGTTCACGCCAGGAACAATACGGATCAATTCTTCCTCCAACTATATTTTGTTTCTTTTAATATAGATTTCTCGCACGCTTATTTTTTACTAAGTTCCTCTCTTTCACAGACGAACATCGTGCTACGCCCGTCCAGGATACGGCACAACGGAGACACAGGCGCAGACGTGCAGCACGGACCCGTTTCAAGGATTCTTTTCAGATTAAGACCCTGCATAAACCGTTTTTACTGTCTCTTGTTGACAACATCCCTAGGTTTTCGCTATAACCGAGGAGGAGGTTGGCGTCTTGGCATGTGGCCACGCCAGAATTTTGCACGTACCTGGACACCAGGGGCTTTTTTACCAAGGGCTCTATTTCGGCCCGTCTTCATAAAAGACCGAATACCTTAGGGAGTGTTCGGCGTCGCGAGTTTGGCCTTATATGCATCAGCTCCGAATCATGTCTTTGGTCAAATGTTGGGTTTGCCCGGCTCCTGTGTTTTGCTGCCTTACGTTCCATTATATCAGCTAACGCGGCACCAGGAGAACTACTGCGATTGTGCCCCGGTTCGGCCAGGCGAGCACCTTAGTAGAGAAAGCCGAAAACTGACTGTCATGATATAGCGAGAGACTGGTCAACCACTCGATGACTTTCAGAATCTTTAGGATTCCTCCGCATTAACGAAGGGACGCTTCCCGGTCAGGCACACTCGCGCCCCAAATTCGGGTGAGCGCGGTGCCCCTAGGGGCTATTCAGTAGCCCCACTGTCAAACTCCTATGGCTAAGTGAAAGTGATAAAGCATTATAGTCCGGTTGCCTAGTTCGCTGTGTCACCACCTCCTTTATGGGACCAAGACGTTGGATTAAGTGTGAAAAGCCGCCTTTTTTGCGAACACCCCCGCATTATATGCGTGGGGGCTGAAGCCAACGACTGCCATCTTTCAGGTTTTATACACATATACGTTAAACGGACGCACTGGAGGCATTATAATTATTGCAAGCACAAGTATAAAAAGCTTTTATATTCTATCAAAATATTTGTTGTACAATAGTACACGCTATTCGAACACAACATCCTTCGAGCACTGCGACTCTATTAAACGAGCGCCATGAAGAACTTCCTCAAAGTAGTGCTTGGCAGGTACTCGGCTTTCGTCCGAATCCCGGGATGCAACAACACTGGCCTTCATATCCGCCCAGTATGTTTTGACACGGGCAAGAGCCATCTGTGCGCCCTCTATGCACGCTGACCTCTTCATTGCATCAGCATGCGGCACCGAACCAAGGAACTGCTGCACCAAGCCAAAATAACTCTTCGGCTCCGGCTTCTCCGGCCACAGACGACTCGCAACATACCTCATGGCGAGTCCGGATAACCTGTTCAGCTCCGCCCAGGCGTCCAAGTGGTCGGATACCGAAAGTGGGTGTTCTGGATTGTGGAACTGCGACCAAAAAAGCTCTTCCAATCCATGGTCACCTCGGCCGCGGAAGTGTTCGGTCGCGTCCGCCGCACTAGCTGCCAAATCCAGATAAGTGTTTTTCGCACTCCACTGTCGGTCTAACGGAGCATACTTGGGGTCTCCGAACTTCATACGCAGCATATAGGGCTTTCTAGCCGTGATATCTCCGGCCTGACGCAGCTCCTCCTTCATAGCTCTCATTGCAGAGCGAGTATCCTTGGCCTCGGCAGTGATCTTTTCAAGGTCCTTCTGAGCCGCCCTATCTTCTTGTTCAAGAAATTTACAGCGGTCGGTAGCATCCTTCAATTTTATGGCCATCTCGGCTAATACTTTCTTGCTCTAGCAGTGAGCAGCCTGTTCCACTTTTAGCTCTTCAGCCGCTTTAACGGCAGCCGCATCACTTCTCCTTGCTTGCTCCTTGGCTCGGGCAAGTTCCGCCCGAAGGTTCTCCACGGCAGCAGCACCATCTACATTAAGCACATATCTTATAAGGCTCGAGCATCGAGATCCTCTTATCAGGTGTCTTTGGAACATACCTTGTGCCTCGTCTAGCCGCTTATTTACAAGCACGATGTTGGCATCTGCTATGTCAAGTTGCCGCTTTAGCTCGGCAGATTCATCAGTCCGGCTAGCCACCGAACGCCTCGCCACCTTCATAGTAAAGGCAACATATTATACCTGGGGTTATGATCCTCTATGCGCCGTCACTCTTGATGACACACAAAGTCTCAGGGGCTACTATTTATACAGGGTGCATTTAATATGCGGCTCTACCAAAGGGTACACCTTTTTACGTACCTCAAAGCCTGTTAGTGAACTCCTGGCAGCCTCGTACAATCCGCTTTCCGCGGATGAAATCCTTCCAATCACCGTATTCATCAACATACGGTGTTCTTCTGAGATGGACGCCCTCCCAAGCAGATCCTTCAGCCCCTCCGACTGCGCACCAGAGGGTGCCGGACTAGCCTGACGACCTTTTCCAGGGTCTGGACTTGGAAAAACCCTCCGAGACGACACCTCGGGGTCGCCTGCCTTGTGAGACGGTGCAACAAGGGGAGGCGTTTCGCTCTCTATCATCTCTGGACGAAGATCCCCTGAAGATGAGCTCTGCTGAGAAGGGATGAGATCCGAACTGCAAGGTAATGTTTCGGTTATCTTCCTCAGAAATAAAACAGGAATGTCATTCATTATGGAACCCCTCCCTTCACTTACGGCTCGGGGGAGAGCAGGTCCCCTTTAGGGGGCAATTCGGCCGGGGCGTTCTCCGGTGCCGAACCCTATGGCGATGATTTCTTCCCCCGTTTTGAGGCCATCACCTCCGGGTCTTCAGAGGCAGTCCTTTTCTTTCCCTGGTCGGGGGAATTTTCGGTTCTTCCCTTCCTAACAGCCTCCATCGCGGAGGCGGTAGCTCCTTGGTTCCCCCCTTCGCCTTCTTCCAAAAGCACGACCTTCAGCATCCTGGTTAGCATGGGATTCATTGCGGTCTCGGGCAGGGGGGCTGGACACCTGATAAGCTTTGCCTTCACTATCCACTATGTTAAGGGAAATTTTGTGATGAAACTACGGATGGTGTGTCCAGATACGGGGCTACTTACCTTAGCATCCGGGCGATTGCAGCTCAGACCTGCGTCCTCGGACAAATCCGGACACCTTGCTTGTGATCCCAAGAACAATCTATACATCTCCATGGGTGTCGCGCCCATGAAATGTTGGAGGACTCATGGTCCCTCCGGATTAAATTCCCACAGGCGCAGAGGGCGACGTTTGCAGGGCAGTGTGCGGCGAATCAGCATAACTTGCGCCACTACGATCAAATTGATATCTCTTTCTAGAAGATCTCGAATGCGGTCCTGCAGCAAGGGCACGTCTTTGGACGGCCCCCAGATAAGCCCTTCATTGACCCATGACGCTAGCCGTGGTGGGGGACCCGAGCGAAAAGCAGTTGGCGCTACCCACGTGGTGCCCCTGGGGGCTGTGATGTAAAACCAGTCCCGTTGCCATAAGCCAAACTCCTCTTGAAAAGAGCCCTCAGGCCATGGAGCGTCGGCCATCTTGCTTATTATAGCTCCTCTGCACTCAGCGTGCTGCCCCTCAATCATCTTCGGTTCCACCTTGAAGGTTCTAAGCCACAATCCGAAGTGAGGAGTAATATGGAGGAAGGCCTCACACACGACAATGAATGATGAGATTTGGAGGATGGACTCTGGAGCTAAGTCGTGGAACTCCAGCCCGTAATAAAACATAAGCCCGCTCACGAAGGGATCAATCGGGAAGCCTAGCCCCCGAAGGAAGTGAGATATGAACACCACGCTCTCATCGGGCTGGGGAGTGGGAATGGCCTGCCCTTGAGCAGGCAGCCTATGCGAGATTTCGCCGGTTAGATACCTGGCGTCTCTCAGCTTTCGCACATCTTCTTCCGTAACGAAGGAAGGCATCCACCGGCCATGAAGGTCAGAGCCGGACATCGTCGAAGGTCCGAAGCACCTAAAACTAGAGCTTTGGGTGTTGGAACTCGAAGCGAAGGGCAGATTCGATTGGATTGAAAAGAAAGGAGTCGAGCCTTGGTCTCTTTATAAAGGGGTTGAATACCAAGAGCCCTCCTCATAACCATTTGGGACTCGCTTTCAATTAGGGAGTCATACCAAAGGCACGGTTGGGTTACCCATGCCCGTATTAATGAGAATCCTGGAATAAGGGGACACGATCTCTGCTTTGACAAGACATGCCAAGGAAACCGCCTTGCTAAACGTGCTGAGGTGGAACAGTAAAATGATTCGAACAAAAGCCTGGCCGTGGCGTGATGTAATGCTGTGGAATACGTCAGCAGATTAGATTGGTGCAAATATTATTCTCTCTATGGTGGCATGTGGAACTTATTTTGCAGAGCCGGACACTATCCTTGTGTTCAACATCTTCTATGAAGTATTCGGAGGAGGAACCCGCCTTGCAATGCCGAAGACAACTTGCGCGCCAGACTCGTCGTCATTGAGGCCTGGTTTAGGGGCTACTAAGGGAGTCCTGGATTAGGAGGTGTCCGGATGGCCGGACTATGACCTTTGGCCGGACTCCCAGACTATGAAGATACAAGATTGAAGACTCCGTCCCGTGTACGGATGGGACTTTCCTTGGCGTGGAAGGCAAGCTTGGCGATACGATATGAAGATCTCCTCCCATTGTAACAGACTCTATCTATATAAACTGGAGAGTTTTAGTCCGTAGGACGGACAACAATCATACCATAGGTTAGCTTCTAAGGTTTAGCCTCTCTGATCTCGTGGTAGATCCACTCTTGTACTACCCATATCATCAATATTAATCAAGCAGGAGTAGGGTTTTACCTCCATCGAGAGGGCCCGAACCTGGGTAAAAACATCGTGTCCCTTGTCTCATGTTACCATCCGCTTAGATGCACAGTTCAGGACCCCCTACCCGAGATCCGTCAGTTTTGACACCGACAGGTGGGCCTCGCCCTGGTCGGCGTCTGTGGTTACATAAATTAACACGTTTAACAAGATCTTGGTATTTGATCTGAGTTGGGTCATTGACCTTATACGCACTAACCGCCAAGTGGGACAAGATATGGGCAACCGGCGTCGTGGTATCAGCCGAAGCCTTCTAGACATCAGTGACTGAGCGGCACATGCCAGGTTGGACTGGAACGCCTGTCCTTGTATAAGGAAAGCTAGGTCTGCTCATCGGCCGCGTACGCAACGTGCAAGTTTGCAATGGGCGATGGGCCCAAACCCCTGCGTGCATAGGATTTAGACCGGCGTGCTGACTGATACGTCCATTTTGCATCATGCTTTTATATCAATATTTATTGCATTATGGGCTATTATTACACGTTATGTCACAATACTTATGGCTATTCTCTCTTATTTTACAAGGTTTGTCATGAAGAGGGAGAATGCCGGCAGCTGGGATTCTGGCTGGAAAAGGAGCAAATATTGAAAACCTATTCTGCACAGGTCCAAAAGTCCTGAAACTCCACGAAAGTCATTTTTGGAATTAATAAGAATTATTGAGCAAAGAAAGTACTAGAGGGTGCCCACACCCTGGCCACGAGGGTGGGGGGCGTGCCCACCCCTACTGGGTGCGCCCCCCTGTCTCGTGGGCCCCCTGGTGGCCCTCCGGTGCCCATCTTCTACTATATGAAGGATTTTACCCTGGAAAAAATCATAAGCAAGCTTACGGGACGAAACTCCGCTGCCACGAGGCGGGACCTTGGCGGAACCAATCTAGGGCTCCGGCAGAGCTGTTCTGCCGGGGAAACTTCCCTTCGGGAGGGGGAAATCATCACCATCGTCATCACCAACGATCCTCTCATCGGGAGTGGGTCAATCTCCATCGACATCTTCACCAGCACCATCTCCTCTCAAACCCTAGTTCATCTCTTGTATCCAAAACCACAAATTGGTACCTGTGGGTTGCTAGTAGTGTTGATTACTCCTTGTAGTTGATGCTAATTGGTTTACTTGGTGGAAGATCATATGTTCAGATCCTTAATGCATATTAATACTCCTCTGATTATGAACATGAATATGCTTTGTGAGTGGTTACCTTTGTTCCTGAGGACATGGGTGAAGTCTTGCTATTAGTAGTCATGTGAATTTGGTATTCGTTCGATATTTTGATGAGATGTATGTTGTCTCTCCTCTAGTGGTGTTATGTGAACGTCGACTACATGACACTTCACCATTATTTGGGCCTAGAGGAAGGCATTGAGAAGTAATAAGTAGATGACGGGTTGCTAGAGTGATAGAAGCTTAAACCCTAGTTTATGCGTTGCTTCGTAAGGGGCTGATTTGGATCCACTAGTTTCATGCTATGGTTAGGTTTACCTTAATACTTCTTTTGTAGTTGCGGATGCTTGCAATAGGGGTTAATCACAAGTGGGATGCTTGTCCAAGAAGGGGCAGTACCCAAGCACCGGTCCACCCACATATCAAATTATCAAAGTAACGAATGTGAATCATACGAGCATGATGAAACTAGCTTGACGATAATTCCCATGTGTCCTTGGGAGCGCTTTTCTCATTATAAGAAATTGTCCAGGCTTATCCTTTGCTACAAAAATGATTGGGCCACCTTGCTGCACCTTATTTACTTTCATTGCTTGTTACCCGTTACGAATTATCCTATCACAAAACTATCTGTTACCTACAATTTCAGTGCTTGCAGAGAATACCTTACTGAAAACCGCTTGTCATTTCCTTCTGCTCCTCGTTGGGTTCGACACTCTTACTTAATGAAAGGACTGCGATAGATCCCCTATACTTTTGGGTCATCAAGACTCTTTTCTGGCGCCATTGCCGGGGAGTGAAGCGCCTTTGGTGAGTAGAACTTGGTAAGGAAACATTTATATAGTGTGCTGAAATTTCCTGTCACTTGTTACTATGGAAACTAATCCTTTGAGGGGCTTGTTCGGGGCATCTTCGCCCCGAACAGTAGAGCAAAGAGATGGAACATTGCTAGCTAATCCTTTTGCAGGAGATGGAACATTGCATCCCGATTTACACCTTATCTATGTGGATGAAGTTTGTGGATTATTTAAGCTTACAGGTATTCCCGATGATATTGTTAAAAGGAAGGTTGAAATGATCTAGATGACGACTAGAGGGGGGGTGAATAGGAGTTTTAAAACTTTTTCGGATTTGGCTTTATCCTAATGCGGAATTAAACTAATGGATACTTTTGAAGCACAAATCCTAAATATGCTAGGCTCAACTAAGTGCACCAACAACCTATGCTAAACAAGATAGGAAATTAAGCAAACTAGCAAGCACAAACTATATCACAAGATATGGAAATGAAGGAACAACTAAGCAATTCAACTATCACAAGATATATCAATATGGGCAAGTATGAATTGCGGAAAGTAAAGGGTGTGGGTATGAGATAACCACAAGTGAGTCGGGGACGCGGATTTATCCCGAAGTTCACACTCGTGAGAGTGCTAATCTCCGTTAGAGCGGTGCCGTAGCCAAAGCTCCGGGGCGTCACCAAGTGACTCACCGTATTCTCCCTTTCGAGTCACCCCCAACGGATGAGCCTCGATTCACTCGGGGTTGGTCTTGAAGGCGACCACCACACCTTTACAAACCTCTCCGGAGCACACCACAACCACGGAAGCTTCCGGAGGAACTTGACCACCTAGGCCACTTGAACACCCTTCCTCGGAGCACACCACAAAAGGAAGCTTCCGGGGGAACCTTGGCCACATAGGCCTCTTCACAATCTTCTCAATATATCACCAAACCGTCTAGGAGGCGAAGCCTCCAAGAGTAATAAACTCACGGGCTCTCACACGAACAAATCGATGCGGGGAGCTCAAACCAATGCAACAAATGCAATGCAAGGTCAAGCAACAAATGCTCAACTCACTCTCTCAATCTCACAAGATGCAACTCAAGAAAGTGGGAGATTGAAGAGAGGGGATGCAATGGAGGAAATCAACAAATGACTCCAAGATCCATCCACAAATCACCCTTCACTTAGAAGGGAGATAGGGGTTTGGGAGAGGTGGTAAGAGGCTCAAAATGATGTTTAGAATGTGAATGAACAACCCCCAAACCGGTGGGGAGGAAGGGCTCTTTTATAGCCAACTTCCAAAACTAGCCGTTGGGGCTCCAACGGACACTTCCTGGACACCCCGTGCCCACGGGGGTTTAGACCCCGTGCCCACGGGGTCCCGTGCGCACGGTACAAGCCCGTGTGCACGGGGCCCCGTGCCCACGGGGGTCAAAAACCCCGTGTCCACGGGGTACCCAGAACAGCCTGCAGCAGCCCACTAAAACAGTGATAACTTTGGCATACGGACTCCGAATTCGATGATCTTGGGCTCGTTTTGAAGCTATGGAAAAGCCCAAGGTCCTCACATAGAGAACCACCCAAGATCAACAATAAATAATGATGCAAGTAATGCAAAGGTTTGAGCTCTCTACATGCGACATGATCAAGCTACTTGCCCGAGAGTCCCTCTTGATAGTACGGCTATCAAACCTATAATCCGGTCTCCCTCCAAGCACCATGAGACCGGCAAAACTAGGAAAACCTAGCTAAGGTATACCTTTGCCTTGCATATTCAACTTGAGCTTGGTGATGACTCCAATGCTTGTCTCAAGTTGGAATCCCTTTCTTGTCCACAACCACTTGGTGAAGATGCTTGAATTGATTCCTCATATTGCAATGAGGGAAGCCTTAACTTAAGCCCATCTTCACATGAGCATTATCATGATGTGGACCGCAAGCTTCAAAGCATATAACCTCCGGCTTCTCATCTTGCACTTGGACTCCTCGAACCCGATGACCATCACCACTTGATGTCATCCACACATAGGCTACTTGAGATCTTTCCTTTTGATGCAAGCCCATGAGAAACACCTAACCCACATAGACATACCAAACACATAGCATGGGTTAGGTAACAAAGCACAATTC
Organism: Triticum aestivum; assembly: GCF_018294505.1. Taxonomy (NCBI): domain Eukaryota; kingdom Viridiplantae; phylum Streptophyta; class Magnoliopsida; order Poales; family Poaceae; genus Triticum; species Triticum aestivum. Next base: position 712,556,988 of record NC_057798.1, on the reverse strand, counting down.
ACAATTACTTACCATACCACTAGATCACTTGATCTCACGTGGTACAATGTTTGTGCTTTGAGAGTTGACCACTTAGATATAATCTTCGAGCTTCATCTTGGTCAACCAACATCTTTACTCGAAGCTCCATCTTGGTTTCTTGAAAGCCACAATGAACTCTTCATTTCCCTTCATTGCTTCAAGACTATATCACCAAAGACTCTTCCATGACCATATCAAGTTCCACTATGAATATCATCTTGGTCACCACTTGCCCTTCTAAAAACTCCATCACAATCTCTTGAGAGGCATAATGAATTCGTCACTCTAGTTGCTTGCTTCAAGACTTGATCAACCGAAACCCAACACATGAGCTCACCATGATCTTGTCTTGAGACCATAACTTGAATTCTTCTCTTTGATTATTCTCTCAAGCCTTGATCCTCAGAAGCCCAAATATATCAATCTTTGAGATCCTCCAATGCACTCCATCATGAACATAATTAGATTAGGCATTGAAACCAATCTTGATGGCTTCAATAGAAGTACCCGAAGACCAACTTGAAACCTCACTGGATATGGGATCTCGAGAGCCAACACCTAGGCCCAGTGAGCATGGGGTATCCAGAGAGTTGACACTCGACCCCGTGCGCACGGTACAAGCCCGTGTGCACGGGGTATCCAGAGAAGGATACCATGAGGACTTCTTCGGATGCTTTGATGGCAGACTTCACAAAACAGCCCAATGCACTTCAAGCATCACTATGGAACATATCTTCATATAAGATTCAATGCACTTGATGCTCCATAGGAATTGTCATTTAGTACCAAAGCATAGGGCAAATATATCTTCATATATATGGACTTCATCCTTGATTCTGTCCAATATCCTTGAGGCACTATCTTCATATATATATGGACTTCATCCTTGATTCCGTCCAATATCCTTGAGGCACTATCTTCATATATATGGACTTCATCCTTGATTCCGTCCAATATCCTTGAGGCACTATCTATGGACAAAACCTTCAAATATATCTCACTGAAAACATTAGTCCATAGAGATTGTCATTTAATTACCAAAACCACACTTAGGGGCTACATGCCCTTTCAATCTCCCCCATTTTGGTAATTGATGACAATCTCAACAAGAGGGTTTATATAATGAATTTAAAACAAGTATGCAATCTATCCGAGAATAAATTGTATACTTGAGGTGGTTTTGATAGCTTCAAACATCACAAAGATAGTTGATGTTATCAAAACCAGTTGTACTAGCATCGAAATACTACACAAGAATTTGATGCTAGTAGAACCACAATATATAGAGCAAACTCCCCCACAATATATGCACAGGAAATAACTTGGTGGAGTTTCCTCTATATACACATCCATGCAATGAGCAAGCACAACAAAAGTAGATAAGCATGAATGACAGGAACCAACCCACTTCACCTAAACCCTCTAAACTTCTCCCCCATTGGCAACAAGTGCCAAAATGGAAGAAAAATCTAGACGGCCAATATAGTATGAGTTCCTCCTTAATTTGTGCATTTCTCATATTATGAGTGGAATCAAATGCACATATCCAGTTATGAACAAACGAAGAAATTCACACTATATTGAGCATCCATAGAATGCACCAAAATGATATGACAAAGAATCAAACATTCAAAGGATCCAAAGAACATATTTTGGACAAGGGATAATGGAGATATCCAATATGATAATCATGCTAAGCATGGGTCCAAAATATATCCAACAACTCATGAGTGCAAACATATATGCAAAACATACAAGCACTCACTCAACAAGTACTAATCATGCCATGATGCAACACACACAATGTTGACTCTAACTTGAATAAATGCATGAAGTAAGTACTTGTTACCAAGAGAGAAAGCATTGGTTCAAGAGGCCCTTGATCTAGTACGCGAACATGAGGGACTTGATCTTGTTCTTGGATAGGTATATGATCTCCCATAACATCTTGCTCTTGTGTTGGGGGTGATGACTTCCCTTATGGTCGATCCACAAGAGGGGCTCTTACTCCTTCTTCTTCTACATGGACAAGGGGTGTTTCTTGTGGAAGAATATGACCAATCCCCATTGTACTTGTAGCTTGGGAAGGAGCCTCATCACCTACAACACTTGAAACAAATTGCTCCTCATGGAAGCCGTTATTCTCATCACACTCCACATTCACCATTTCCTCAACACATCCCGTGGATTTATTGAGAATATAGTAAGTGTGGGAGTTTGATGCATATCCAACAAAAAGACCCAAATTTTGTATAACCGGGTTTACATGGTGAGAATGAAACACTTACAACCGAACCGGGTTTTCATTTATCTTCTCTCTCAAATCAATGAATCAACCAAGCTTGGCTCTAATAATTTTCCATGGTGTCTCCACCTTCCTCATGAATAAGCCAATCATCCAATGCTTCTCCAATGTACCTAAAACACATTAAGGTACAATTTGGTCCCCAAACTTATTGGGTCCGAAGTAGTAAGCACAACCACAATACATAGGGCAAACTCCACAATAAGTATGTGCAAAAGGATATGAACTTGAATTTCATGCACACCTTTAACCATTAATGATATTATGGAGTTTACCCTATATAGAGGATCAAGAGAGCAAGCAAGGCATGAAGAAGTATATAAATAAATATGCATGCACATGCCTACCAAGATCCAAAGAGATATAATTTGGCAAAAGAACACTTAAAAGATGAATACTCCAATAATGACATACAAGCATTCAAGTTGTCCAAATTATATCAAAGTGACGAATCCACACAGGACCGCACACAAAGTACAACATATGAACTAAGCAAAAACCAAAGAGCATATAGGATATACATTACACACATGCTCAAAGGCTTATCTCACTCAAGTAGATAATAGATAGTACAAGGAGTGAGATAAGGCAAGTTGAAGCACAAGCCGAGAAGAAGATGATCATAAAATTCTACCACAAGAAGAAATACCAATTGGTATTTGGAATTAACACTCGGTGGTAGAATCCGAAGAAGCACAAGATCATAATCAACAAACACCCCGTGCGCACGGGGGTCAAAAGACCCCGTGCACACGGGGTATCCAGGGAGTTACACAGTACCCCGTGCGCACGGGGGTCAAAAGACCCCGTGCGCACGGGGTACCCAGAGAGTTACGCAACACCCCATGCGCACGGGGGTCAAAAGACCCCGTGCGCACGGGGTATCCAGAACTTTTCTGGTGCAACTTTCTGGATACCACGGCAGGCATACAACAGAGGCAAATAACCACCTAAAAGAGATAATTAATGGATACTCTGAGAATCTGAATTTCAAATGAGCTTGACATACCACATAGTGACTAGATAATATTGAGTATCAATACTATGTGGTATTTCTCATATTCACATTTTGGGTTTGTGATGCGCACAAAACATAACACTCCCCCATAATGTGATGATCCACTAATATCTCGCAAGAGCCAAACAACATACAAATAAGGCTCAAGACAACAAGCAACACTATATGATGTGCAATGCAACCTACACATGCTAGATAACACAAATCAAGCATACTAGGAAGTACAACATATAAATGCACATGCTAGATACAAAACCTAAGCATGCAGGGGGCGAGTAACTTTCAATGTAAGCAATACAAATACAAGTTACCACAAGGAGGAACACTGGATAGATAATATGAAGATAATCCACATGACTTGGCTCGAACAAATAAATGGTGAATATTCTTTTCTTCATGAACTAGCCAAATCTCCAATGTCCTCCACACACCTATTGATCAAGGTTGAGCTTGATGGTCCCCAACCAAGTTGGGTCCTAAGAAGTTAGACACAATAGGCTTGGCAACCCAAATGGCCTTTTCCATTTCCAAACCACTTTGGGCGCCAACAAACTTGGCAAACAAATTGCCAACAACATCCTTCCTAAGCAAATAATGATCATTGACTAGAGGAGGCTTAGGGATGTTACCGTTGGGACAAGATGAAGATATGTGTCCCTTCTCACGACAAATATAGCAACATGTGCTCCCCCTTCTCTTCTTCTTTACTTTCTCAATTTGGGGAGCATTTCCTTGGTTCATTATTGGTAGTGGCCTTTCTTCAGCTTGAGGTTGACCTTGAGATTGAACTTGAGGTTGACCTTGAGATTGAACTTGAGGCCGCTTCCCTTGTTGCTTCACATTTGAAGCCTTCTTCTTCAATGGACAAGATCTCACATGGTGTCCAACATTCTTGCACTTGAAGCATGTGATGTTGGCCGGATTCTTGACTTGGTCTTGTTCCTTATTCCTTTTCTCGGACTTCTTGTTGTTGGAGATGAAACCAAGTCCACCCTTGTCATGAGGGGATTTTTGACCACTCAAAATATTGTTGAGAGTGGAATTTCCTTCATGACACATTTCCAAGTCTTTCTTCAAAATAGTGACTTGAGCCTTGAGCTCTTTGTTTTCCTCTACAAGGTTAGTATCAACAAAAGTACTAGAGGAAGTAGAAACTTCATTATTAGAGCAACAAGGCAATGAGAGCAATTCATCACAAGAATCAGCTATAATATGTCTAGATGAATTACTAGGACTAGCACATGTCAATAAATCATTTTGAGTAAATATAGTGCTAATGTCCACATGAGGCTCACGAGATGTTACCTTAGTCACAATAGCCTCATGAGCTAACTTTAGCCTTTCATGGGAGATTAGAAGGTCATCATGAGAGCCCGAGAGCTTTTCATGACTTTCTTCTAATTTCCCATAATTGCTAGTTAGCAAAACAAGTTGAGCCCTTAGCTCAACATTCTCCTTCAAGATAGATGCTTCACAAGAAGTAGAGTTAGTAGCACAAGCATCATTGACAATATGAGAGGAGCTAGAAGAAACTAGAGACTTCACATGAGTAGCTTGAAGTTCCTCATAAGACTTAGAGAGTTTGGTGAGCTCTCCTTTGACATTCTTGTAGACAAGGTCAAGGTGCTCAAAATCCTCTTTAAGTTGATCATGAGCAACTTCAATCTCTTCTTTAGAAGATTCTAAGTCTCTAAGAGTTTCTAGAGCATCAAGAAGGTTACAATCAAGTTTTTCATTTTGTTCTTGCTCTTCGTGAAGTAAATCATTACACTTTCCAAAATGAGTGATAAGATCTTTAAACATCTCATAAGTGTTCTTATTTACCCCACGAAGAGAATTACCAATTTCATATATTTCTTGACTCATATCCCTATCACATTCATCATTACTCTCATCAATATCATTACAAAGAGTAGATGATACCTCAGTATTACCTCTTGCCATGAGGCACATGTGAACATCGGAGGTTGATGATGATTCTTTTGGAGAGGGAGTTTCTTTATCATCAAGAGTAGGATATCCATGTCCATGCTCTTGACACTCATAGCATTTCCTCTCCAACAAGGTGATGTCCTTCTTTGCTCCTCTAGCAATTTCCTCATTAATGATGTGTGCACTATTTTCTCTTGTTTCCTCTACATGGTTAGTCAAACAACAACTAGAGGAAATAGAAGCACATAGATCATGGAAACAAGGAGTATCAAGCATATCATCACAAAAGGTATTCAAGGAATCTCCAAATGATATGCATGGACTATCAGCACAAGAATGTAAGTCATTTTTGCTAGATATGCTCAAGTCCATAGAATCTACAACACTACCATGTATACATGTAAGATCATCAATGTTGAGCACATCATCACAATCATCACAAATGATATTTTCACTCACCATGTCATTACCTTGGGACATGCCACATGATGGTGAGGCGGAAGAAGTTGAAATGTCCAAGTACACGGAGGAAGAAGCAATATGGAGATCTTCATGATTTGAAGATGTGGAGACCTCCTCGATTAGCTCCTCCGGAAGATGATGAACATCAACAAGATTGGACCCACCATATATTTCTTCAAGTTTGGTCCACATATCATGAGCCGTCACACAAGTCATGATAGACTCAAATACTTCGAGGGATATAAACCGGATTATGGCATTCTTAGCACTATATCCACAAAGCATATCATCATTTTCCTCACTAGTTGGAAAAAGGTCGTCCTTCCACGGAGAAGCCCCTACAAGAACAATTCGCACAAAACATGGACCCATGGTCCGAAAATGACAAAGCATGCGAATTTTCCACAAGTGATAGTTTGTGCCACTAAAACAAAAGGTGTCATCATGCACTATACCACTAGTCGACATCTTTACTCTCTAGGCGGTGAAGCCTACCAAGGAGAGACCAAAGCTCTGATACCAATTGAAATGATCTAGATGACGACTAGAGGGGGGGGGGTGAATAGGAGTTTTAAAACTTTTACGGATTTGGCTTTATCCTAATGCGGAATTAAACTAACGGATACTTTTCAAGCACAAATCCTAAATATGCTAGGCTCAACTAAGTGCACCAACAACCTATGCTAAACAAGATAGGCAATTAAGCAAACTAGCAAGCACAAACTATATCACAAGATATGGAAATGAAGGAACAACTAAGCAATTCAACTATCACAAGATATATCAATATGGGCAAGTATGAATTGCGGAAAGTAAAGGGTGTGGGTATGAGATAACCACAAGTGAGTCGGGGACGCGGATTTATCCCGAAGTTCACACTCGTGAGAGTGCTAATCTCCGTTAGAGCGGTGCCGTAGCCAAAGCTCCGGGGCGTCACCAAGTGACTCACCGTATTCTCCCTTTCGAGTCACCCCCAACGGATGAGCCTCGATTCACTCGGGGTTGGTCTTGAAGGCGACCACCACACCTTTACAAACCTCTCCGGAGCACACCACAACCACGGAAGCTTCCGGAGGAACTTGACCACCTAGGCCACTTGAACACCCTTCCTCGGAGCACACCACAAAAGGAAGCTTCCGGGGAACCTTGGCCACATAGGCCTCTTCACAATCTTCTCAATATATCACCAAACCGTCTAGGAGGCGAAGCCTCCAAGAGTAATAAACTCACGGGCTCTCACATCGAACAAATCGATGCGGGGAGCTCAAACCAATGCAACAAATGCAATGCAAGGTCAAGCAACAAATGCTCAACTCACTCTCTCAATCTCACAAGATGCAACTCAAGAAAGTGGGAGATTGAAGAGAGGGGATGCAATGGAGGAAATCAACAAATGACTCCAAGATCCATCCACAAATCACCCTTCACTTAGAAGGGAGATAGGGGTTTGGGAGAGGTGGTAAGAGGCTCAAAATGATGTTTAGAATGTGAATGAACAGCCCCCAAACCGGTGGGGAGGAAGGGCTCTTTTATAGCCAACTTCCAAAACTAGCCGTTGGGGCTCCAACGGGCACTTCCTGGACACCCCGTGCCCACGGGGGTTTAGACCCCGTGCCCACGGGGTCCCGTGCGCACGGTACAGGCCCGTGTGCACGGGGCCCCGTGCCCACGGGGGTCAAAAACCCCGTGTCCACGGGGTACCCAGAACAGCCTGCAGCAGCCCACTAAAACAGTGATAACTTTGGCATACGGACTCCGAATTCGATGATCTTGGGCTCGTTTTGAAGCTATGGAAAAGCCCAAGGTCCTCACATAGAGAACCACCCAAGATCAACAATAAATAATGATGCAAGTAATGCAAAGGTTTGAGCTCTCTACATGCGACATGATCAAGCTACTTGCCCGAGAGTCCCTCTTGATAGTACGGCTATCAAACCTATAATCCGGTCTCCCTCCAAGCACCATGAGACCGGCAAAACTAGGAAAACCTAGCTAAGGTATACCTTTGCCTTGCATATTCAACTTGAGCTTGGTGATGACTCCAATGCTTGTCTCAAGTTGGAATCCCTTTCTTGTCCACAACCACTTGGTGAAGATGCTTGAATTGATTCCTCATATTGCAATGAGGGAAGCCTTAACTTAAGCCCATCTTCACATGAGCATTATCATGATGTGGACCGCAAGCTTCAAAGCATATAACCTCCGGCTTCTCATCTTGCACTTGGAATCCTCGAACCCGATGACCATCACCACTTGATGTCATCCACACATAGGCTACTTGAGATCTTTCCTTTTGATGCAAGCCCATGAGAAACACCTAACCCACATAGACATACCAAACACATAGCATGGGTTAGGTAACAAAGCACAATTCACAATTACTTACCATACCACTAGATCACTTGATCTCACGTGGTACAATGTTTGTGCTTTGAGAGTTGACCACTTAGATATAATCTTTGAGCTTCATCTTGGTCAACCAACATCTTTACTCGAAGCTCCATCTTGGTTTCTTGAAAGCCACAATGAACTCTTCATTTCCCTTCATTGCTTCAAGACTATATCACCAAAGACTCTTCCATGACCATATCAAGTTCCACTATGAATATCATCTTGGTCACCACTTGCCCTTCTAAAAACTCCATCACAATCTCTTGAGAGGCATAATGAATTCGTCACTCTAGTTGCTTGCTTCAAGACTTGATCAACCGAAACCCAACACATGATCTCACCATGATCTTGTCTTGAGACCATAACTTGAATTCTTCTCTTTGATTACTCTCTCAAGCCTTGATCCTCAGAAGCCCAAATATATCAATCTTTGAGATCCTCCAATGCACTCCATCATGAACATAATTAGATTAGGCATTGAAACCAATCTTGATGGCTTCAATAGAAGTACCCGAAGACCAACTTGAAACCTCACTGGATATGGGATCTCGAGAGCCAACACCTAGGCCAAGTAAGCATGGGGTATCCAGAGAGTTGACACTCGACCCCGTGCGCACGGTACAAGCCCGTGTGCACGGGGTATCCAGAGAAGGATGCCATGAGGACTTCTTCGGATGCTTTGATGGCAGACTTCACAAAACAGCCCAATGCACTTCAAGCATCACTATGGAACATATCTTCATATACGATTCAATGCACTTGACGCTCCATAGGAATTGTCATTTAGTACCAAAGCATAGGGAAAATATATCTTCATATATATGGACTTCATCCTTGATTCTGTCCAATATCCTTGAGGCACTATCTTCATATATATATATGGACTTCATCCTTGATTCCGTCCAATATCCTTGAGGCACTATCTTCATATATATGGACTTCATCCTTGATTCCGTCCAATATCCTTGAGGCACTATCTATGGACAAAACCTTCAAATATATCTCACTAGAAACATTAGTCCATAGAGATTGTCATTTAATTACCAAAACCACACTTAGGGGCTACATGCCCTTTCAAAGGTCTTTCCTTTATCTTTGAAGGGAGACGCATTGACATGGTATAGGCTATGTGATGATACGGGATCTTGGAATCATAAATGATTGAAGTTGGAATTTCACCAGAAGTTCTATCATATGCATCTTGTTCATCGTGATCGTAATTACATATATAATTTCTGGACTCACAAAGGAGAAAGCATCTCTCAAGCTTGGGGGAGGCTTAAGTCAATGTTATATTCATGCCCCAATCATGAGCTCTCAAGAGATATGATTATTCAAAAAATCCATGCTCGGCTTTCTCTCAATGATGGCACCATGCTCCATTTCCTGTGTTGGTTCTTATATGTTGAATACTATTGAATTCAAGTGGGATTTATTGGAAAGAATTAAACGCAACTCTGAAGGTTGGGGCTCCGACGATGGTAAGGAGTCAGGTATGACACCTAAGTTTGATTGTGTTAAATCTTTTATGGATACCGAAGCTTTTCGTGGATTTAGCGCTAAATATGGACTTGACTCTGAGATAGTAGCTTCTTTCTATGAATCTTTTGCTACTCACGTTGATCTCCCTAAGGAGAAGTGGTTTAAATATAATCCTCCCATTGAACTAAAAGTAGTTGCACATGTTACAGTTGAAGAAAAGACTATCACCTATAATGATCCTATTGTTCCTACTACTTATGTTGAGAAACCACCTTTTCCTGTTAGAATAAAGGATCATGCTAAAACTTCAACTGTGGTTCGTAAGAGTAATAATAGAACATATACACCTCTTGAGCAAATTAAAGTTGAACCTATTATTGCTATGGTTAAAGATCTCTTGGATGATAATATAGATGGGCATGTTATTTACTTCTATGATGAAGCTGCTAATATTGCTAGACCAGATGCTAAGATGCATAGACCTGTTGTAGGCATGCCTGTTATTTCTGTTAAAATAGGAGATCATTGTTATCATGGCTTATGTGATATGGTTCTAGTGCAATACCTATTTCCTTATATAATGAAATTATGCATGATATTGCACCTGCTGAGTTAGAAGATATTGATGTTACAAATAAACTTGCTACTAGAGATACTATTTCACCATTTGGGATTGTTAGAGATGTTAAAGTCTTGTGTGGGAAAGTTAAATATCCTATTGATTTTATTGTTCTTGGTTCCCCACAAGATAGCTTTTGTCCCATTATATTTGGTAGACCCTTCCTGAATACTTTTAATGCTAAGCTCGATTGTGAAAAGCATGTTGTTACAATTGGCTTGGGGGATATGAAACATGAGTTTAATTTTGCTAAATTTCATAGACAACCCCATGATAAAGAATTTCCTAGTAAGGATGAAATTATTGGTCTTGCTTCTATTGCCATGCCTCCTACCGATCAGTTAGAATAATATTTGCTAGACCATGAAAATGACATGTTTATGAATGAAAGAAGGGAAATAGATGAAGTATTCCTTCAACAGGGTCCTATTCTGAAACACAACTTGCCTGTTGAAATCCTAGGGGATCCCCCTCCACCCAAGAGTGATCCCATGTTTGAGCTCAAACCTTTACCTGATGATCTTAAATATGTGTATCTTGATGAAAAGAAGATATATCCAGTTATTATTAGTGCTAAACTTTCGGAGCAAGAAGAGGAAATATTATTGAAAACTCTGAAGAAGCATTGTACTGCTATTGGATATACTCTGGATGATCTTAAGGGCATTAGTCCCACTCTATGCCAAAATAAAATAAAATTGGACGAAGGTTCCAAACCAGTTAGAGATCATCAACGACGGTTAAATCCTAAGATGAAAGAAGTGGTAAGAAAGGAGATACTAAAGCTCCTTGAGGAAGCTATAATTTATCCCCTTGCTGATAGTGATTGGGTAAGTCTTGTCCATTGCGTCCCTAAGAAGGGAGGTATTACTATTGTTCCTAATGATAAATATGAATTGATCCTGCAAAGAATTGTTACAAGTTATAGGATGGTATTGATTTCCATAAATTAAATAAAGCTACTAAGAAATATCATTAACCTTTACCTTATATTGATCAAATTCAAGAAAGACTATCCAAACATACACATTTCTGCTTTCTAGATGGTTATTCTGGTTTCTCTCAAATACCCGTGTCAGTGGATGATCAATCAAAAACTACTTTTACTTGCCCTTTCGGTACTTTTGCTTATAGACGTATGCCTTTTGGTTTATGTAATGCACCTGCTACCTTTCAAAGATGCATAATGGCTATATTCTCTGACTTTTGTGAAAAGATTTGTGAGGTATTCATGGATGACTTCTCCATTTATGGATCCTCTTTTGATGATTGCTTAGGCAACCTTGATCGAGTTTTGCAAAGATGTGAAGACACTAGTCTCGTCTTGAATTGGGAAAAGTGCCACTTTATGGTTAATGAAGGCATTGTCTTGGGGCATAAAATTTCTAAAAAAGGTATTGAAGTTGATAAAGCTAAAGTTGATGCAATTGAAAAGATGCCATGTCCCAAGGACATTAAAGGTATAAGAAGTTTCCTTGGTCATCTCAGGTTTTATAGGAGGTTCATTAAGGACTTTTCTAAAATCTCTAGGCCTCTGACTAATTTATTGCAAAAAGATTTTCCTTTTGTCTTTGATGATGATTGTGTAGAAGCATTTGAAATACTTAAGAAAGCTTTGATCACTTCACCTATTGTTCAGCCACCTGATTGGAATTTATCCTTTGAAATTATGTGTGATGCTAGCGATTATGTTGTAGGTGCTGTTCTAGGGCAAAGAGTTGATAAGAAATTAAATGTTATCCAGTATGCTAGTAAAACTCTTGATACTGCCCAGAGAAATTATGCTACTACTGAAAAAGAATTCTTAATAGTTGTATTTGCATGTGATAAGTTTAGACCTTACACTACTAGGGAAACGCCTAGCAGCAGTGCGGATTTTAGGCCTATCAGTAGCGCGGGGCGATGCGCTACTGATAAGGCGCTACAGCTAAGTGTAGCAGTAGCGCCTGCCATCCCATGCTACTGCTATACATGGATAGCTGTAGCGCGCTTCAGTGAAGAGCGCTACTGATATTATCTGTAGCGCTTTTTACAGGGCAACACTACTGGTAAGGCGGCGCTACTGCTAACTTTTGCCCATCGCTACTACTAGTTCTATTAGTTTTTTTCCTGCATATTTGTTTTTTATTTGAATAGGCTTTATACAAATGTAATCATAGCATATACATACAACTAGTCTCATCAAATCATGTCATCATCATAATCATCATGCAACGCAAAGTGGTCTCTCGTCATCATCTCGAAAAGAGAGATACAAGTCTCGATTACTTGAAAATACATCGCCATCCATCTAAACAATGATATACACGAGAAGAGCTATCACTTTGAGTGAGAGCGAAACTATGCAGTACATGAGTTCGTATCCCTCTCTCACATTAGCGTGAACCTAAACTAACTACTGCCTGTCGCTCGGAAACCGGAAACCGGTACACCTGGGCCTGACACTCCGGCCACTCGTCGTATATATACTCCTGGCGTAGCACTTCTTCGCCATCGATGATCTATGCACCTGCATCATCACATGAGTCGATGATATGCAACATATATAGTTGAGCAACAGAAAGAGACAGACTTGGCAAAAATAGAAACAACATATCATAAGCATAAATGACAAAGTTCATCGTACCCCAAATGCCCTAACTAGAGTGATCTTCGCTAGTCGAGGAGGAGGACGGTTTAATTACATCACAAATAAAGTTTTGCCGCGCATAACTCAAAGTTTTGTCATACAGAAAGTATGGACTGAACGGACACATTGTCATATATCGACAATCACTCCAACATGTCGTGCCATCCATCGAGGTCAGGGATATAGTCCCTGAGTTTAGTGACAGGCTTCATGTCGAGACGCTGAGAGGCTATCCATGTTCGAACGTCTTCCTGCGACATTTGTCCTTCTTCGTAGAACATCCCTGTTTTTTCGACGGCCTCCTTCATGATGATTTGGGCAAGTTCACGGTGGATGTGATAGAACTCAGCTCGAAGTCGATGATCCTTGATATCTCCCATGTTCTTTGCCCATTGCAGAATACGGGCATCGTCGGATCTAGGTGACATGCGAAGGTTCTGGTGATCCCGTCTGTACTCCACCATGTGGTGTAGGACATATAATCCATCATTAAGAGAATCACTCGGTTGCTGGATGCAGCAGAAGTCGGTCTTATGGCCGAAGGCGACCTTGCCGCCCCTTTTCTTCTTGTCCCTGACCTCTCCACCCAGTGATTGGTAGTAAAACATAGCACTGTCGAGAACATCCTTGATGTGGGTATAATCCTTTTTGTGAATGTTCTTCGACGAGTCCAAGTAAAGAGCATGGGAGTATCGGGGGTAGAGGATGATGAGGACGGCGCGCCCGCCGCTCCGCAAAATAAGTACACCTCAAATTAATTAGCCTCCACTGTGCAAATGAATGATTGAAATCGAAGGAAGGATATCCGTGCGGATGACTTACATGGGATGATAAGGCACGAGAATCGCCTCCTTGTCCTTATTGGCGAGCATGAAACTAACGATGTATTCCCTCGCGTATTCACGGTGCTTTGTGCAGACTCCCAAGAAGGCCTCGTACATGTAGTACGGGTCAGCGACACAAACATAAGGTATCTGCTCAAGCCCGATGATGTAGTTCATGTGCAAGGCATAAAGGCGAACAAACGTAAAATCCAGCTTCTTCACGTGAAACATGTCGAATATGTAATCGAACCGAAGGAAGAACTTATCCGCGGGGAAGTAGCCGACGAACGACAATTGCCGCGGAACTTTAACCACGTAGAGTGGGTATCCTGGATCTTTCGAGGCGATGAGGCCTTTCTCTATTCGCAGAACATCATCATGAAGTCTCCTTAGATCACCGTATCTGGCCCCTAGTGCTCTTGCAGGTAGGATTGGTTGACCGGGTATATGTCATTTATCCACATTGGAGATATCTATACAGTCCTGAAGTCGAGGCTGCTAAGGCGGCTGGATCATAGAATCAACTTTTTTGCCTTTCCTCGCTCTCTTCCTAATCTTCTTTACTACCGGAAGGTCGTCCATAATATGTTCAGCCTCCGGAGACGGCAATTCAGGCACCGACTCATGATGCTCAAACCCTGAGTAGGTGCCAGTATAGACATACTGTTGAGTGCCATCGTCATCCTCATCCTCATCCATGGCGACATCATCAGTGACTAATGGAGCCTCTTCCTTACCGCATCCGCTATCACCCAACCCGACACCCGACGCTAATTGGGTAGGTGGGGTGTTGATGTTCATACCTTGCTAATGCGTGCTCGTGGGTGTGCTCCCGGCCGCCTCCAGACGAATTAGACTCTTTGGCCACAAGAGGACCCACCCATTGCAATAATCACCAAGCTGTCGCGGGGTCTCATCGTCATCCCCCACTAGTAACAGAGGAGGCAAATTCTCGTGGCTCGGTTTGACACTGGCCACGGAAACCTTGAAGACGTTAGGGGGCATCGGCTGGCTGTGGAACAATGGTTCCTTAAGCTCCATTATCGTCGCCTTCCCCAGGTCCACCTTCTGGTCGTCGATGGTGTACAATATGGTGCACGGCGTTTCGTCGGCCTGCAAAGAAAAGTCTGCGACATGAGACATCTGAAATGTAACGAAAATGGGAGATTGTACATTTATTGAAGGGGGCCGGTGTGACAGATACCATGAGGGCGTCGAGCTTAGCCAAAGAAGAAGCACCGCCGAGCATGTTTGGTGCTGGAGCCGGTGCCGGAGCAGGTGCGGGAGCTGGTGCGGGAGCCGATGTGGGAGCAGGTGCGGGAGCCGGTGCTGGTGCAACATTCCCCAAGGAGTCAGCAAGGGGAAAGTCTGTTGCATTTTTTTTGGATTTTGCCTGGTCCAATTGAAAACGGCCGGAACCAAGGAAGTAGACATATCTACACCACCTGTTTTGCGGCAGCTACCGCTGTTGCGACTGTCTGAAATGATTTCTTCTGAACTGCAATCTCAACCTTCTTGTCGATGTTTTCTTCAGTTAACCTCCGTCTTTCCTTTCTCTCCTGGTCTCGCGGTAGTACTTCTTCCACGTGGCGCCGTCTCCGACACCGTCAAGCATCCATACGACGGTCAAGTCTCCACCGTGAGTCGTTTCAATATGTTCAACGCCCGGTTGAATGGAGTGTCCCACTTGGGCCCCGCCAATGCCTCAGACGGCGAGTCGCTTTTGGCCGCAATCCTGTGCTGCTCTCTCTGCAAAAGGCACAAGGATTGTTTACAAATATGACTAACGTGTGTAGTCGAATTGATCAAAAACTAAAATTACCAGCAGTCTAATGAACTCCGTCGTGACTGCGTTTGTCTCGTAAACCTTCTTCACTGGGTCCCAACGGGGTCGGGCCCTGAGGATGTGACGCTCCTGCGGGACGGTGAACTCCGCCAAGGGGTCTGGGATGCCCAGACTCGCGGCTTCTGCATCCTCCTTGGCCCATTTGGACCTCTTCCCGTCATAACCACGGCTTTCGAGGTGGTGGCTCCCAATGTTCCTCTCTTGAAGCCCCTTCATGTACTTAGACTTTTTTTGGGCAGCTTCGGCATCGCAAGTCGCCTTGAATATTTGAAACTGCTCTTCCGTGATTGTCCGATTATCCTTTAAAATCTCGGAGTAGGGTTCCTTCTTGTCGATGATCCCTGCTTTCACCCTTGTTTTCCAGGCGGCCAACGCGTCACTAAACTTGGTCGTGGTGTGTTTGTTTATCTTCTTCATTGCAGGGTCCTTATCTGGATCTTTATAGTCCTTCTCATTCTGGCCCAGGAACAAGAATATCTCGTGAAACTTCTTTAGGAGGGAGGGCCTCATATTATCTATCTTCTGTAGTTTCTCATCGTTGATGGTGGCGGTTGTCCGTACGATGCAGCCTATTTGATTGCCATAGCACCTGTGCGCTTCCTCGGGCACCTTTGGCTCAAAAATGCCGTCGTCCACCTCCATGACCACCAGTCTAGTAGTCCTGAGTTTGTTAGGAAGCTGTTGCGTCTTTGCTTTCGGTTCTACACCGGCTCCGCTCCCCGAGGCAGCGCCGGTCTCAGTCTCAGCGCCGGTCTCGATGCCGGTCTAAATCTCAGTGCCGGTCTCAGTCTCAGCACTGGTCTGCGTGTCGGTCTCAGTCGCCGATGCCACCGGTGGGCCTAGCAACAACATCGGTTGATCATCGGCAAGGCTCAAAAATTCGTCTGCCACCCAGTAGACGTCGTCGCAATCACCAGAACCATGTCCTTCATCGTTGCTAGCCATATTTCCTACGATTAAATCTAGTCAATTAATTCTAGACCTAATAAAATGAATAATGACATAAAAATGGCCTGTTGTTTTGCAGGAACGTTGACTCCTTCCCGGTGCGGAAAATCCCGGGCACTCAACATGTCCTAGTTTGTAGCACAAGTCATGCCGAAATTCACGGAAAATTTCGGCATGACCTTTCCTAAAAAGTGGACAAATTGAGAACCTGAAATTTGCCGAAATGGAAATGAATCAACATTCTGGCAAAACATAGGCCACTCAGCTTCATTCCCTGGAAACAGTGTTCAAATATCCCTCTTCGACACCGCAACACATGTCCAAATATACACGAGCAACCACATGTCCAAATTTCACAAGCTAATTCAAAAACAAAGTGTAGAAGAAAATTCATTTAACTACTAATAGAACAAAATTCAGTTAACTTTAGTGCTCTATAATGATGAAAGGAAAAAAATTCAGTTAACTTCTAATTTCATTCATTTAGGTTATTCATTTAACTTCACCTAATTAACTTACTGTACCACTACTACTAGCAACACTACTAACCTAATTAACCTAGCAAAACTCTACTGCCCTAACTGAAAAACATCTAACTAACATCTACTAGTACCAGTACTTCCCTAACCTAATTAACATCTACTAGTATCACTATATACTACAAGCAACATCTACACTAATTAAACCCTACTGCCCTAACTAACTTTTGCTGTGAACCAAACTTTTTGCTCTAAATTAATTTTTGCTCTAACATCTACTACTTAACATCCTTTGCTCTAAACTAAATTTTTTGCTATAAACTATCTTTCGCTCTAAAATGCAAAGAGAGAGGAGTGGGGGAAGGGGTGGGGGACTTACAGAGAGGGGAGCGATGGTGGCGGGGAGGTGCTCGGCGACGGAGGCAGGGGCGGAGAGGGCGGGCTCGGGCACGGGCAACGGCGGTCCTGGGTGGGCTTGGGCGGCGGTGAGGTGGAGGGCGGCGATGGTGAGGTCAAGGGCGGCCTCGGGCGGCGGCGGTGAGGCTGAGGGCGGCCTCGGGCGGCGGCGGTGAGGATGATGGGGGCCTCGGGGGGAGACGGTGAGGTTGCGGGTGTCCACGCCGACAGGAGACGACGGCAAAGTGGGGCGACGGCGAATTGGGGAGACGGCGGCGAGGGCGAGGGATTTGGAGAAGAAGTGGTTGCCGGGGGGCAAACCGCTGTTTAAGTGAAACGTAATGGTGGCGCTTTCCTGGAAACGCGCTATAGCTAAGTTAGCTACAGTGCGTTTCCTGAAACGCGCTACTACTATTCCTTTCTCTTTTTTCCCTTTTTTCATTTATTTTTCTTTACATTTTTTTCCTTTCTCCTTTTTCTATTTCTTTCATTTTCATTTAGTTTTCTACTTGTTTTTCATTTTATTTTATTTTCGTTAGCAGTAGTGCCTTACACATAAACGCGCTGCTATAACAAAACTAGTGGCAATGTTGTTTCTAAAAGAGCGCTACTACTATGTGTAGCCGATCGGCTTTGTGGTGAGAATTTTTGTAGTAGCTCTTTTACAGCGGCACGCGCTACTGTTATATATGTTTCTGCAGCACGGTTTTTTCGCCCGCGCTACTGCTGTCTAGCAGCAGCGCCCTTTTTTAACATGCGCTACTGCTAAAGTTCTATGTATAGGCTTTTCCCTAGTAGTGTTATATTGTTGATTCTAAAGTAACTATTCACATTGATCATGCTGCTATTAAATATCTTATGGAAAAGAAAGATGCTAAACCTAGACTTATTAGATGGGTCCTCTTGCTCCAAGAATTTGATTTGCATATTATTGATAGAAAGGGAGCTGAGAACCCCGTTGCAGACAACTTATCTAGGTTAGAGAATGTTCTTGATGACCCACTAGCTATTGATGATAGCTTCCTTGATGAACAATTAGCGGTCATTAATGCTTCTCGTACTACTCCATGGTATGCTAATTATGCTAATTACATTGTTGCTAAATTTATACCACCTAGTTTCACATACCAGCAAAAGAAAAAGTTCTTTTATGATTTAAGACATTACTTCTGGGATGACCCACACCTTTATAAAGAAGGAGTAGATGGTGTTATCAAACGTTGTGTACCTGAGCATGAACATGAACAGATCCTACACAAGTGTCACTCTGAACCATATGGAGGACACCACGCTAGAGATGGAACTGCACATAAGGTATTGCAATCCGGTTTTTATTGGCCTACTCTCTTCAAAGATGCCCATAAGTTTGTCTTGTCTTGTGATGAATGTCAAAGAATTGGTAATATTAGTAGACGTCAAGAAATGCCTATGAATTATTCTCTTGTTATTGAACCATTTGATGTTTGGGGCTTTGATTATATGGGACCTTTTCCTGCCTCCAATGGATACACACATATTTTAGTTGTTGTTGATTACGTTACTAAGTGGGTAGAAGCTATTCCAACTAGTAGTGCTGATCATAACACCTCTATTAAGATGCTTAAAGAAGTTATTTTTCCGAGGTTTGGAGTCCATAGATATCTCATGACTGATGGTGGTTCACATTTTATTCATGGTGCTTTCCGTAAAATGCTTGCTAAGTATGATGTTAATCATAGAATTGCATCTCCTTATCACCCACACTAGTGGTCAAGTAGAATTGAGCAATAGAGAGCTCAAATTAATTTTGCAAAAGACTGTTAATAGATCTAGAAAGAATTGGTCCAAGAAACTTGATGATGCATTATGGTCCTATAGAACTGCATATAAAAATCCTATGGGTATGTCTCCGTATAAGATGGTTTATGGAAAAGCATGTCACTTACTTCTTGAACTTGAACATAAGGCATATTGGGCCATTAAAGAGCTCAACTATGATTTCAAACTTGCCGGTGAGAAGAGGTTATTTGACATTAGCTCACTTGATGAATGGAGAACCCAAGCCTATGAGAATGCCAAGCTGTTTAAAGAAAAAGTTAAAAGATGGCATGACAAAAGGATACAAAAGCGTGAGTTTAACGTAGGTGATTATGTGTTCTATTCAACTCGCATTTAAGGTTTTTTGCGGGAAAACTTCTCTCTAAATGGGAAGGCCCTTACGTTATCGAGGAGGTTTACCGTTCCGGTGCCATAAAAATCAACAACTTCGAAGGCACAAATCCGAAGGTGGTGAACGGTCAAAGAATCAAACATTATATCTCAAGTAATCCTATAAATGTTGAAACTAATATTATTGAAACCGTAACCCCAGAGGAATACATAAGGGACACTTTCCAGAATGTTACGGACTCCGAAAAGGAATAGGTATGTGGTATGGTAAGTAAACCGACTCCAAAACAGTTCTAATGGCAATTTTTCTCTGTTTTGGAATATTTAAAAATTTACGGAAGCAAGAAGTAATTCAGGAACGACATGAGGCCTCCACGAGGGTGGAGGGCGCGCCCACCCCTACTGGATGCGCCCCCTGCCTCATGGGCACCTCGTGTGCCTCCCAGACTCCGTTTTCTTGCACGTTACTTATTTTGGTCGGTAAAAATTCATTATATAATCTCCCGAAGGTTTGGACCACCGTATCACGCAAAAATCCTCTGTCTTTGTTTCGAGCTATTTCTATTACAGATTTAGAGCAAGATGTCTTCTGAAGATTCAGTCGGGGAGAGTCGTGTGTCCCACCCGACGCCAAGTCCAGGAGCAAACAACGATGCTTATCACCTTGGGCCATCAACGGAGGATGAGATGGAGGCCGGCTTGAAAAGGATAGATACCATGCAGGAGGATCAAGAAGTCACCTCTCGCTTCCAAGCAGGATTCAAGATGGGGGAACTACAGAGCTCAGATATTCCAAACTCGGACATCCCTTCTAATGTTAAATTTCTTTCTTATGAAAATATGAAAAAGAGCGTGACTTGTTCTCCAGAAGCTATGCAGCATCCTTGGGTAAAAGGAGCTTTAGCCGTCACGGGCAAGCTCCGCAAGGAAAATATGGACCTCAAGCAACAAGTCAATAAGCTCGAGGAGGAGAATCTTATCCTGAGGGGCATCATCGCCAAGAAGATCGCAACACCAACTCTGAAGAAGGAGACATAATCACATGGGTATGGGCACTCCCCTCGGAAACTACCAAGCTTGGGGGAGGTGCCCCGGTATCGTATCACCATCACACTCCCATCTTTACCGTTTTACTTAGTTCGATCCTTTTGATAATATCTAGATCTAGTAGAATAAAGTCTTGGTATGAATTAGTTTTGAGTTTTGCTTTGTGATCCTTCTATGTAATCAAGTCCGTGAGTTATATATAATAAATATTAGTGTTGAGTCAAGGGCTTTTCTATCTTGCCATGATCTTAAGAAAATAGAAAGAAATAAAAGAGTTCATATTGATCTTATGGATAGTAATGACTTCACATATAAAGAGTATGAGGCATAAAAGTTGTTGAGAGTTGACAAACATAGTTTTGGTCATCGTTGCAATTAATAGGAAGTAATAAAGAAAGAGAGGTTTTCACATATAAATATAATATCTTGGACATCCTTTACAATTGTGAGCACTCATTAAAGTATGACATGCTAAAGAGTTGATGTTGGACAAGGAAGACAACGTAATGGTTTATGTTTTCTCACATCTCAATTAAAGTACATTTTCATGGATCACTCAAACACGTTGAGCTTGCCTTTCCCCCTCATGCTAGCCAAAAATTCCTTGTACCAAGTAGAAATACTACTTGTGCTTCCAAATATCCTTAAACCCAATTTTGCCATGAGAGTCCACCATACCTACCTATGGATTGAGTAAGATCCTTCAAGTAAGTTGTCATGTTGCATGCAATAAAAATTGCTCTCTAAATATGTATGACTTATTAGTGCGGAGAAAATAAGCTTTATACGATCGTGTGATATGGAAGTAATAAAAGCGACGGACTGCATAATAAAGGTTCATATCACAAGTGGCAATCTAAAGTGACGTTCTTTTGCATTAATATTTTGTGCATCCAACCCTAAAAGCACATGACAACCTCTGCTTCCCTCCGCGAAGGGCCTATCTTTTACTTTATGTCTTTTACTTTATGCAAGAGTCAAGGTGATCTCCACCTTTCCCTTTTTTGTTTTATCCTTTGGCAAGCACCTCGTGTTGGAAAGATCCTGATATATATATATCCAATTGGATGTAAGTTAGCATGAACTATTATTGTTGACATCACCCAAAGGTGAATACGTTGGGAGGCGAAATTATAAGCCCCTATCTTTCTCAGTGTCCGATTAAAACTCCATAACCATAAGTATTGCGTGAGTGTTAGCAATTGTAGAAGACTATATGATAGTTGAGTATGTGGACTTGCTAAAAAGCTCTATTCTTGACTCTTTCTGATGTTATGATAAATTGCAATTGCTTCAATGACTGAGATTATAGTTTGCTAGTTTTCAATGAAGTTTATGTACCATACTTGACATTGTGAACAGATTGTTACATGAGAATAAGAAATCATATGAAAAAATCTATATATGTTGTTGTTATAAGAATGATCATGATGCCCTCATGTTCATATTTTATTTTTATCGACACCTCTATCTCTAAACATGTGGACATATTTCTCGATATCGGCTTCCGCTTGAGGACAAGCGAGGTCTAAGCTTGGGGGAGTTGATACGTCCATTTTGCATCATGCTTTTATATCGATATTTATTGCATTATGGGCTGTTATTACATGCTAGGTCACAATACTTATGACTATTCTCTCTTATTTTACAAGGTTTATCATGAAGAGGGAGAATGCCGGCAGCTGGGATTCTGGCTGGAAAATGAGCAAATATTGGAAACCTATTCTGGACAGCTCCAAAAGTCCTGAAACTCCACGAAAGTCATTTTTTGAATTAATAATAATTATTGAGTAAAGAAAGTACCAGAGGGGGCCCACACCCTGGCCATGAGGGTGGGGGGCGTGCCAACCCCTACTAGGCGCGCCCCCTGTCTCATGGGCCCCCTGGTGGCCCTCTGGTGCCCATCTTCTACTATATGAAGACTTTTACCCTGGAAAAAGTCATAAGCAAGCTTACGGGACGAAACTCCGCCGCCACAAGGCGGAACCAATCTAGGGCTCCGACAGAGCTGTTCTGCAGGGGAAACTTCCCTCTGGGAGGGGCAAATCATCACCATCATCATCACCAACGATCCTCTCATCGGGAGGGGTCAATCTCCATCAACATCTTCACCAGCACCATCTCCTCTCAAACCCTAGTTCATCTCTTGTATCCAATCTTGTATCCAAAACCACAAATTGGTACCTGTGGGTTGCTAGTAGTGTTGATTACTCCTTGTAGTTGATGCTAATTCGTTTACTTGGTGGAAGATCATATGTTCAGATCCTTAATGCATATTAATACTCCTATGATTATGAACATGAATATGCTTTGTGAGTAGTTACGTTTGTTCCTGACGACATGGGTGAAGTCTTGCTATTAGTAGTCATGTGAATTTGGTATTCGTTCGATATTTTGATGAGATATATGTTGTCTCTCCTCTAGTGGTGTGATGTGAACGTCGACTACATGAAACTACACTATTATTTGGGCCTAGAGGAAGGCATTGGGAAGTAATAAGTAGATGATTGGTTGCTAGAGTGACAGAAGCTTAAACCCTAGTTTATACGTTGCTTCGTAAGGGGCTGATTTGGATCCACTAGTTTCATGCTATGGTTAGGTTTACCTTAATACTTCTTTTGTAGTTGCGGATGCTTGCAATAGGGGTTAATCATAAGTGGGATGCTTGTCCAAGAAAGGGCAGTACCCAAGCACCGGTCCACCCACATATCAAATTATCAAAGTAACGAACGTGAATCATATGAGCGTGATGAAACTAGCTTGACGATAATTCCCATGTGTCCTCGAGAGCGCTTTTCTCATTTTAAGAAATTATACAGGCTTGTCCTTTGCTACAAAAAGGATTGGGCCACCTTGCTGCACCTTATTTATTTCATTGCTTGTTACCCATTACGAATTATCTGATCACAAAATTATCTGTTACCTACAATTTCAGTGCTTGCAGAGAATACCTTAATGAAAACCGCTTGTCATTTCCTTCTGCTCCTCGTTGGGTTTGACACTCTTACTTATCAAAAGGACTACGACAGATCCCCTATACTTGTGGGTCATCACAGACCTCTCTGTTAGGCCTAGGTAGGGCTGCGACGTGTTGATCTCCCGAGGCCGGACATGACCTAGGAAAGTGTGCCCGGTCAGAGGGATCGAGCGTGTCGGGTAATGTGGTGCACCCCTGTAGGGAAGTTGATCTATTCGAATAGTCGTGTCCACAGTAATAGGCGACCCAAATTTGTACCTTGACCTTATCACGACTAGAACCGGATACTTAATAAAACAAAGCCAGACAAGTTCCAGAGACAACCCGATGATCGCTTTCCCACAGGGCGACGAGGGGAGGATTGCCGGGTAGGATTATGCTATGCGATGCTACTTGGAGGACTTCAATCTACTCTCTTCTACATGCTTCAAGATGGAGGCTGCCAGAAGCATAGTCTTTGATAGGACTAGCTATCCCCCTCTTATTCTGGCATTCTGCAGTTTAGTCCACCAATATTCCCTCTTTACACATATACCCATGCATATGTAGTGTAGCTCCTTGCTTGCGAGTACTTTGGATGAGTACTCACGGTTTCTTTGCTCCCTCTTTTCCCCCGTTTTCCTCTTCTTCTCGGATGCCACAATGAGAGTTGGAGCCCAGGAGCCATACGCCACCATGGACGACGACTCCTACTACACTGGAGGTTCCTACTGCTACGTGCAGGACGCTGACGACGACCAGGAGTAGTTTAGGAGGATCCTAGGCAGGAGGCATGCGCCTCTTTCGATCTGTATCCCAGTTTGTGCTACCCATCTTATGGCAACTTGTTTAACTTATGTCTGTACTCAGATATTGTTGCTTCCGCTGACTCGTCTATGATCAAGCACTTGTATTCGAGCCTTCGAGGCCCCTGGCTTGTAATATGAAGCTTGTATGACTTATTTTTACTTTTAGAGTTGTGTTGTGATATCTTCCCATGAGTCCTTGAACTTGATTGTACACATTTGCGTGCATGATTAGTGTATGATTGAATCGGGGGCGTCACACTAGCATATGCAGATATGGCCTCGAAACACTGAGACCGAAAGGTCGAGCGTGAATCATATAGTAGATATGATTGCTACGTCTTCAACTTGCGTTGGTTTTCATTGAAGAGGAAAGGGTGATGCAGCATAGTAGCATAAGTATTTCCCTTAGTTTTTGAGAACCAAGGTATCAATCCAGTAGGAGGCTCCTCACAAGTCCCATGCACCTACACAAACAAACAAAGAACTCGCAACCAACGCGATAAAGGGGTTGCCAATCCCTTCACGGCCACTTGCGAAAGTGAGATCTGATAGAGATAATATGATAATATAAAATTTTTGTATTTTATGGTATATATTGGAAAAGTAAAGATGCAAATAAAAGTAGATTGAAAGCTTATATGGTAAGAGGTAGACCCAGGGGCCATAGGTTTCACTAGTGGCTTCTCTCAAGATAGCATAATTATTACGGTGGGTGAACAAACTACTGTCGAGCAATTGATAGAAAAGCTAATAATTATGAGATTATCTAGGCATGATCATGTATATAGGCATCACGTCCATGACAAGTAGACCGACTCCTGCCTGCATCTACTACTATTACTTGCTACCTCTTGAGCACTGCGTTGGATTTCCCCGAAGAGGAGAGGATGATGCAGCAAAGTAGCATAAGTATTTCCCTCAGTTTTTGAGAACCAAGGTATCAATCCAGTAGGAGACCACGCACAAGTCCCACGTACCTACGCAAAAAAATAGCTACTCACAACCAACGCGATTAGGGGTTTTCAATCCCTTCACGTCACTTACGAGAGTGAGATCTGATAGAGATGATAAATAATATTTTTAGTATTTTTGATATAAAGATGCAAAGTGAAAAGTAAAAGGCAATGTAAAAACAAAGCAAGTAATAAAGTAATGGAGATTGATATGATGAGAATAGACCCGGGGGCCATAGGTTTCACTAGTGGATTCTCTCAAAAGCATAAGTATTCTACGGTGGGTGAACAAATTACTGTTGAGAAATTGATAGAAAAGCGAATAATTATGATATTATCTAGGTATGATCATGTATATAGGCATCATGTCCGAGACAAGTAGATCGAAATGATTATGCACCTGCTACTATTACTCCACTCATCGACCGCTATCTAGCATGCATCTAGAGTATTAAGTTAAAAACAGAGTAACGCCTTAAGCAAGATGACATGATGTAGAGGGATAAATTCATGCAATATGATAAAAAAACCATCTTGTTATCCTCGATGGCAACAATGCAATACGTGCCTTGCTGCCCCTGCTGTCACTGGGAAAGGACACCACAAGATTGAACCCAAAGCTAAACACTTCTCCCATTGCAAGAACTACCAATCTAGTTGGCCAAACCAAACGGATAATTCGAAGAGACTTGCAAAGATAACTCAATCATACATAAAAGAATTCAGAGAAGATTCAAATATTATTCATAGATAAGCTGAATCATAAACCCACAATTAATCGGTCTCAACAAACACACCGCAAAAAGAAGATTACATCGAATAGATCTCCACGAGAGAGGGGGAGAACATTGTATTGAGATCCAAAAAGACAGAAGAAGCCATCTAGCTACTAGCTATGGACCCGAAGGTCTGAAGTAAACTACTCACACTTCATCGGAGAGGCTATGGTGTTGATGTAGAAGCCCTCCGTGGTGGATGCCCCCCCCCCCCGGCGGAACTCCGGAACAGGCCCCAAGATGGGATCTCATGGATACAGAAAGTTGCGGCGGTGGAATTAGGTTTTTGGCTCCGCATTTGATCTGTCGGGGGTACGTAGGTATATATAGGAGGAAGGAGTACGTCGGTGGAGCAATAGGGGGCCCACGAGGTAGGGGGCGCGCCCAGGGGGGAGGGCGCGCCCCCACCCTCGTGACCTCCTCGGTTGTTCCTTGGAGCAGGGTCCAAGTCTCCTGGATCACGTTCGGTGAGAAAATCACGTTCCCGAAGGTTTCATTCCATTTGGACTCCATTTGATATTCTGTTTCTTCAAAACACTAAAATAGGCAAAAAAAACAGCAATTCTGGGCTGGGCCTCGGTTAATAGGTTAGTCCCAAAAATAATATAAAAGTGGAAAATAAAAAATAAAGCCCAATATAGTCCAAAACAGTAGATAAAGTAGCATGGAGCAATCAAAAATTATAGATACGTTGGAGACGTATCAGGCATCCCCAAGCTTAATTCCTGCTCGTCCTCGAGTAGGTAAATGATAAAAAAGAATTTTTAATGCAGAGTGATACTTTGGCATAATTTCAATGTAAATCTCCTTAATTGTAGTATGAATATTCAGATCCGAAAGATTCAAGACAAAAGTTCATATTGACATAAAAAGAATAATACTTCAAGCATACTAATCAAGGCAATCATGTCTTCTCAAAATAGCATGGCAAAAGCAAGTTCATCCCTACAAAATCATAAAGTTAGGCTATGCTTAATTTTCGTCACACAAAGATGTTCCCAACTTCTATAACCCCGATGACAAGCCAAGCAATTGTTTCATACTTAAATAATCTCGAACTTTTTCAACCTTCACGCAATATATGAGCGTGAGCCATCGATATAGCACTGTGGGTGGAATAGAATATGATGATGGGGATTGTGTGGAGAAGAACAAAAAGGATAAAGTCTCACATTGACGAGGATAATCAACGGGCTATGGAGATGCCCATTGATTGATGTCAACATGAGGAGTAGGGATTTCCATGCAACGGATGCACTAGAGCTATGAATGCTCAACAAGAAGAAAACTAGTGGGTGTGCATCCAACTTGCTTGCTCATGAAGACCTAGGGCATTTGAGCAGGCCCATCATAGCAATATACAAGCTGTTGGAAATATGCCCTCGAGGCAATAATAAAAGGATTATTATTATATTTACTTGTTCATGATAATTGTATTTTATTCATGCTATAATTGTGTTATCCGGAAATCGTAATACACGTGTGAATACATAGACCACAATACGTCCCTAGTAAGCCTCTAGTTGACTAGCTCGTTGGTCAACAGATAGTCATGGTTTCCTGACTATGGACATTAGATGTCATTGACAACGGGGTCATGTCATTAGGAGAATGACGTGATGGACAAGACCCAATCCTAAGCATAGCACACGATCGTGTAGTTCGTTTTGCTAGAGCTTTTCCAATGTCAAGTATCTCTTCCTTAGACCATGAGATCGTGTAACTCCCGAATACCATAGGAGTGCTTTGGGTGTACCAAACGTCACAACGTAACTGGGTGACTATAAAGGTGCACTACAGGTATCTCCAAAAGTGTCTGTTGGGTTGACACGGATCAAGACTGGGATTTGTCACTCCGTATTACGGAGAGGTATCACTGGGCCCACTCGATAGTGAATCATCATAATGAGATCAAAGTGACCAAGTGTCTGGTCATGGGATCATGCATTACGGTACGAGTAAAGTGACTTGCCGGTAACGAGACTGAACGAGGTATTGGGATACCGACGATCGAGTCTCGGGCAAGTAACATACCGTCTGACAAAGGGAATAGTATACGGGGTTGATTGAATCCTCGACATCGTGGTTCATCCGATGAGATCATCGAGGAGCATGTGGGAGCCAACATGGGTATCCAGATCCCGCTATTGGTTATTGACCGGAGAGCCATCTCGGTCATGTCTGCATGTCTCCCGAACCCGTAGGGTCTACACACTTAAGGTTCGGTGACGCTAGGGTTATTAGGAAGACTTGTATGTGATTATCGAATGTTGTTCGGAGTCCCGGATGAGATCCCGGACGTCACGAGGAGTTCCGGAATGGTCCGGAGGTGAAGATTTATATATGGGAAGTTGTCATACGGACACCGGAAAGTTTCGGGGGCATATCGGTATTGTACCGGGGCCACCGGAGGAGTTCCGGGGGTCCACCGGGAGGGCCAACCCCTCTCGGAGGGCCTCATGAGCCGCAAGGGGCAGGGAACCAGCCCCTGGAGGGCTGCCCCCCCCTTGGGCCCATGCGCCTAGGGTTGGGGGGGGGGGAACCCTAATGGGGGCGCCCCCCTTGCTTGGGGGGCAAGCCCCCCTCCCTGGCCGCCGCCCCCCCCCCCCTCTAGATCTCATCTAGAGGGGGCCAGCCCCCTTCCCCCTTCACCTATAAATAGAGGGGCGAGTGGAGGGCTGAACAGCTGATCCAAGGCGCAGCCCTCCCCTCCCCAACACCTCTCCTCCTCCGTTGAGTGCTTGGCGAAGCCCTGTCGGAGTACTGCCTCTCCACCATCATCACGCCGTCGTGCTGCTACTGGAGCCTTCTTCCTCAACCTCTCCTTCCCCCTTGCTGGATCAAGAAGGAGGAGACGTTATCCGCTCCGTACGTGTGTTGAACGCGGAGGTGCTGTCCGTTCAGCACTTGGTCATCGGTGAGTTGGATCACGACGAGTATGACACCATCATCCCCGTTCTCTTGAACGCTTCCGCACACGATCTACAAAGTGGTATGTAGATGCAATGTCTCTCCCATGACTCGTTGCTTAGATGAACTCATAGATGGATCTTGGTGAAACCGTAGGAAAATTTTGATTTTCTGCAACGTTCCCCAACAGTGGCATCATGAGCTAGGTCTATGCGTAGTTCTCTATTGCACGAGTAGAACACAATTTTGTTGTGGGCGTAGATCTTGTCAAATTGCTTGCCGCTACTAGTCTTTTCTTGCTTCAGTGGTATTGTGGGATGAAGCGGCCCGGACCGACCTTACACATACGCTTACGTGAGACAGGTTCCACCGACTAACATGCACTAGTTGCATAAGGTGGCTAGCGGGTGTCTGTCTCTCCTACTTTAGTTGGAGCGGATTAGATGAAAAGGGTCCTTATGAAGGGTAAATAGAAGTTGACAAAATCACGTTGTGTTTATTCGTAGGTAAGAAAACGTTCTTGCTAGAACCCAATTGCAGCCACGTAAAAGATGCAACAACAATTAGAGGACGTCTAACTTGTTTTTGCAGCAATTGTCATGTGATGTGATATGGCCAGAAGTTGTGATGAATGATGAATGATATATTGTGATGTATGAGATCATGTTCTTGTAATAGGAATCACGACTTGCATGTCGATGAGTATGACAACCGGCAGGAACCATAGGAGTTGTCTTTATTTTTTTTGTATGACCTGCGTGTCATTGAAGAATGCCATGTAAATTACTTTACTTTGTTGCTAAACGCGTTAGCCATAGAAGTATAAGTAGTCATTGGAGTGACAACTTCATGAAGACACGATGATGGAGATCATGATGATGGAGATCATGGTGTCATGCCGGTGACGAAGATGATCATGGAGCCCCGAAGATGGAGATCGAAGGAGCTATATGATATTGGCCATATCATGTCACTATTATATAATTGCATGTGATGTTTATTATGTTTTATGCATCTTGTTTACTTAGAACGGCGGTAGTAAATAAGATGATCCCTTATAATAATTTCAAGAAAGTGTTCCCCCAAACTGTGCACCGTTGCTAAAGTTCGTCGTTTCGAAGCACCACGTGATGATCGGGTGTGATAGATCCTTACGTTCACATACAACGGGTGTAAGACAGTTTTACACATGCAGAAACACTTAGGGTTAACTTGACGAGCCTAGCATGTACAGACATGGCCTCGGAACACAAGAGACCGAAAGGTCGAACATGAGTCGTATAGAAGATACGATCAACATGGAGATGTTCACCGATGATGACTAGTCCGTCTCACGTGATGATCAGACACGGCCTAGTCGACTCGGATCGTGTAACACTTAGATGACTAGAGGGATGTCAATCTGAGTGGGAGTTCATTAAATAATTTGATTAGATGAATTTAATTCTCATGAACTTAGTCTAAAACCTTTGCAAAATATGTCTTGTAGATCAAATGGCCAACGCTCATGTCAACATGAACTTCAACGCGTTCCTAGAGAAAACCAAGCTGAAAGATGATGGCAGCAACTATTCGGACTGGGTCCGGAACCTGAGGATCATCCTCATAGCAGCCAAGAAAGATTATGTCCTAGATGCACCGCTAGGTTAAGCACCCATCCCAGAGAACCAAGACATTATGAACACTTGGCAATCACGTGCTGATGATTACTCCCTCGTTCAGTGCGGCATGCTTTACAGCTTAGAACCGGGGCTCCAAAAGCGTTTTGAGCGACACGGAGCATATGAGATGTTCGAGGAGCTGAAAATGGTTTTTCAAGCTCATGCCCGGGTCGAGAGATATGAAGTCTCCGACAAGTTCTATAGTTGTAAGATGGAGGAAAACAGTTCTGTCAGTGAGCACATACTCAAGATGTCTGGGTTGCACAACCGCCTGTCCCAGCTGGAGATCAACCTCCCGGACGAGGCGGTCATTGACAGAATCCTTCAGTCGCTCCCGCCAAGCTACAAGAGCTTTGTGCTGAACTACAATATGCAGGGGATGGTGAAGACCATTCCTGAAGTATTTTCAATGCTGAAGTCAGCAGAGGTTGAAATCAAGAAAGAACATCAAGTGTTGATGGTCAATAAGACCACTAAGTTCAAGAAGGGTAAGGGTAAGAAGAACTTCAAGAAGGACGTCAAAGATGTTGCCGCGCCCGGTAAACCAGTTGCCAGGAAGAAGTCAAAGAATGGACCCAAGCCTGAGACTGAGTGCTTTTATTGCAAAGGGAAGGGTCACTAGAAGCGGAACTGCCCCAAATACATAGCGGACAAGAAGGCCGGCAACACCAAAGGTCTATGTGATATACATGTAATTGATGTGTACCTTACCAGTACTCGTAGTAACTCCTGGGTATTTGATACCGGTGCCGTTGCTCATATTTGTAACTCATAGCAGGAGCTGCGGAATAAGCGGAGACTGGCGAAGGACGAGGTGACGATGTGCGTCGGGAATGGTTCCAAGGTCGATGTGATCGCTGTCGGCACGCTACCTCTACATTTACCTACAGGATTAGTTTTAAACCTCAATAATTGTTATTTAGTGCCAAGTTTGAGCATGAACATTGTATCTGGATCTCGTTTGATGCGAGATGGCTACTCATTTAAATCCGAGAATAATGGTTGTTCTATTTATATGAGAGATATGTTTTATGGTCATGCCCCGATGGTCAATGGTTTATCGTTAATGAATCTCGAACGTAATGTTACACATATTCATAGTGTGAATACCAAAAGATGTAAAGTGGATAACGATAGTTCCACATACTTGTGGCACTGCCGCCTTGGTCACATTGGTGTCAAGCGCATGAAGAAGCTCCATGCTGATGGACTTTTAGAGTCTCTCGATTATGAATCATTTGACACATGCGAACCATGCCTCATGGGCAAAATGACCAAGACTCCGTTCTCCGGAACTATGGAGCAAGCAACCAACTTATTGGAAATCATACATACTGATGTGTGTGGTCCAATGAGCGTTGAGGCTCGCGGAGGATATCGTTATGTTCTCACTCTCACTGATGACTTAAGTAGATATGGGTATGTCTACTTGATGAAACACAAGTCTGAGACCTTTGAAAAGTTCAAGGAATTTCAGAATGAAGTGGAGAATCAACGTGACCGAAAGATAAAATTCTTATGATCGGATCGTGGAGGAGAATATTTAAGTCACGAATTTGGTACACACTTAAGAAAATGTGGAATCATTTCACAACTCACGCCACCTGGAACACCTCAGCGTAACGGTGTGTCCGAACGTCGTAATCGCACTCTATTGGATATGGTGTGATATATGATGTCTCTTACCGATTTACCGCTATCATTTTGGGGATACGCTCTAGAGACAGCTACATTCACTTTAAATAGGGCACCGTCTAAATCCGTTGAGACGACACCGTATGAATTATGGTTTGGGAAGAAACCTAAGCTGTCATTTCTAAAAGTTAGGGGATGCGATGCTTATGTCAAGAAGCTTCAACCTGAAAAGCTCGAACCCAAATCGGAAAAATGCGTCTTCATAGGATACCCCAAGGAAACTATTGGGTATACCTTCTACTTAAGATCCGAGGGCAAGATCTTTGTTGCCAAGAACGGATCCTTTCTGGAAAAAGAGTTTCTCTCGAAAGGAGTAAGTGGGAGGAAAGTAGAACTCGATGAAGTACTACCTCTTGAACCTGAAACTAGTGCAGCTCAGGAAAATGTTCCTGTGGTGCCTACACCGACTGGAGAGGAAATTAATGATGATGATCAAGGTACTTCGGATCAAGTTGCTACTGAACTTCGTAGGTCCACAAGGACACGTTCCACACCAGAGTGGTATGGCAACCCTGTCCTGGAAATCATGTTGTTAGACAACGGTGAACCTTCGAACTATGAAGAAGCGATGGCGAGCCCAGATTCCAACAAATGGATTGAAGCCATGCAATCGGAGATAGAATCCATGTATGAAAACAAAGTATGGACTTTGACTGACTTGCCCGATGATCGGCGATCGATAGAAAAAAAATGGATCTTTAAGAAGAAGACAGATGCGGATGGTAATGTCACCATCTATAAAGCTCGACTTGTCGCTAAGGGTTATTGACAAGTTCAAGGGATTGACTACGATGAGACTTTCTCTCCCGTAGCGAAGCTTAAGTCCGTCCGAATCATGTTAGCAATTGCCGCATACTTTGATTATGAGATATGGCAGATGGACGTAAAAACGGCATTCCTTAACGGTTATCTTAAGGAAGAGCTGTATATGATGCAACCGGAAGGTTTTGTCGATCCTAAGAATGCTAACAAAGTATGCAAGCTCTAGCGATCCATTTATGGGCTGGTGCAAGCATCTCGGAGTTGGAACATTCGCTTTGATGAGATGATCAAAGCGTTTGGGTTTATGCAGACTTATGGAGAAGCCTGCGTTTACAAGAAAGTGAGTGGGAGCTCTGTAGCATTTCTCATATTATATGTAGATGGCATACTTTTGATGGGAAATGATATAGAATTCTTGGACAGCATTAAGGCCTACTTGAATAAGTGTTTTTCAATGAAGGACCTTGGAGAAGCTGCTTACATATTAGGCATCAAAATCTATAGGGATAGATCGAGACGCCTCATAGGTCTTTCACAAAGCACATACCTTGATAAGATTTTGAAGAAGTTCAAAATGGATCAGTCCAAGAAAGGGTTCTTGCCTGTATTGCAAGGTGTGATATTGAGCTCGGTTCAATGCCCGACCACGGCAAAAGATAAAGAAGAGATGAGTGTCATCCCCTATGCCTCAGCCATAGGATCTATTATGTATGCCATGCTGTGTACTAGACCTGATGTAAACCTTGCCGTAAGTTTGGTAGGAAGCTACCAAAGTAATCCCGGCAAGGAACACTGGACAGCGGTCAAGAATATCCTGAAGTACCTGAAAAGGACAAAGGACATGTTTCTCATTTATGGAGGTGACGAAGAGCTCGTCATAAAGGGTTACGTCGACGCTAGCTTCGACACAGATCAAGATGACTCTAAGTCACAAACCGGATACATGTATATGTTGAATGGTGGAGCAGTAAGCTGGTGCAGCTGCAAGCACAGCGTCGTGGCGGGATCTACATGTGAAGCGGAGTACATGGCAGCCTCGGAGGCAGTGCATGAAGCAATTTGGGTGAAGGAGTTCATCACCGACCTAGGAGTCATACCCAATGCGTCGGGGCCGATCAAACTCTTCTGTGACAACACTGGAGCTATTGCCCTTGCCAAGGAGCCCAGGTTTCACAAGAAGACCAGGCACATCAAGCGTCGTTTCAACTCCATCCATGAAAATGTTCAAGATGGAGACATAGATATTTGCAAAGTACATACGGATCTGAATGTCGCAATCCGTTGACTAAACCTCTTTCGCGAGCAAAACATGATCAACACTAGAACTCTATGGGTGTTCGATTCATCACAATGTAACTAGATTATTGACTCTAGTGCAAGTGGGAGACTGTTGGAAATATGCCCTAGAGGCAATAATAAAAGGATTATTATTATATTTCCTTGTTCATGATAATTGTATTTTATTCATGCTATAATTGTGTTATCCGGAAATCGTAATACACGTGTGAATACATAGACCACAATACATCGCTAGTAAGCCTCTAGTTGACTAGCTCGTTGGTCAACAGATAGTCATGGTTTCCTGACTATGGACATTAGATGTCATTCACAACGGGATCACGTCATTAGGAGAATGACGTGATGGACAAGACCCAATCCTAAGCATAGCACAAGATCGTGTAGTTCGTTTTGCTAGAGCTTTTCCAATGTCAAGTATCTCTTCCTTACACCATGAGATCGTGTAACTCCCGGATACCATAGGAGTGCTTTTGGTGTACCAAACGTCACAATGTAACTAGGTGACTATAAAGGTGCACTACAGGTATCTCCGAAAGTGTCTGTTGGGTTGACACGGATCGAGACTGGTATTTGTCACTTCGTATTACGGAGAGGTATCACTGGGCCCACTCGGTAGTGCATCATCATAATGAGCTCAAAGTGACCAAGTGTCTGGTCACGGGATCATGCATTACGGTATGAGTAAAGTGACTTGCCGGTAACGAGACTTAATGAGGTATTGGGATACCGACGATCGAGTCTC
Organism: Triticum aestivum; assembly: GCF_018294505.1. Taxonomy (NCBI): domain Eukaryota; kingdom Viridiplantae; phylum Streptophyta; class Magnoliopsida; order Poales; family Poaceae; genus Triticum; species Triticum aestivum. Next base: position 712,521,878 of record NC_057798.1, on the reverse strand, counting down.
GGGCAAGTAACATACCGTCTGACAAAGGGAATAGTATACGGGGTTGATTGAATCCTCGACATCGTGGTTCATCCGATGAGATCATCGAGGAGCATGTGGGAGCCAACATGGGTATCCAGATCCCGCTGTTGGTTATTGACCGGAGAGCCATCTCGGTCATGTCTGCATGTCTCCCGAACCCGTAGGGTCTACACACTTAAGGTTCGGTGACGCTAGGGTTATTAGGAAGACTTGTATGTGATTACCGAATGTTTTTCGGAGTCCCGAATGAGATCCCGGACGTCACGAGGAGTTCCGGAATGGTCCGGGGGTGAAGATTTATATATGGGAAGTTGTCATACGGACACCGGAAAGTTTCGGGGGCATATCGGTATTGTACTGGGGCCACCGGAGGGGTTCTGGGGGTCCACTGGGAGGGGCCACCCCTCTCGGAGGGCCTCATGGGCCGCAAGGGGCAGGGAACCAGCACCTGGAGGGCTGGGCGCCCCCCCCTTGGGCCCATGCGCCTAGGGTTGGGGGGGAACCCTAGTGGGGGCGCCCCCCTTGCTTGGGGGGCAAGCCCCCCTCCCTGGCCGCCCCCCCCTCTAGATATCATCTAGAGGGGGCCGGCCCCCTTCCCCCTTCCCCTATAAATAGAGGGGCGAGGGGAGGGCTGAACAGCTGATCCAAGGCGCAGCCCCTCCCCTCCCCAACACCTCTCCTCCTCCGTTGAGTGCTTGGCGAAGCCCTGTCGGAGTACTGCCTCTCCACCATCATCACGCCGTCGTGCTGCTGCTGGAGCCTTCTTCCTCAACCTCTCCTTCCCCCTTGCTGGATCAAGAAGGAGGAGATGTTATCCGCTCCGTACGTGTGTTGAACGTGGAGGTGCTGTCCGTTCAGCACTTTGTCATCGGTGATTTGGATCACGGCGAGTACGACTCCATCATCCCCGTTCTCTTGAACGCTTCCGCACGCGATCTACAAAGTGGTATGTAGATGCAATCTCTCTCCCATGACTCGTTGCTTAGATGAACTCATAGATGGATCTTGGTGAAACCGTAGGAAATTTTTTGATTTTCTGCAACGTTCCCCAACACAAGCCAAGTTTATAATGAAAAATTCCCACTAGTATAAAGAAGACAACTTATGAGACTCACTACATGAAGAACAAGGTGCTACTTTGAAGCACAACTTATGAGACTCACTATATGAAGAACAAGGTGCTACTTTGAAGCACAAGTGTGGAAAAAGAGATAGTAGCATTGCCCTTTTTATTTATTTTCTTTTTTGTTTGGGCCTTTCCTTTTTTTGGCCTTTCTCTTTTTTTGGGCAATGATCTAATAATGATGATCATCACACTTCTATTGATTACAACATAAGGATTACAACTCGATACTTAGAACAAGATATGACTCTATAAGAATGCCTCCGGCGGTGTACCGGGATGGTGTAATGAATCAAGAGTGACATGTATGAAAAATAATGCATGGTGGCTTTGCCACAAATACTATGTCAACTACATGATCATGCAATGGCAATATGACAAAAGTAATGTATGTCATGAATATGATGATGGAAGTTGCATGGCAATATATCTCGGAATGGCTATGGAGATGCCATAATAGGTAGGTATGGTAGCTGTTTTGAGGAAGATATAAGGAGGTTTATGTGTGATAGAGCGTATCGAATCACGGGGTTTGGATGCACCGGCGAAGTTTGCACCAACTCTCAAGGTGAGAAAGGGCAATGCACGGTACCGAAGAGGCTAGCAAAGGCGGAAAGGTGAGAGTGCGTATAATCCATGGACTCAACATTAGTCAAAAGAACTCATATACTTATTGCAAAAATTTAGAAGTCATCAAAAATCAAGTACTACGCGCATGCTCCTAGGGGGATAGATTGGTAGGAAAAGACCATCACTCGTCCCCGACCGCCACTCATAAGGATGCACAAGCCAGGTACACTTCATGTTTCAAATTTGTTACACAACTTTAACCATACGTGAATTCTACGGGACTTGTAAACTTCAACACAAGCATTCTTTAAATCATAATTACTCAACTAGCATGACTTTGATATTATCACCTCCATATCTCAAAACAACTATCAAGCATCAAACTTATCTTAGTATTCAACGTACTCAAAAGAAAGTTTCACATATCTTGAATACCAAGTATATTAACATTAAGCAAATTACCATGCTATTAACGACTCTCAAAATAATCCACGTGAAGCATGAGAGATCAATAGTTTCTTTAAAACAAATCCACCACCGTGCTCTAAAAGATATAAGTGAAGTACTAGAGCAAAAATTATCACGCTCAAAAGATATAAGTGAAGCACATAGAGTATTCTAGCAAATTCCAATTGGTGTGTGGTTCTCTAAAAAGGTGTGTACAGAAAGGATGATTGTGGTAAACTAACAAGCAAATACGCAAATAATATAAGACGCTCCAAGCAAAACACATATCATGTGGTGAATAAAAATATAGCTCCAAGTAAATTACCGGTGGAAGTAGACGAAAGAGGGGATGCCTTCCGGGGCCCCCAAGCTTTGACTTTTTAGTGTCCTTGGATTATCTTGGGGGTGCCATGGGCATCCCCAAGCTTAGGCTCTTGCCACTCCTTGTTCCATAATCCATCAAAAGAATTCACCCAAAACTTGAAAACTTCACAACACAAAACTCAATAGAAATCTCGTGAGCTCCATTAGTGAAAGAAAACAAAAGACTACTTTAAGGTACTGTAATGAACTCATTATTTATTTATATTGGTGTTAAACCTACTGTATTCCAACTTCCTTATGGTTTATAAACTAATTTATTAGCCATAGATGCATTGAAATAAGCAAACAACACACGAAAAACAGAATCTGTCAAAAACAGAACAGTCTATAGCAATCTATAACTAACGCAAACTTCTGGAACTCTAAAACTTCTACCAAAATAGGACATACTGGAAAATTTGTTTATTTATCAGCAGCAAAACGAATCAATGCAAAAGCACGTTTCTGTGATTTATTGATTTTTTTCTCGTGAGCGCAAAGTTTCTGTTTTTCAGCAGAATCAAATCAACCATCATCATAGCTTATCCTATAGGTTCTACTTGGCACAAACACTAATTAAAACATAAAACCACATCCAAACAGAGGCTAGATGGATTATTTATTCCTAAACAGAAGCAAAAACAAAAAATAAAAAATAAAATTGGGTTGCCTCCCAACAAGCGCTATCGTTTAACGCCCCTAGCTAGGCATAAAAGCAAGGATAGATCTAGGTTTTGCCATCTTTTGTAGGCAATCCATAAGTGGCTCTCATGATAGATTCATAAGGTAATTTCATTTTCTTTCTAGGGAAGTGTTCCATGCCCTTCTTTAAGGGAAATTGGAATCTAATATTCATATCAATAATTGCACCAATCGTTCTAAGGAAAGGTCTACCAAGAATAATAGGACATGAAGGATTGCAATCTATATCAAGAACAATAAAATCTACGGGCACATAATTCCTATTTGCAACAACAAGAACATCATTAATTCTTCCCATAGGCTTTTTAATAGTGGAATCCTCCAGATGCAAGTTTAGAGAGCAATATTCAAAGTCATGAAAATCTAGCAAATCACACAAAGTTTTGGGAATAGTGGAGACACTAGCACCCAAATCACACAAAGCATGAAACTCATAATCTTTAATTTTAATTTTAATAGTAGGTTCCCACTCATCATAGAGTTTTCTAGGGATAGAAACTTTCAACTCAAGTTTTTCTTCATAAGATTGCATCAAGGCATCAACAATGTGTACAATAAAGGCCTTATTTTGACTATAAGCATGAGGAGAATTTAGCACGGATTGCAACAAGGAAATACAATCAATTAGAGAGAAATTTTCATAATTAAATTCCTTGAGATCCAAAGTAGTGGGTTTAGCAACATCTAGGTTTTTATTTCTTTCAATCCCACTTTCATCAATTTCATCATCAAGGTCTAAAAACTCCGAATTCTTAGAATGCCTTCTAGGTAAAGGAAGATCATATTCAGTTTCATCAAGATTCATATTGCAAAACAAAGATTTAATGGGGGACACATCAATAACTTTTAGATCTTCATCTTGATTTTCATAGGAATTGGAAGAACACGCTTTAATAAAGGCATCTTTGGAAGCACGCATCCTAGCGGTTCTTTCCTTGCACTCATGAATGGAAATTCTCATAGCTTTGAGAGACTCATTGATATCATGTTTAGGAGGAATAGATCTAAGCTTCAAAGAATCAATTTCAAGAGAAATTCTATCAACGTTTCTAGCCAAATCATCAACCTTAAGCAATTTCTCTTCAAGCAAAGCATTAAAATTCTTTTGTGAATTCATAAACTCTTTACTCTCAAATTCAGAGGGCATGTTATTAAAATTTCCATAAGAGTTGTTGTATGAATTTCCATAATTATTAGAAGGATTACTAGGATAAGGCCTAGGATTGAAATTCCCTCTATACGCGTTATTTGCAAAACTATTCCTACCAACAAAATTCACATCCATAGATTCATTATTATTCTCAATCAAAGAAGATAAAGGCATATCATTGGGATCAAGAGAAGTATTTTTAGTAGCAAACATCTTCATAAGTTCATCCATCTTTTCACTCAAAACATTGATTTCTTCTATAGCATGCACTTTTTTACTAGAAGATCTTTTGGTGTGCCATTGAGAATAATTAGCCATAATATTATCAAGTAATTTTGTAGCATCTACTAACGTAATTTCCACAAACGTGCCTCCCGTGGCCGAATCTAAAAGATTTCTAGAAGCAAAATTCAATCCGGCATAAAAATTTTGTATGATCATCCATAACTTCAAACCATGAGTAGGGCAATTGTGAAGCATCAATTTCATTCTTTCCCAAGATTGGGAAACATGCTCATGATCAAGTTGTTTAAAATTCATAATATCGTTCCTAAGAGTGATGATCTTAGCGGGAGGAAAATACTTAGAGATAAAAGCATCTTTGCACTTGTTCCAAGAATCAATACTATTTTTAGGCAAAGACGAAAACCAAACTTTAGCACGATCTCTAAGTGAAAACGGAAATAACTTCAATTTGACAATATTGTTATCTGTATCTTTCTTCTTTTGCATATCACACAAATCAACAAAATTGTTTAGATGAGTAGCGGCATCTTCACTAGGAAGGCCGGCGAATTGATCTTTCATAACAAGATTCAGCAAAGCGGTATTGATTTCACAAGACTCATCATTATTAAGAGGAGCAATCGGAGTACTAAGGAAATCATTATTATTGGTATTCGAGAAGTCACACAATTTGGTATTATCTTGCGCCATGGCAACAAGTAATCCAACACACAAGCAAACAAAAAGGCAAACGAGAAAAAGGCGAAAGGGAAAGAGTGGAGGAGATTGGGAAAGAGAGGGTGAATAAAACGGCAAGGGTGAAATGGGGGAGAGGAAAACGAGAGGCAAATGGAAAATAATGTAATGCGAGAGATAGGGATTGTCGTGGGTACTTGGTATGGTTGACTTGCTTGCGTGAGCCTCCCCGGCAACGGCGCCAAAAATTCTTCTTGCTACCTCTTGAGCACTGCGTTGGATTTCCCCGAAGAGGAGAGGATGATGCAGCAAAGTAGCGTAAGTATTTCCCTCAGTTTTTGAGAACCAAGGCATCAATCCAGTAGGAGACCACGCACAAGTCCCTTGTACCTATACAAAACGATAGCTACTCGCAACCAACGCGATTAGGGGTTGTCAATCCCTTCACGGTCACTTACGAGAGTGAGATTTGATAGAGATGATAAATAATATTTTTGGTATTTTTGATATAAAGATGCAAAGTGAAAAGTAAAAGGCAAAGTAAAAACAAAGCAAGTAATAAAGTAATGGAGATTGATATGATGAGAATAGACCCGGGGCCATAGGTTTCACTAGTGGCTTCTCTCAAGAGCATAAGTATTCTACGGTGGGTGAACAAATTACTGTTGAGCAAATGATAGAAAAGCGAATAATTATGACGTTATCTAGGTATGATCATGTATATAGGCATCACGTCCGAGACAAGTAGATCGAGACGATTCTGCATCTACTACTATTACTCCACTCATCGGCCGCTATCCAGCATGCATCTAGAGTATTAAGTTACAAACAGAGTAACGCCTTAAGCAAGATGACATGATGTAGAGGGATAAATTAATGCAATATGATAAAAAAATCCATATTGTTATCCTCGATGGCAACAATACAATACGTGCCTTGCTGCCCCTGTTGTCACTGGGAAAGGACACCACAAGATTGAACCCAAAGCTAAACACTTCTCCCATTGCAAGAACTACCAATCTAGTTGGCCAAACCAAACGGATAATTTGAAGAGACTTGCAAAGATAACTCAATCATACATAAAAGAATTAAGAGAAGATTCAAATATTATTTATAGATAAGTTGAATCATAAACCCACAATTCATCGGTCTCAACAAACACACCGCAAAAAGAAGATTACATCGAATAGATCTCCATGAGAGAGGGGGAGAACATTGTATTGAGATCCAAAAAGAGAGAAGAAGCCATCTAGCTACTAGCTATGGACCCGAAGGTCTGAAGTAAACTACTCACACTTCATCGGAGAGGCTATGGTGTTGATGTAGAAGCCCTCCATGGTGGATGCCCCCTCCGGCGGAGCTCCGGAACAGGCCCCAAGATGGGATCTCGTGGATACAGAAAGTTGCAGCGGTGGAATTAGGTTTTTGGCTCCATATTTGATCTGTCGGGGGTACGTAGGTATATATAGGAGGAAGGAGTACGTCGGTGGAGCAACAGGGGGCCCACGAGGTAGGCGCGCCCCCCACCCTTGTGACCGCCTCAGTTGTTCCTTGGAGCAGGGTCCAAGTCTCCTGGATCACGTTCGGTGAGAAAATCACGTTCCCAAAGATTTCCTTCCGTTTGGACTCCGTTTGATATTTTGTTTCTTTGAAACACTGAAATAGGCAAAAAAAACAATTCTGCGCTGGGCCTCCGGTTAATAGGTTAGTCCCAAAAATAATATAAAAGTGGAAAATAAAGCCCAATATAGTCCAAAATAGTAGATAAAGTAGCATGGAGCAATCAAAAAATATAGATACGTTAGAGACGTATCATTACTCCACACATCAACCGCTATGTCAGGACCCCGACTCGATGTCACATCGATCTAGCCGGTAACACCTCATATCACTTTGCGGCCTCACGCACGGTATCCCCATGGGTGTCGCCTTACCTTTGCCCGGGACCGTTTGCGCCTTTTGGCTCACGTATATGATAGTGTCGCTAGCATCCATATGATAAGGAGCCCGGGCTGACATGACTAGTCGTAAACCCAAAGTGGCACAGACTTACAGGGACAGGCATCCATGACCCAGCTTCGAACGTGTCGGTCATCAGCAAGTGGGTCCGGGCTGTAGCACTGGGCTAGCAGGACTCCGGTAAACCGGGCTGTAGCGGGCTAACAGGACTCCGGTACTCAAAGCGTGACATTTCCCCGAAGGGACAGACACAGGAACGAAGAAGGACACATGCCGGCCAGCCTAAGTGTTCCGGAGCAGTAGCAAGCTACCATGGCTCGGTGGAAACACTAGGAGACATTTCCCGGTAAGAGAGGCTACTAAAGATAAACAACTAGATAGTCAGATCCCACACATACCAAGCATTTCAATATCATACACACAATATGCTCGATATGTGCAATACAACATGGCATCACAAAATGACTCTACGACTCAAGTAGTTATTCAATAGGCTCCGGGGAGCGAGATATTACAAACATGGGTCTCATGACCCAACAATCAGAGCATACAAGTCAAAGCACAAGCGGAAACTATCATGTCTGAGTACAGACATCTATAAATGAAAAAGGCTGAGAAGCCTGACTATCTATCAGATCCTGCCGAGGGCACAAGATCGTAGCTGAGGTATCAAGCTAAACGTCGAAGTCCACGTGGAACTACTAGTGAGACTGAAGTCTCTCTGCAAAAACATAAAATAGGCAAACGTGAGTACAAATGTACCCAGCAAGACTTACATCAGAACTATCTACATATGCATCATTATCAACAAAGGGGATGGTGGAGTTTGACTGCAGCAAGCCAGCTTTGACTCAGTGGCTATCCTGAACTACGACTGCAATGTAACTCTTTTGAGGTGGCGCACACGAGTCCACATATTCACCAACCAATACACCACTATGGATCCACTCCCGTCTCCCTACGAGAACGCCATCCATAGCACTCACGCTTATCTTGCGTATTTTAAAGTATCCACTTTCACTTGTCTATGAACTGATATAAGCAACCCAGAAGTCCTTTTCCGCGGACACGGCTATTCGAATAGATGATGTTAACCCTGCAGGGGTGTACTTCTTCATACATGTTTCCACCACTTAGCGTCTGCACACGACATGTGCTCGGCAGACTTCAAGCGAAAGCCGACGTGGGTGTAGACCACGACCTACCTAAACACTCAAGTCTCTAGTCCAGGTTTATCGCCTATTCGGGTTCCATCCATGAGGAGATCCGGCCGGAGTTTCGCTCACAGCCCCAAACGATGTGAACAGGGTTCCGTGACACCAAACGGGCGCCCGGGTTACCCGGCCACGTGCCTACCGCATCACAGCCCACCCCTACGGTCAGCGCTGTCCACGGCCTCCAGCATACTACAAACACCAGAAACTACTTGCAACTCCTGGACAGAGGACTAGGGTGAATAAGAAGTCGAGCGGGGTCATATTTCAGGGCCCAATGTATGGTAGTAGCTGAATCATGGATCACAAACACAGAACTCAGTTCCTGAGGACGGCTGCAATGAGACAACCCACCATGTACTCCTACATGGCCTCTCACCGCTACCTTTACCAAATCGTGTTCACACACTTAGCTCACACACAGTAGGACATGTTCACACGCCTCTGATTCATCCCCGATGAATCAGACCTGACTCAACTCTAAGCAGTAGCAGGCATGACAAACAAGCATGAATGAGTAGGCATAACAGGGCTCAAACAACTCCTACTCATACTAGTGGGTTTCATCTATTTACTGTGGAATGACAGGTCATGCAAAGGATAAAGGGGTTCAGCTACCGCAGCAAGTAACAGATGAATCGGTGTTGTCCTAATGCAGTAAAAGAGAGCAGGAGCGAGAGGGTAGGATTGTATCGGAATGAACAAGGGGGTTTTGCTTGCCTGGCACTTCTGAAGATAACATTGAGTCTTCATCAGTGTCAACGATCACATCGTCGGTATCGCGTCTATCGAGAGGGGACAAATACCGGCAACACAGAGAAAACAATCAATGCAATGCACAATATGATGCATGATCATGACATGGCAAAATGAATGTGTTTTGAGCTAATGCAACTAGCAACAGATTAAATGAAGTTGGTTTGAATACAAGATTCAAATTCAAACTCCATATGTGATTATTTAAATGCCCTTTATATGATTTGTGCTAAACAGCACCTATAAGTTGTTCTAACATGCATGAAAATGGTACAGATGGATTCCTTGAATTTTTCTGATAATTTTTCATATATAATTTATTTAATTTGGAGTTACGGTTAATTTTCTATGAATTATTAAAGTTTTAGGCATTTTCTGGAATTTTCTGATTATTTAGAATTAAGATAATTCCAGAAAATGAATTATGGCGTCAGCATGACATCACCTTGACGTCAGCAGGTCAACGGGGCGCCCCCAGGTCAAACCTGACCTATGGGACCCATATGTCAGCGTCACAGGTTAACAGGGGGGTTTATTTAGTTTAATTAAAAAGGTTAGGGGGGGGGGTCGGGCCCACTGGTCAGCGTCAGGGGGGGGGGTTTATTTTAGTTTAATTAAGGATTAGGACAAAAGGGCCCACATGTCATTGTCCGCAGGGGGGTTATTTAACTAAACTAAACTAACTAATTAACAGGGGGCTGGCCCCACCTGTCATCGACCCAGGGGGGGTTACGCCGTGGTCAAGTGGTCAACCCCACCGGCGGCTTGACGCCGGCGAGGCCAGCCGCGGTGGCGAGCCTCGGGTTTTGCCCACAGGGCTCAGTTTGGCGCGCGGAGCACAGCTTCGGGATGCGGACGCTCGTCCGCATCCAACTGTGGTGGTGGCGCGGCCGGGGAGTGGCCGGAGTGGTGCCGGCGACGAGCTCGGCGGCGGCCGAAGCTCGGGTGCAAGTGGGGATGGGGCTGCGGTGCGCAAACGAGCGCGGCGAGGTTTCACGGAGGCTCTACGCGATGCGGGGAGCGCGTTGGGCGCATGCCCGGGACCAAATGGTCACCGGAGCTACGCCGACGTTGAGCTCAGGCGGCGGCGCGTTTCGGCCATAAAGGGGGCGACGGCTACGGCGATCAAATGAAGCGGGGAAGAGGGGGAAAGGGTGGAGGAGCTCACAGCGATCACGAAGAGGGGCTCGGCTTGCTCGGGGACGGCCGGAGTTCCACGAATTTGGGCGACGGCGACCGGCGGGTCTGAGGTAGGAGATGAGCTCGGGGAGGATGTTCGGGGCTTCTGGAGGGGCGTGGCTCGGTGGAAGAGGAGGAGGGGGTCGAGGCGAAGCTCGAGGGCGTGTCGGAGAGGCTGCGGGATGGCTGCGGCCGCGGTAGCGGCGTCGGCGGCGACGAGCTCCGCTCGGTCGCGGGAGGGAGAGGGAGCAGAGGAGAGGATGGGGACGAGAGAGTGAGCGACGGGTTCCAGGAGGGGTGCGTGGCGTCGCTAGAGAGGCCGGGGGGAAGCAGGAGGTGGCCGGAAGCAGGAGGTGGCCGGGGCGCGTGGCCGCGCGCGCCGGGCGCGTGCCCGTCCTCCTGGCAGAGGAGGAAGGCGACAGGGGAGGCGCTGGTGGGCTGGGCCGGCCAGGGGGGGGGAGCTGGGCCGGCTCGTGGCGCCAGGTAAGCTGGGCTTCTCTCTCTCTTTTTTTCTATTTACTGTTCTGTTTTATTTTTTTTTCTATTTCTGCAATTTGTTTTTGATTTGTTTTAATATCAAATCATTTTATAAAATCCTGGAAATAATTATGGGTGCTTTCTGAATTATTCCAGTGACCCTTATCAATTTCCAACATTTATTTGAGCATTTAAATTATTTATAATATTTAAATGCCCAAGTCAAATACAATATGATTTAATTCAGTGACCAAATATGCCCTGCAAAAATATAAACCATTTTTGGTAGATGCTTCCACCTCAAACCAGAAATGTTGAACATTTTTAGAGGACATTTTGAGTTCAATGAAAAGGGTTTTATTTTGACCCTAGTTGAATTCATTTGGTGTTAGGGCTTAGTCCATCCCCATCTCAGGTTTAATGAAATTTAAACATGATGTAACACCCTAATGCATGCACTAGACATTGTCAGAACTAGGGATGTGACAACTCACCCCCACTAAACAAGAATCTCGTCTCGAGATTCAAGCGTAGGGTAAGGTGAAGGGGTAACGCAGACTAGTATAATCTTCACGATCCAGGGTGCACTTCAATTGAACGTTGATTCGATCACCATCATTGTCTTGAAGTCTTGCTCTGAGAAATCCTGTCAACATGACATGGAGGGAAGAAGGAGACTTTAGAAGGGTCGATCTTCTTGAAGATCGAACAACTCACGGAATGAGACATAACAATATCTCTCGAGCTGAGAGACGAAGCACACCTCTAGAGGGATGGAGTGGAACAGATGACGAAGGTTCGCTAGGTAGACAACAATTTCATACCTAAGAAGGTGGCAAACGATTGTCAACGTAGCGAGGAGTTGAGTTGCCATGATACCACGACGAATCATCCTGAAGGAGGGTGATTCGTAGATTATCCCCTTAAGTGGCAAAAAGAATTACTTTTGATTCAGAGATCATTGAAACTCTTCATACCAGCATAAGGCAATTCACAACGATCGTTTGGAGGGAGTTGGTAGAATGGCATACTCGGACTTGGATGATGTGGATTACCTTGTTGAAGACAACGTAATGGATGAATTTGCTTATCACCGGAAATGGAAGGGACCCATGGTAGAATGGCACAATGGCGGTGCAAGCTGGGAACAAAATGCAAATGCTGGGAATGATTCTAGTAACTGGGAAAGAACTCAACACTAGAGAGTTAATTCATTGTTTGAATAGGTCATAGCTTTGTCGAGGGAACTGAGTGCAAACCCAGTTAGTGCCGATGATAACACGTAGCGCTTGTGCGTGCTCTCAAGAACTTGAGCATTTCCACAATCATCAAGGTTTTATCAACAACCGTGTCGAAGATCCTGGCAACACAACTTGCTACCATGATGAATGGTGATGGATGATGCAGATGCAAAGGAAGATAACACTTTCTCAGATTTCACCCTAGCGAGGCCAAGGAAACAAAATCTGGATGATCGACCGAGAGACATTTAGCACTCCACTTCTAATGTTCTCCTTGACGTGCTAGTGTAAACCATTCTTAGATATGGTTTGCTAACTAGAACATCAAGTAAAGGTCGGACTTCGGGAGCAATAGAATCCATAAGGAACAGTTACGGAGGTAAATCCTACGAAATCCTTATGGGGAGGTGGCCAACTTCCTCAACCAAGATACTACAATAATAGGTCTTCCGGCTGGGTGTGTTGGCCACGACATCCACTTTACCGGTTATCGAGGGACCAATATTATAGTTTTTGGGAAATGTTCCAACCATCATATCTGCCTGAGACTCAGATCTGATTGGTGTCAGGATATTCCAGGCTCATCGAGTCTTAGGAAGAAAAATGAAAGTTTGCAACACAAATCGACGAGATGACGTTGCGGGATTCTCGGGAGATGAACTACGATAACAAGCTCCAAAACATGAGCTGGTTCTGCTACAAACATGTGAACACGTTGTCCCAGACAAGCATGACCACGTGGTAGTCTTATAATAAAACACTACCGAGTTCAGGAGGGGGAACCATCAACGAGGATATCGAAGTTCTTTCATAAGTCCGGATTAGCTCTTATGAAGATACTCCTTCTCCTTGAACAAATCAGTCGGTGGCTTGATGTGCTAGGATACTCATATGGAATGAAGATGATCAGTCTATCAAACCACAGAATACTTCGCACGTGCATAACTGACTTGGGATGGTTCCAGAGGAGGCAAAAAAAACAAACCTTCTCGAGTTCACGACGGCAACTTACATCAAAATGCACGTGAATCAAGGAAGTCACTCCTTTCATCCAAACATATACTTCATGAACGGGGCATGAAGAAAATGCTTTCAAAAGTTTCCAACACTAACTTAATGTTCAACAACATCATGGAGGAGATAAGAATGTTGTTAATGGGCTCAACAACAACTCATCGGAATTTCCATATCACTGGACTTCCACCATCGTGTGAACATGGTGATAGCATTGATCAGACCCAAAAGATATAATGGCGTATGCTCGAGGGATCAACCATGAGTAAGACAACATTACGAACATCGTTGGTTCTGATTTGATTTGACGATAGCCCACACTCAAATCAAAGGATTGATGAGACGATAGGTCCAGCAACTGATCACAAGGACCAATCGATGAAGATATCATCTTTCTTCAACACACACTACACAAGAATATCCCTTTGGAACGAACTAAGTCAGGCAAGCTTTTATCTTCCAACTCTCCAAGTTGTCGCTTAGCTTAACCAACTAGCTCAGGGGTATTTAACACCGATTCTTGGAGAGAAGGTGGTTCACAAGAAACCAACTTGATCACGAACTCAACATAGCGGTCAGGTGACAACCCGGTAATACTTCCGAGAAGATATTCGGAAAATCACGAACCACCGATATGTTACTAAGCTCGAGAACAATCTCGCTTTTGAGGGCAAGACGATATGATCAAATGAGTGAGGACTTGACAAAATCCTAACTCATCAATCAAAGAGTGCACCAGGAAATAAGGACTAGGTAGCACGATCAGTCTTAGAAGGATGATTCGAAAACCAACATACTAAGAATGAAATTATTATCCTTTAACTACCAAGCAACAAGGTTGCTAGGAGTATTGATTTCACACATCACGATTCACTTGTCGGCATTCCGGTTACAATAATACAGGAACCGAGGAATGAACAATGATAGCAAGAAGTATCACTGTACCAAGAGTGCATAGGGTGGTGTGCAATTCCTATAACATCCCGATATAAAGATGGTAATACTCCAAGATAGAGCAGAACAAAAGCTGGATTACCAATTTGATCTGCGGAGCACAACTTCTTTGACCCAATCCTGGATATGGAAGAGGTACTGGATTTTGTTTCTCCAAGTCATTCCGAACTAGAACAGCTTGACGGACCACAAGAATAACGGGCATCGGTGAACACGAATGCACGACATCAACTTGGCTATCAACTGATAGACGAGGGTCAGAAAACAACTAAAGAGGGACAACTCAAAGGAACATACGATTTTCTGAGTTGTGGAGGCATGGTTTAGCATGTCGAACGAATTCCACATATTTCTTCCGGATAACCCATGCAGAAAGGTAGAACTGGCAGAGTCACAATGTAGAATCGAGAACCCATCGAGAGCACTCTGATTGTGATCTTTCGATCAGCGAGGAACATCTGCCATAAGCGGTTCATAGTATTTGGGAGAAAGGAATACCACGAACATTGAGGACTAATGCAAAGGTTACTAATATCCTGAAGGAACTAGCAATTACTATCAACATGAAGTAGGTAGAGTGAATCTCGGTTCAGAACCCAGGAGTAGAATACCTACTACTAAGTAGCATCACGGGATGCTTTCGAGAATGATGGCCAGAATCATCACACTGGGAACACAAATCATGGCTAAATTACTAGATGATCCTCTAAGACACCTAGAGTCATAATAATAACTCCAACATAAAGGTCGAGGCAGTAAAGTACCTCAACTCACTGAGTTGTGTGATTAATCTGACCAAAGGCACATCGGAAACAGGAGGAAGGGATTTGCAAATGCATCAGACTGTTTGGAAACCTGGGATGACTCGGACAGCATAACGGCTGTAAATGCTCAAAAAAGATTTGAGACATTCACAAAAATGGTGGCATAACCACTCAGAAGCACAATATCAAGGTTTCGAAATCAACAGCTAACATACGGAAGTAGTAGGAGCTGAACTGAGGCTTGAATCAACAATCTTATAAGTCTACGGATTAGTAACACGTGATCCTGATAGAAAAAAGAGATAGCCTAGTTCTTAATCCCCGTAGGAAAGGTAAGATGACTCAGATCAGAAGGGCATGAGGTATAAGGAGTAAAAAGAGCCTTACGTTCCATCCCACAATCAATTCCCTTATATAACTAAAGAATATCTAGACTCAACTTCGACCAGTTTGGCTTGGTACACCTACAGGCAGTCAAGCTCTGATACCAACGCTGTCAGGACCCCGACTCGATGTCACATCGATCTAGCAGGTAACACCTCATATCACTTTGCGGCCTCACGCACGGTATCCCCACGGGTGTCGCCTTACCTTTGCCCGGGACCGTTTGCGCCTTTTGGCTCACGTATATGATAGTGTCGCTAGCATCCATATGATAAGGAGCCCGGGCTGACATGACTAGTCGTAAACCCAAAGTGGCACAGACTTACAGGGACAGGCATCCATGACCCAGCTTCGAACGTGTCGGTCATCAGCAAGTGGGTCCGGGCTGTAGCACTGGGCTAGCAGGACTCCGGTAATCCGGGCTGTAGCGGGCTAACAGGACTCCGGTACTCAAAGCGTGACATTTCCCCGAAGGGACAGACACAGGAACGAAGAAGGACACATGCCGGCCAGCCTAAGTGTTCCGGAGCAGTAGCAAGCTACCATGGCTCGGTGGAAACACTAGGAGACATTTCCCGGTAAGAGAGGCTACTAAAGATAAACAACTAGATAGTCAGATCCCACACATACCAAGCATCTCAATATCATACACACAATATGCTCGATATGTGCAATACAACATGGCATCACAAAATGACTCTACGACTCAAGTAGTTATTCAATAGGCTCCGGGGAGCGAGATATTACAAACATGGGTCTCATGACCCAACAATCAGAGCATACAAGTCAAAGCACAAGCGGAAACTATCATGTCTGAGTACAGACATCTATAAATGAAAAAGGCTGAGAAGCCTGACTATCTATCAGATCCTGCCGAGGGCACAAGATCGTAGCTGAGGTATCAAGCTAAACGTCGAAGTCCACGTGGAACTACTAGTGAGACTGAAGTCTCTCTGCAAAAACATAAAATAGGCAAACGTGAGTACAAATGTACCCAGCAAGACTTACATCAGAACTATCTACATATGCATCATTATCAACAAAGGGGATGGTGGAGTTTGACTGCAGCAAGCCAGCTTTGACTCAGTGGCTATCCTGAACTACGACTGCAATGTAACTCTTTTGAGGTGGCGCACACGAGTCCACATATTCACCAACCAATACACCACTATGGATCCACTCCCGTCTCCCTACGAGAACGCCATCCATAGCACTCACGCTTATCTTGCGTATTTTAAAGTATCCACTTTCACTTGTCTATGAACTGATATAAGCAACCCAGAAGTCCTTTTCCGCGGACACGGCTATTCGAATAGATGATGTTAACCCTGCAGGGGTGTACTTCTTCATACATGTTTCCACCACTTAGCGTCTGCACACGACATGTGCTCGGCAGACTTCAAGCGAAAGCCGACGTGGGTGTAGACCACGACCTACCTAAACACTCAAGTCTCTAGTCCAGGTTTATCGCCTATTCGGGTTCCATCCATGAGGAGATCCGGCCGGAGTTTCGCTCACAGCCCCAAACGATGTGAACAGGGTTCCGTGACACCAAACGGGCGCCCGGGTTACCCGGCCACGTGCCTACCGCATCACAGCCCACCCCTACGGTCAGCGCTGTCCACGGCCTCCAGCATACTACAAACACCAGAAACTACTTGCAACTCCTGGACAGAGGACTAGGGTGAATAAGAAGTCGAGCGGGGTCATATTTCAGGGCCCAATGTATGGTAGTAGCTGAATCATGGATCACAAACACAGAACTCAGTTCCTGAGGACGGCTGCAATGAGACAACCCACCATGTACTCCTACATGGCCTCTCACCGCTACCTTTACCAAATCGTGTTCACACACTTAGCTCACACACAGTAGGACATGTTCACACGCCTCTGATTCATCCCCGATGAATCAGACCTGACTCAACTCTAAGCAGTAGCAGGCATGACAAACAAGCATGAATGAGTAGGCATAACAGGGCTCAAACAACTCCTACTCATACTAGTGGGTTTCATCTATTTACTGTGGAATGACAGGTCATGCAAAGGATAAAGGGGTTCAGCTACCGCAGCAAGTAACAGATGAATCGGTGTTGTCCTAATGCAGTAAAAGAGAGCAGGAGCGAGAGGGTAGGATTGTATCGGAATGAACAAGGGGGTTTTGCTTGCCTGGCACTTCTGAAGATAACATTGAGTCTTCATCAGTGTCAACGATCACATCGTCGGTATCGCGTCTATCGAGAGGGGACAAATACCGGCAACACAGAGAAAACAATCAATGCAATGCACAATATGATGCATGATCATGACATGGCAAAATGAATGTGTTTTGAGCTAATGCAACTAGCAACAGATTAAATGAAGTTGGTTTGAATACAAGATTCAAATTCAAACTCCATATGTGATTATTTAAATGCCCTTTATATGATTTGTGCTAAACAGCACCTATAAGTTGTTCTAACATGCATGAAAATGGTACAGATGGATTCCTTGAATTTTTCTGATAATTTTTCATATATAATTTATTTAATTTGGAGTTACGGTTAATTTTCTATGAATTATTAAAGTTTTAGGCATTTTCTGGAATTTTCTGATTATTTAGAATTAAGATAATTCCAGAAAATGAATTATGGCGTCAGCATGACATCACCTTGACGTCAGCAGGTCAACAGGGCGCCCCCAGGTCAAACCTGACCTGTGGGACCCATATGTCAGCGTCACAGGTTAACAGGGGGGTTTATTTAGTTTAATTAAAAAGGTTAGGGGGGGGTCGGGCCCACTGGTCAGCGTTAGGGGGGGGGGTTTATTTTAGTTTAATTAAGGATTAGGACAAAAGGGCCCACATGTCATTGTCCGCAGGGGGGTTATTTAACTAAACTAAACTAACTAATTAACAGGGGGCTGGCCCCACCTGTCATCGACCCAGGGGGGGTTACGCCGTGGTCAAGTGGTCAACCCCACCGGCGGCTTGACGCCGGCGAGGCCAGCCGCGGTGGCGAGCCTCGGGTTTTGCCCACAGGGCTCAGTTTGGCGCGCGGAGCACAGCTTCGGGATGCGGACGCTCGTCCGCATCCAACTGTGGTGGTGGCGCGGCCGGGGAGTGGCCGGAGTGGTGCCGGCGACGAGCTCGGCGGCGGCCGAAGCTCGGGTGCAAGTGGGGATGGGGCTGCGGTGCGCAAACGAGCGCGGCGAGGTTTCACGGAGGCTCTACGCGATGCGGGGAGCGCGTTGGGCGCATGCCCGGGACCAAATGGTCACCGGAGCTACGCCGACGTTGAGCTCAGGCGGCGGCGCGTTTCGGCCATAAAGGGGGCGACGGCTACGGCGATCAAATGAAGCGGGGAAGAGGGGGAAAGGGTGGAGGAGCTCACAGCGATCACGAAGAGGGGCTCGGCTTGCTCGGGGACGGTCGGAGTTCCACGAATTTGGGCGACGGCGACCGGCGGGTCTGAGGTAGGAGATGAGCTCGGGGAGGATGTTCGGGGCTTCTGGAGGGGCGTGGCTTGGTGGAAGAGGAGGAGGGGGTCGAGGCGAAGCTCGAGGGCGTGTCGGAGAGGCTGCGGGATGGCTGCGGCCGCGGTAGCGGCGTCGGCGGCGACGAGCTCCGCTCGGTCGCGGGAGGGAGAGGGAGCAGGGGAGAGGATGGGGACGAGAGAGTGAGCGACGGGTTCCAGGAGGGGTGCGTGGCGTCGCTAGAGAGGCCGGGGGGAAGCAGGAGGTGGCCGGAAGCAGGAGGTGGCCGGGGCGCGTGGCCGCGCGCGCCGGGCGCGTGCCCGTCCTCCTGGCAGAGGAGGAAGGCGATAGGGGAGGCGCTGGTGGGCTGGGCCGGCCAGGGGGGGGGAGCTGGGCCGGCTCGTGGCGCCAGGTAAGCTGGGCTTCTCTCTCTCTTTTTTTCTATTTACTGTTCTGTTTTAATTTTTTTTCTATTTCTGCAATTTGTTTTTGATTTGTTTTAATATCAAATCATTTTATAAAATCCTGGAAATAATTATGGGTGCTTTCTGAATTATTCCAGTGACCCTTATCAATTTCCAACATTTATTTGAGCATTTAAATTATTTATAATATTTAAATGCCCAAGTCAAATACAATATGATTTAATTCAGTGACCAAATATGCCCTGCAAAAATATAAACCATTTTTGGTAGATGCTTCCACCTCAAACCAGAAATGTTGAACATTTTTAGAGGACATTTTGAGTTCAATGAAAAGGGTTTTATTTTGACCCTAGTTGAATTCATTTGGTGTTAGGGCTTAGTCCATCCCCATCTCAGGTTTAATGAAATTTAAACATGATGTAACACCCTAATGCATGCACTAGACATTGTCAGAACTAGGGATGTGACACGCTATCCAGCATGCATCTAGAGTATTAAGTTCATGAAGAACAGAGTAACACTTTAAGAAAGATGACATGATGTAGAGGGATAAACTCATGCAATATGATATAAACCCCATCTTTTTATCCTAGATGGCAACAATACAATACGTGCCTTGCTGCCCCTGCTGTCACTGGGAAAGAACACCGCAAGATTGACCCCAAAGCTAAGCACTTCTCCCATTGCAAGAAAGATCAATCTAGTAGGCCAAACCAAACCGATAATTCGAACAGACTTGCAAAGATAACTTAATCACACATAAAATAATTCAGAGGAGATTCAAATATTTCTCATAGATAAACTTGATCATAAACCCACAATTCATCGGATCCCGACAAACACACCGCAAAAAGAGTTACATTGAATATATCTCCAAGAAGAGGAAGGAGAACTTTGTATTGAGAATCAAAGAGAGAGAAGAAGCCATCTAGATAATAACTATGGACCCGAAGGTCTGTGGTAAACTACTCACAACTCGTCGGAGAGGCCTTGGGGTTGATGTAGAGGCCCTCCATGGTGGATTCCCCCTCTGGCAGAACGTCGGCGACGGCTCCAAGATGGGATCTCGCGGATACAGAAGGTTACGGTTGTGGAAATAGTTTTTCGGTGGCTCCCCTGATGGTTTCGAGGTACATGGGTATATATAGGAGGAAGAAGTACGTCGGTGGACGCTCGATGGGCCCACGAGGGTGGGGGCGCGCCCAGTACTAGGGGGCACGCCGGGCACCCTCGTGGCCACCTTGCTTGTTTCTTGACTTGCACTCCAAGTCCTTTGGATCATGTTTGTTCCAAAAAGATCGCCCCCGAAGGTTTCATTCCGTTTGGACTCTGTTTGATATTCCTTTTCCTTGATATACTGAAAAAGGCAAAAAACAGCAATTCGGGTTGGGCCTCCGGTTAGTAGGTTAGTCCCAAAAATGATATAAAAGTGTAAAGTAAAGCCCATAAACATCCAAAATGGGTAATATAATAGCATGGAACAATCAAAAATTATAGATAAATTGGAGACGTATCAAGCATCCCCAAGCTTAATTCCTGCTCGTCCTCGAGTAGGTAAATGATAAAAACAGAATTTTTGATGTGGAATGCTACCTAGCATAATTCTCAATGTAATTTTCCTTATTGTGGCATGATTGTTCAGATCCAAATGATTCAAGATAAAAGCTTATAAAACATAAAAATAGTAATACTTCGAAGCATACTAACAAATAATCATGTCCTATCAAAATAACATAGCCAAAGAAAGCTTATCCCTACAAAATCATATAGTTAGGCCATGCTTCATCTTTATCACACAAAATACTCCTATCATGCACAACCCCGGTTTCAGCCAAGCAATTGGTTCATACTTTTTAAGGCGCTTCAGCTTTTTCAACTCTTACGCAATACATGAGTGCAAGCCATGGACATAGCACTTTATGTGCTATATGGTGGTGGTTGTGTGGACAAAAAGGGAGAAGATAGTCTCACATCAACTAGGCGTATCAACGGGCTATGGAGATGCCCATTAATAGATATCAATGTGAGTGAGTAGGGATTGCCATGCAATGGATGCACTAGAGCTATAAATATATGAAAGCTCAACAAAAAGAAACTAAGTGGGTGTGCATCCAACTTGCTTGCTCACGAAGACCTAGGGCATTTTGAGGAATCCCATCATTGGAATATACAAGCCAAGTTCTATAATGAAAAATTCCCACTAGTATATGAAAGTGACAACATAGGAGACTCTCTATCATGAAGATCATGGTGCTACTTTGAAGCACAAGTGTGGAAAAAGAGATAGTAGCATTGTCACTTCTCTCTTTTTCTCTCAAATTTGTTTCCTTTTTTTTGTTTTCTTCTTGGTGGGCTTCTTTGGCCTCTTTTTTCATGGGCTTCTTTGGCCTCTTTTATTTTTATAAAGTCCAAAGTCTCATCTCGACTTGTAGGGGAATCATAGTCTTCATCATCCTTTCCTCACTTGGGACAATGCTCTAATAATAAAGATCATCACACTTTTATTGATTTACAACTCAAGGATTACAACTCAATATTTAGAACAAAATATGACTCTATGTGAATGCCTCCGGCGGTGTACCAGGATATGCAATGAATCAAGAGTGACATGTATGAAAAATTATGAAGGTGGCCTTGCCACAAATACAATGTCAACTACATGATCATGCAAAGAGCATTATGACAATGATGGAGTGTGTCATAATAAACGGAACGGTGGAAAGTTGCATGGCAATATATCTCGGAATGGCTATGTAAATGCCATAATAGGTAGGTATGGTGGCTGTTTTGAGGAAGGTAAATAATGGGTGCATAATACCGACGAAAGTTGCGCAGCACAATAGAGGCTAGCAAAGTGGAAGGGTAAGTGTGCGTATATCCATCGACTCACATTAGTCATAAAGAACTCATATACTTATTGCAAAAGTCTACTTGCCCTCGAAGCAAAGTACTACTATGCATGCTCCTAGGGGAAGGGTTGGTAAGAGTTAACCATCACGCGATCCCGACCTCCACTCATAAGGAAAGCAATTAAAAGAGCATCCCATGCAACAAATTTGTCACATAACTTTTACCATGCGTGCATGCTACGAGACTTGCCAACTTCAGCACAAGTATTTCTCATTTTCATAATTACCCAACTATCATGACTCTAGCATTATTACCTTCATATCTCAAAACAATTATCAAGCATCAAATTGATCATAGCTTTTAATGCACTTTCTATGATAGTTTTTGTTATACCCAACTTGGATGCTCACCATTCTAGGACCAATTTTATAACCATAGAAAATACCATGCTTTTCTAAAAGACTCTCAAAATAATATAAGTCAAGCATGAGAGATTAACAATTTCTACAAAATTAAGCCACCACCGTGCTCTAAAAGATATAAGTGAAGTACTAGAGCAAAAATTATCTAGCTCAAAAGATATAAGTGAAGCACATAGAGTATTCTAATAAATTTCAAATCAAGAATTTCTATACCAATAGGTGTACAGAAAGGATGATTGTGGTAAACTAAAAAGAAAAGACTAATATCATACACGACGCTCCAAGCAAAACACATATCATGTGGCGAATAAAAATATAGCTCCAAGTAAAGTTAACGATAGACGAAGAAGAAAGAGGGGATGCCTTCCGGGACATCCCCAAGCTTAGGCTTTTGGTTGTACTTTTATATTGCCTTGGGGTGCCATGGGCATCCACAAACTTAGGCTTTTGCCACCCTTTATTCCATAATCCATCAAATCTTTACCCAAAACTTGAAAACTTCACAACACAAAACTCAACAGGAAATCTCATATGCTCCGTTGGTGCAAGAAAATAAAACCACCACATAAGATACTGTAATGAACTCATTCTTTATTTATATTGGTGTTAAACCTACTGTATTCAAACTTCTCTATGGTTCATACCCCTACATACTAGCCATAGATGCATCAAAATAAGCAAACAACACACGAAAAACAGAACCTGTCAAAAACAGAACAGTCGGTAGCAATCTGTAACTTTCGGTTACTTCTGGAACTCCAAAAATCCTACCAAAATAGGACGTCCTAGGAAATTTGTCTATTGATCTACATCAAAAAGAATCAACGCAAAATCTCGTTTCTGTGATTTACTGAATTTTTTCTCGTGAGCGCAAAGTTTCTGTTTTTCAGCAGAATCATATTAACTCATACCATAGGTTATCCTATAGGTTCTACTTGGCACAAACCACTGTTTAAGAAATCGGCCGATTCAATGATTTATCGGCCGATTAATCGCTACTCGGGCTGTGACCACTAAGATAAGACCATATCTTCACCATTAATCTCTTGGGCCGATTTATCGGTCTGACAACCGATTTATCGCGAATATTCCGATTAATCGGGCTGGGCCCATCTGTACAGAAACCTCAAAATGGGCCTCCCTTTTCCCGCACAACATTGCCACTTGATAGGGTTTGGGGTCCTCTCCAGTGTCCACACCGCTGCCATGTTTCGGATCCACACTGCCGCCCCCATTCCTGATCCACTCTAGCGCCGCCACCCCTTTTTCCTCCGACGGCCGGAGCTAGCACCGCCGAAGCTGCCGTCCTCTAGATCGTCTCCTCATCTTCCCCAATAGCTAGCTCACCTGTGCAGCTGCACCCTCGCCATCTCTCCATCTCCAGCTGCAGACAGCCGCATGGGAGCTTCGCTAGGAGCAAGACTGCCAATGCCCGAATATTGGAGCTCGCCGCCACCACCACTTCAGCGCTTCCTCCAGCAACAACAGAGCTCCGCAACCCCTTCCTCCACTACCACAAGATCGGCGCCGCCGTTCCTCCAGGGGCACTAGATCGACCGTAGCAGTTCGCCGCCGCCACCTCTTCCTCCAGCCGCGCGACATCCCAGCCGCTCCTTCCTCTAGCAGCAAGCAAGCTGAGGACTAGACCTGTTGGTGCTGCCATCCCCGCTCTAGGTAATATTTGTAGCTGCAATTGTGCTCCTTCGGTTAGAACTTAGTGGATAACTAGATGCTGCAATTGTTCCAGGGGACTAGATGCTTTGGTTAGTAGATGTCTAGATGGCCAAATACATGCTACAATTAATTTACTAATTGTTTGATACTTTGGTATTTTGGTTAGTAGATGATGCTGCTGTTACATTATATTTTGGCAATTTACTATGTTGAATACATGTTGCTGGCCTTGTCCAAATGTCTAATACATGTTGCTTCCGTTGTGTAAATGTCTAATACATGTTGCTGCCTTTGTAATTTTGTAGATGTCTGCTTCTGGTACTTCAGGGGAAAAGCCATTACCAATGAAGGCATGTTTGGGAAGGTGGCTGCCACAAAAGCCATTACCAATGAAAATTAAAATGCTGGTAAGCTTGTTCTCACTGATAATTTTGCCATATTGCATTTCTGAAAGTTTTGGGCTGGTGCATTATAGTTACAATTTTCTATAAATGTAGGGGAGTGGTGGGCAACTTATGGACTACAAACTCCTATATTGATGCACATGGCTTTGAGGATACTCAACTTGACCACAAGTTCATCCAGATGTGAAAGAAATTGGAGCATTTTTGAACAAGTAATTCTCAACTTGCAAATACTCAAATCTGATCCTTACTTTGTTTTTGACAAGATATGAATCTCCAAGCTTCACTCTGCAATTTGTAGGTAGATGCAAAGAGGAGAAATAAACTAGATGTGCGTCGTAGGGACGATCTACTTTATATTCAATTCAATGGAAGAATGCTAGACAAGAGAAAGAAGTACTCATCATCTTGTGATGTCCTCCTTGGTGAAGATGCTTCCGCAACCCAAGATTGGATATGTGAAGATGCTTACATTGATGATGAGATGGGGGCAACCGAAGATGACAATGCAATGGAGCCTCATAGAAGTCTTAGGGTGAGAGAACTACATGAGGTGGAAGAGTTCGTTTGCGATGATGAATCTGACATTGTGCCTATCAATGAGGATGAGGTAGAGTTCGAGTCTGATGATGATGGGGTTGGGATAGAAGAATCCAATGAAAATGGTGGGGAAGACTAGATGCAACCTTGAATCCTATGACAATGACAATGTCGGAGTTCTGCTAGCAGTCTAGCACTTTATTTTGGACTTTTGGTTGTGAGTTGTGAGAGAATCAGAGAGCAAAGGACTATGTGCTCATTGGTGTTAGGCTGTGTGCTAGCAAAGTAGCAAGAACTATGTTATTTATGTTTTATGGACTTTCTTATGACCTTGTTAAACCTTGTTTGAACTTTTCTGGACCTTGTTATCACCGTATTTGCTTGCAAAGCAGCAAGACTATTATATGCACTGTTGTACTATACTACTGTCTACTATTATGTGTTATCTCTTATGTAATATCTATTATACATGCACTATTTGAGATGCAAAAACAGTACATGTGCTGCTGTAGTGTTGTTCTAATTTTGTGTGTTATGTAATTCTAGTATTCTACAATACTATTATATGCACTTCTGTAATATTGTCCTATTTAAAGGCGTACTGTTTAAGTGAAGATTGGTTACATTTTTGTCTTACCAGTGCTTGAAACCTATGACTTGTATAAAAAATTGACCGATAAATAGTCTACCGATAAAATCGGTTAATCGTCTGATTTTCGATTAATCTCTAATCTCCAGCCAACCGAGACGATAACGATAAGCGATATCCCAAACATTGGCACAAACACTAATTAAAGCAAGAAAACACGTCTAAACAGAAGGTAGATGAAAAATTTCTTACTAAACAGGAACAAAAACAAACAAACTAAAATAAAATTGGGTTGCCTCCCAACTAGCGCTATTGTTTAACGCCCCAAGCTATGCATACAAGCGAGGATAGATCTAACTAGTGCCATCTTTGGCACTTGATTCATAAGTAGCTCGCATGATAGATTCATAAGGTAATTTTACTTTCTTTCTTGGAAAGTGCTTCATGCCTTTCCTTAATGTAAATTGGAATCTAATGTTCCCTTCCTTCATATCAATAATCGCACCAATCGTTCTAAGGAAAGGTCTACCAAGAGTAATAGGACATGAAAGATTGCAATCAATGTCAAGAACGATAAAATCTATGGGCACATAGTTCCTGTCTGCAATAATAAGAACATCATTGATCCTTCACATAGGCCTTTTAATGGTGGAATCCGCAAGGTGGAAATTTAAGGAGTAATCATCAAGATCATGGAAACCTAGAATATCACATAAAGTTTTCAGAATTGTGGAAACACTAGCACCCAAATCACACAAAGCATAACACTCATAATCTTTAATTTTAATATTTATAGTAGGTTCCCACTCATCATTAAGTTTGCTAGGTATAGAAATTTCCAAATTAAGTTTTTCATCATGAGATTGCATCAAAGCATCAACAGTATGTTTGGTAAAGGCTTTGTTTTGACTGTAAGCATGAGGAGAATTCAACACGGATTGCAACAAGGAAATACAATCAACTAAAGAACAATTATCATAATTAAATTCCTTGAAATCCAAGATAGTGGGTTCAATGCTATTTAAAGTCTTGACCTCTCCAATCCCACTTTTACCAAATTTAGCATCAAAATCTAAAAACTCTGAATCATTGGGACGCATTTTAACTAAAGTTGACTCATCTCTAGCCCCATCATTATTAAGATTCATATTGCAAAACAAAGATCTAATAGGGGACACATCTATAACTTTTAGATCTTCATCATTATTTTCATGGAGACTAGAAGAACACGCTTTCACAAAGCAATCTTTCTTAGCACGCAATCTAGCGGTTCTTTCCTTGCACTCGTCAATGGAAATTCTCATAGCTTTGAGAGACTCATTGATATCATGCTTAGGAGAAGTAGATCTAAGTTTCAAAGAATCAACATCAAGCGATAGTCTATCAATGTTCCTAGCCAAATCATCAACTTTAAGCAATTTTTCTTCAAGCAGACATTAAAATTCTTTTGAGATACATACATTCTTTCACACTATTTTCAAAATCAGAGGGCATCTTATTAAAATTACCATAATAATTATTGTAGGAATTTCCATAATTATTAGGGGAATTACTAGGGAACGATCTAGAATTAAAGTTTCCTCTATAAGCATTGCTACCAAAAATTATTCCTACCAACAAAATTCACATCCATAGATTCATTATTATTCTCAATCAAAGTAGACAAGGGAATATCATTGGGATCAATAGGAGCACTCTTAGTAGCAAACAATTTCATAAGTTCATCCATCTTTCCACTCAAAACATTAATTTCTTCTATAGCATGCACTTTTTTACTAGTAGATCTTTCGGTGTGCCATTGAGAATAATTAGCCATAATATTATCTAGGAGTTTAGTAGCTTCTCCCAACGTGATTTCCATAAATGTGACTCCCGCGGCCGAATCTAAAAGATTCCTAGAAGCAAAATTCAATCCGGCATAAAAAATTTGTATGATCATCCATAAATTCAAACCATGAGTAGGGCAATTGTGAATCATCAATTTCATTCTTTCCCAAGATTGGGCAACATGCTCATGATCAAGTTGTTCAAAATTCATAATATCGTTCCTAAGAGAGATGATCTTAGCGGGAGGAAAATACTTAGAGATAAAAGCATATCTTTGCACTTATTCCATGAATCAATAGTATTTTTAGGCAAAGATGAAAACCAAATTTTAGCACGATCTCTAAGTGAAAACGGAAATTACTTCAATTTACCAATATCATCATCCGTATCTTTCTTCTTTTGCATCTCACAGAAATCAACAAAGTTGTTTAGATGGGTAGCGGCATCTTCACTAGGAAGGCCGGAAAATTGATCTTTCATAACAAGATTTAGCAAAGCAGCATTGATTTCACAAGACTCAACATCATTAAGAGGAGCAATCGGAGTACTAAGGAAATCATTATTATTGGTATTGGAAAAGTCACACAATTTGGTATTATCTTGCGCCATCGCAACAAGCAATCCAACACACAAGCAAACAAAAAGGCAAGCGGAAGAGAGAGAGAGAGGAGATTGGGAAAGAGAGGGCGAATAAACTGGCAAGGGTGAAGTGGGGGAAAGGAAAACGAGAGGCAAATGGCAAATAATGTAAATGCGAGGGAGATGAGTTTGTGATGGGTACTTGGTATGTCTTGACTTGAGCGAAGACCTCCCCGGCAACCGCGCCAGAAATCCTTCTTGCTACGTCTTGACCTTGCGTTGGTTTTCCTTGAAGAGGAAAGGGTGATGCATCACAGTAGCGTAAGTATTTCTCTCAGTTTTTGAGAACCAAGGTATCAATCTAGTAGGAGGATCCTCACAAGTCCCACGCACCTACACAAACAAACAAAGAACTCGCAACCAATGCAATAAAGGGGTTGTCAATCCCTTCACAACCACTTGCAAAAGTGAGATCTGATAGAGATAACATGATAAGATAAATATTTTTTTTGTAATTTATGGTATAGATTGGAAAAGTAAAGATGCAAATAAAAGTAGATTGAAAGCTTATATGGTAAGAGATAGACCCGGGGGCCATAGCTTTCGCTAGTGGCTTCTCTCAAGATAGCATAATTATTACGGCGGGTGAACAAATTACTATTGAGCAATTGATAGAAAAGCGAATAATTATGAGATTATCTACGCATGATCATGTATATAGGCATCACGTCCGTGACAAATAGACCGACTCCTGCCTGCATCTACTACTATTACTCCACACATCGACCGTTATCCAGCATGCATCTAGAGTATTAAGTTCATGAAGAACAGAGTAACGCTTTAAGAAAGATGACATGATGTAGAGGGATAAACTCATGCAATATGATATAAACCTCATCTTTTTATTCTCGATGGCAACAATACAGTACGTGCCTTGCTGCCACTGCTGTCACTGGGAAAGGACACCGCAAGATTGAACCCAAAGCTAAGCACTTCTCTTATTGCAAGAAAGATCAATCTAGTAGGCCAAACCAAACCGATAATTCAAAGAGACTTGCAAAGATAACTTAATCACACATAAAAGAATTCAGAGTAGATTCAAATATTTCTCATAGATAAACTTGATCATAAACCCACAATTCATCGGATCTCGACAAACACACCGCAAAAAGAGTTACATCGAATAGATCTCCAAGAAGAGTAAGGAGAACTTTGTATTGAGAATCAAAGAGAGAGAAGAAGTCATCTAGTTAATAACTATAGACCCCAAAGTCTGTGGTAAACTACTCACAACTCATTGGAGAGGCCTTGGGGTTGATGTAGAGGCCCTGTATGGTGGATTCCCCCTCCGGCAGAACACCGGCGATGGCTCCAAGATGGGATCTCGCGGATACATAAGGTTACGGTGGTGGAAATAGTTTTTCGGTGGCTCCCCTGATGGTTTCAGGGTACATGGGTATATATATAGGAGGAAGAAGTACGTCGGTGGACGCTCGAGGGGCCCACGAGGGTGGGGGGCACGCCCAGCCCTAGGGGGTGCGCCAGGCACCCTCGTGGCCGCCTCGCTTGTTTCTTGACTTGCACTCCGAGTCCCCTGGATCACGTTTGTTCTAAAAAGATCGCTCCCGAAGGTTTCATTCCATTTGGACTCCGTATGATATTCCTTTTCTTCGATATACTGAAATAGGAAAAAAAACAATTTGGGCTGGGCCTCCGGTTAGTAGGTTAGTCCCAAAAATGATATAAAAGTGTAAAGTAAAGCCCATAAACATACAAAACGGGTAATATAATAGCATGGAACAATCCAAAATTATAGATACATTGGAGATGTATTAATGATCAACATAGTGATGTTCACCATTGAAAACTACTCCATCTCACGTGATGATCGGACATGGTTTAGTTGATTTGGATCACGTGATCACTTAGATGATTAGAGGGATGTCTATCTAAGTGGGAGTTCTTAAGTAGTATGATTAATTGAACTTTAATTTATCGTGAACTTAGTACCTGGTAGTATTTTGCATGTCTATGTTGTTGTAAATCAGTGGCCCGTGCTACTGTTCCTTTGAATTTTAATGCGTTCCTTGAGAAAGCTAAGTTGAAAGATGATGGTAGCAATTACACGGACTGGGTCCGTAACTTGAGGATTATCCTCATTGCTGCACAGAAGAATTACGTCCTGGAAGCACTGTTAGGTGCAAGACCCGCTGTAGGAGCAACACCGAACGTTGTGAATGTCTGGCAGAGAAAAGCTGATGACTACTCGATAGTTCAATGTGCCATGCTTTACGGCTTAGAACCGGGACTTCAACGACATTTTGAACGTCATGGAGCATATGAGATGTTCCAGGAGTTGAAGTTAATATTTCAAGCAAATGCCCGGATTGAGAGATATGAAGTCTCCAATAAGTTCTATAGCTGCAAGATGGAGGAGAATAGTTCTGCTAGTGAACATATACTCAAAATGTCTAGGTATAACAACCACTTGATTCAACTGGGAGTTAATCTTCCAGATGATAGTGTCATTGACAGAATTCTTCAATCACTGTCACCAAGCTACAAGAGCTTCGTGATGAACTATAATATGCAAGGGATGAACAAGACAATTCCCGAGCTCTTCGCAATGCTAAAGGCTGCGGAGGTAGAAATCAAGAAGGAGCATCAAGTGTTGATGGTCAACAAGACCACCAGTTTCAAGAAAAAGGGTAAAGGGAAGAAAGGGAACTTCAAGAAGAACGACAAGCAAGTTACTGCTCAAGTGAATAAGGCCAAGTCTGGACCTAAACCTGAGACTGAGTGCTTCTACTGCAAAGGGACTGGTCACTGGAAGCGGAACTGCCCCAAGTATTTAGCGGATAAGAAGGATGGCAAGGTGAACAAAGGTATATGTGATATACATGTTATTGATGTGTAACTTACTAATGCTCGCAGTAGCACCTGGGTATTTGATACTGGTTATGTTGCTAATATTTGCAACTCGAAACAGGGACTATGGATTAAGCAAAGATTGGCTAAGGACGAGGTGACGATGCGCGTGGGAAATGGTTCCAAAGTCGATGTGATCGCGGTCGGCACGCTACCTCTACATCTACCTTAAGGATTAGTTTTAGACCTGAATAATTGTTATTTGGTGCCAGCATTGAGCATGAACATTATATCTGGATCTTTTTTGATGTGAGACGGTTATTCATTTAAATCTGAGAATGATGGTTGTTCTATTTATATGAGTAATATCTTTTATGTTCATGCACCCTTGAAGAGTGGTCTATTTTTATTGAATCTCGATAGTAGTGACACACATATTCATAACATTGAAGCCAAAAGATGCAGAGTTGATAATGATAGTGCAACTTATTTGTGGCACCGCCGTTTGGGTCATATTGGTGTAAAGCGCATGAAGAAACTCCATTCTGATGGATTTTTGGAATCACTTGATTATGAATGACTTGGTACTTGCGAACCATGCCTCATGGGCAAGATGACTAAAACTCCATTCTCCGGAATAATGGAGCGAGCAATAGACTTGATGGAAATCATACATACTGATGAATGTGGTCCGATGAATATTCAGGCACACGGCGGGTATCGTTATTTTCTCACCTTCACAGATGATTTGAGCAGATATGGGTATATCTACTTGATGAAACATAAGTCTGAAACATTTGAAAAGTTCAAGGAATTTCAGAGTGAAGTGGAAAATCATCGTAACAAGAAAGTAAAGTTTCTCGATCTGATCGTGGAGGAGAATATTTGAGTTACGAGTTTGGTCTTCATTTGAAACAATGCGGAATAGTTTCGCAACTCACGCCACCCAGAACACCACATCGTAATGGTGTGTCCGAACATCGTAACCGCATTTTATTAGATATGGTGCGATCTATGATGTCTCTTACTGATTTACCGCTATCATTTTGGGGTTATGCTTTAGAGACGGATGCATTCATGTTAAATAGGGCACCATCTAAATCCGTTGAGAAGACGCCTTATGAACTGTTGTTTGGCAAGAAACCAAAGTTGTCATTTCTGAAAGTTTGGGGCTGCGATGCTTATGTGAAAAAGCTTCAACCTAATAAGCTCGAACCCAAATCGGAGAAATGTGTCTTCATAGGATAACCAAAGGAAACTGTTGGGTACACCTTCTATCACAGATCCGAAGGCAAGACATTCGTTGCTAAGAATGGATTCTTTCTAGAGAAGGAGTTTCTCTCGAAAGAAGTGAGTGGGAGGAAAGTAGAACTTGATGAGGTAACTGTACCTGCTTCCTTATTGGAAAGTATTTCATCACAGAAATCAGTTCCTGTGATCCCTACACCAATTGGTGAGGAAGCTGATGATAATGATTGAGGGAGTCCTGGATTAGGGGGTGTCCGGATGACCGGACTATTACCTTTGGCCGGACTCCTGGACTATGAATATACAAGATTAAAGACTTCGTCCCATGTTCGGATGGGACTTTCCTTGGCGTGGAAGGCAAGCTTGGTGATACGGATATGTAGATCTCCTCCTATTGTAACCGACTCTGTGTAACCCTAGCCCTCTCCGGTGTCTATATAAATCGGATGGTTTTAGTCCGTAGGACGAACAACAATCATACCATAGGCTAGCTTCTAGGGTTTAGCCTCTCTGATCTCGTGGTAGATCAACTCTTGTACTACCCATATCATCAATATTAATCAAGCAGGAGTAGGGTTTTACCTCCATCGAGAGGGCCCGAACCTGGGTAAAAACATCGTGTCCCTTGTCTCCTGTTACCATCCGCCTAGACGCACAGTTCGGGACCCCCTACCCGAGATCCGCCGGTTTTGACACCGACATTGGTGCTTTCATTGAGAGTTCCCCTGTGTCATCATCTTTAGGCCCGATGGCTCCTCCGATCATCAACAACAATGCGGTCCAGGGTGAGACTTTTCACCCCCGATAGATCTTCGTATTTGGCGGCTTTGCACTGCGGGCCAATTCGCTTGGTCATCTGGAGCAGATCGAAAGCTAGGCCCCTGGCCATCAGGTCAGGTTTGCAAGTTTGAACTACACGGCTGACATCCGCGGAGACTTGATCTTCGACGGGTTCGAGCCACAGCCAAGCGCGCTGCACTGTCACGATGGGCATGATCTAGCTCTGTCGCCGAACAGTGCCCAGGAGACCGCCCCAGTGTCCGCTCCGACCCTTAGCTCGGAGCCGACTGCCCAATCGAGGATGGGTGGCTGGACACTGCCTCGGGAGCTGCAATCTCTATGGCGATCGAGACGAACACCAGCCTTGTCCTTTGCGAAGCTCGTGACTCCAAGGTGCCGGACTCCTTTCCGGACTCCGAACCTTCCGCGCCCCTGCTGATCGATCCCGATTCGGCGCCGATCATGGAGTTCGCCACCGCGGACATCTTTCAGCACTCGCCCTTCGGCGACATCCTGAATTCACTAAAGTCTCTCTCTTTATCAGGAGAGCCCTGGCCGGACTATGGTCAGCAAGATTGGGATGCAGACGACGAAGAAATTCAAAGCCCACCCACCACCCACTTCGTAGCCACTGTCGATGATTTAATCGACATGCTCGACTTCGACTCCGAAGACATCGATGGTATGGACGCCGATGCAGGAGACGACCAAGAACCAGCGCCTATAGGGCACTGGAAAGCCACCTCGTCATACGACATATATATAGTGGACACCCCAAAAGAAGGGAATGGCGATGGAACAACGGAGGATGACCCCTCCAAGAAACAGCCTAAGCGCCGGCGTCAGAGGCGCCGCTCTAAATCCCGCCAAAGCAAAAACGGCGATTCCGGCACGGGAGATAGTAACACCCCGGACAGTGCCGAAGACAACCCCCTCCAGCAGGATTCAGCACAGGAGGATGGAGAAGCCAGCCCTCATGAGAGAGCGGCAGACAGAGAGGTAGAGGACGATAATTACATGCCTCCCTTCGAAGACGAGGCAAGCCTTGACGACGACGAATTTGTCGTGCCTGAGGATCCTGTTGAACAAGAGCGTTTCAAACGCAGGCTTATGGCCACGGCGAGCATCCTCAAGAAAAAACAGCAGCAGCTTAGAGCTGACCAAGACTTGCTAGCCGACAGATGGACTGAAGTCCTTGCTACCTCTACATTTACCTACGGGATTAGTTTTAAACCTCAATAATTGTTATTTAGTGCCAAGTTTGAGCATGAACATTGTATCTGGATCTCGTTTGATGCGAGATGGCTACTCATTTAAATCCGAGAATAATGGTTGTTCTATTTATATGAGAGATATGTTTTATGGTCATGCCCCGATGGTCAATGGTTTATCGTTAATGAATCTCGAACGTAATGTTACACATATTCATAGTGTGAATACCAAAAGATGTAAAGTGGATAACGATAGTTCCACATACTTGTGGCACTGCCGCCTTGGTCACATTGGTGTCAAGCGCATGAAGAAGCTCCATGCTGATGGACTTTTAGAGTCTCTCGATTATGAATCATTTGACACATGCGAACCATGCCTCATGGGCAAAATGACCAAGACTCCGTTCTCCGGAACTATGGAGCGAGCAACCAACTTATTGGAAATCATACATACTGATGTGTGTGGTCCAATGAGCGTTGAGGCTCGCGGAGGATATCGTTATGTTCTCACTCTCACTGATGACTTAAGTAGATATGGGTATGTCTACTTGATGAAACACAAGTCTGAGACCTTTGAAAAGTTCAAGGAATTTCAGAATGAAGTAGAGAATCAACGTGACCGAAAGATAAAATTCTTACGATCGGATCGTGGAGGAGAATATTTAAGTCACGAATTTGGTACACACTTAAGAAAATGTGGAATCATTTCACAACTCACGCCACCTGGAACACCTCAGCGTAACGGTGTGTCCAAACGTCGTAATCGCACTCTATTGGATATGGTGTGATATATGATGTCTCTTACCGATTTACCGCTATCATTTTGGGGATACGCTCTAAAGACAGCTACATTCACTTTAAATAGGGCACCGTCTAAATCCGTTGAGACGACACCGTATGAATTATGGTTTGGGAAGAAACCTAAGCTGTCATTTCTAAAAGTTTGGGGATGCGATGCTTATGTCAAGAAGCTTCAACCTAAAAAGCTCGAACCCAAATCGGAAAAATGCGTCTTCATAGGATACCCCAAGGAAACTATTGGGTATACCTTCTACTTAAGATCCGAGGGCAAGATCTTTGTTGCCAAGAACGGATCCTTTCTGGAAAAAGAGTTTCTCTCGAAAGGAGTAAGTGGGAGGAAAGTAGAACTCGATGAAGTACTACCTCTTGAACCTGAAACTAGTGCAGCTCAGGAAAATGTTCCTGTGGTGCCTACACCGACTGGAGAGGAAATTAATGATGATGATCAAGGTACTTCGGATCAAGTTGCTACTGAACTTTGTAGGTCCACAAGGACACGTTCCACACCAGAGTGGTATGGCAACCCTGTCCTGGAAATCATGTTGTTAGACAACGGTGAACCTTCGAACTATGAAGAAGCGATGGCGGGCCCAGATTCCAACAAATGGCTTGAAGCCATGCAATCGGAGATAGAATCCATGTATGAAAACAAAGTATGGACTTTGACTGACTTGCCCGATGATCGGCGATCGATAGAAAACAAATGGATCTTTAAGAAGAAGACGGATGCGGATGGTAATGTCACCATCTATAAAGCTCGACTTGTCGCTAAGGGTTATTGACAAGTTCAAGGGATTGACTACGACGAGACTTTCTCTCCCGTAGCGAAGCTTAAGTCCGTCCGAATCATGTTAGCAATTGCCGCATACTATGATTATGAGATATGGCAGATGGACGTCAAAACGGCATTCCTTAACGGTTATCTTAAGGAAGAGGTGTATATGATGCAGCCGGAAGGTTTTGTCGATCCTAAGAATGCTAACAAATTATGAAAGCTCTAGCGATCCATTTATGGGCTGGTGCAAGCATCTCGGAGTTGGAACATTCGCTTTGATGAGATGATCAAAGTGTTTGGGTTTATGCAGACTTATGGAGAAGCCTGCGTTTACAAGAAAGTGAGTGGGAGCACTGTAGCATTTCTCATATTATATGTAGATGACATACTTTTGATGGGAAATGATATAGAATTCTTGGACAGCATTAAGGCCTACTTGAAT
The DNA here is from genome assembly GCF_018294505.1 of Triticum aestivum. Classification (NCBI taxonomy): domain Eukaryota; kingdom Viridiplantae; phylum Streptophyta; class Magnoliopsida; order Poales; family Poaceae; genus Triticum; species Triticum aestivum. The sequence continues at coordinate 712,485,754 of NC_057798.1, read as the reverse complement.
AAGTGTTTTTCAATGAAGGACCTTGGAGAAGCTGCTTACATATTAGGCATCAAAATCTATAGGAATAGATCGAGACGCCTCATAGGTCTTTCACAAAGCACATACCTTGATAAGATTTTGAAGAAGTTCAAAATGGATCAGTCCAAGAAAGGGTTCTTGCCTGTATTGCAAGGTGTGATATTGAGCTCGGTTCAATGCCCGACCACGGCAAAAGATAAAGAAGAGATGAGTGTCATCCCCTATGCCTCAGCCATAGGATCTATTATGTATGCCATGCTGTGTACTAGACCTGATGTAAACCTTGCCGTAAGTTTGGTAGGAAGGTACCAAAGTAATCCCGGCAAGGAACACTGGACAGCGGTCAAGAATATCCTGAAGTACCTGAAAAGGACAAAGGACATGTTTCTCATTTATGGAGGTGACGAAGAGCTCGTCATAAAGGGTTACGTCGACGCAAGCTTCGACACAGATCTGGATGACTCTAAGTCACAAACCGGATACATGTATATGTTGAATGGTGGAGCAGTAAGCTGGTGCAGCTGCAAGCAGAGCGTCATGGCGGGATCTACATGTGAAGCGGAGTACAAGGCAGCCTTGGAGGTAGTGCATGAAGCAATTTGGGTGAAGGAGTTCATCACCGACCTAGGAGTCATACCCAATGCGTCGGGGCCGATGAAACTCTTCTGTGACAACACTGGAGCTATTGCCCTTGCCAAGGAGCCCAGGTTTCACAAGAAGACCAGGCACATCAAGCGTCGTTTCAACTCCATCCGTGAAAATGTTCAAGATGGAGACATAGATATTTGCAAAGTACATACGGATCTGAATGTCGCAATCCGTTGACTAAACCTCTTTCGCGAGCAAAAACATGATCAACACTAGAACTCTATGGGTGTTCGATTCATCACAATGTAACTAGATTATTGACTCTAGTGCAAGTGGGAGACTGTTGGAAATATGCCCTAGAGGCAATAATAAAAGCATTATTATTATATTTCCTTGTTCATGATAATTGTATTTTATTCATGCTATAATTGTGTTATCGGGAAATCGTAATACACGTGTGAATACATAGACCACAATACGTCCCTAGTAAGCCTCTAGTTGACTAGCTCGTTGGTCAACAGATAGTCATGGTTTCCTGACTATGGACATTAGATGTCATTGACAACGGGATCACATCATTAGGAGAATGACGTGATGGACAAGACCCAATCCTAAGCATAGCACAATATCGTGTATTTCATTTTGCTAGAGCTTTTCCAATGTCAAGTATCTCTTCCTTACACCATGAGATCGTGTAACTCCCGGATACCATAGGAGTGCTTTGGGTGTACCAAACGTCACAACGTAACTGGGTGACTATAAAGGTGCACTACAGGTATCTCCGAAAGTGTCTATTGGGTTGACACGGATCGAGACTGGTATTTGTCACTCCGTATTACGGAGAGGTATCACTCGGCCCACTCGGTAGTGCATCATCATAATGAGCTCAAAGTGACCAAGTGTCTGGTCATGGGATCATGCATTACGGTACGAGTAAAGTGACTTGCCGGTAACGAGACTGAACGAGGTATTGGGATACCGACGATCGAGTCTCGGGCAAGTAACATACCGTCTGACAAAGGGAATAGTATACGGGGTTGATTGAATCCTCGACATCGTGGTTCATCCGATGAGATCATCGAGGAGCATGTGGGAGCCAACATGGGTATCCAGATCCCGCTGTTGGTTATTGACCGGAGAGCCATCTCGGTCATGTCTGCATGTCTCCCGAACCCGTAGGGTCTACACACTTAAGGTTCGGTGACGCTAGGGTTATTAGGAAGACTTGTATATGATTACCGAATGTTTTTCGGAGTCCTGAATGAGATCCCGGACGTCACGAGGAGTTCCGAAATGGTCCGGAGGTGAAGATTTATATATGGGAAGTTGTCATACGGACACCGGAAAGTTTCGGGGGCATATAGGTATTGTACCGGGGCCACCGGAGGGGTTCTGGGGGTCCACTGGGAGGGGCCACCCCTCTCGGAGGGCCTCATGGGCCGCAAGGGCCAGGGAACCAGCACCTGGAGGGATGGGCGCCCCCCCCCTTGGGCCCATGCGCCTAGGGTTGGGGGGGGGAACCCTAGTGGGGGCGCCCCCCTTGCTTGGGATCTCATTTATGGACAGCGGTCAAGAATATCCTGAAGTACCTGAAAAGGACAAAGGACATGTTTCTCATTTATGGAGGTGATGAAAAGCTCGTCATAAAGGGTTACGTCGACGCAAGCTTCGACACAGATCTGGATGACTCTAAGTCACAAACCGGATACATGTATATGTTGAATGGTGGAGCAGTAAGCTGGTGCAGCTGCAAGCAGAGCGTCGTGGCGGGATCTACATGTGAAGCGGAGTACAAGGCAGCCTTGGAGGTAGTGCATGAAGCAATTTGGGTGAAGGAGTTCATCACCGACCTAGGAGTCATACCCAATGCGTCGGGGCCGATGAAACTCTTCTGTGACAACACTGGAGCTATTGCCCTTGCCAAGGAGCCCAGGTTTCACAAGAAGACCAGGCACATCAAGCGTCGTTTCAACTCCATCCGTGAACATGTTCAAGATGGAGACATAGATATTTGCAAAGTACATACGGATCTGAATGTCGCAATCCGTTGACTAAACCTCTTTCGCGAGCAAAACATGATCAACACTAGAACTCTATGGGTGTTCGATTCATCACAATGTAACTAGATTATTGACTCTAGTGCAAGTGGGAGACTGTTGGAAATATGCCCTAGAGGCAATAATAAAAGCATTATTATTATATTTCCTTGTTCATGATAATTGTATTTTATTCATGCTATAATTGTGTTATCGGGAAATCGTAATACACGTGTGAATACATAGACCACAATACGTCCCTAGTAAGCCTCTAGTTGACTAGCTCGTTGGTCAACAGATAGTCATGGTTTCCTGACTATGGACATTAGATGTCATTGACAACGGGATCACATCATTAGGAGAATGACGTGATGGACAAGACCCAATCCTAAGCATAGCACAATATCGTGTATTTCATTTTGCTAGAGCTTTTCCAATGTCAAGTATCTCTTCCTTACACCATGAGATCGTGTAACTCCCGGATACCATAGGAGTGCTTTGGGTGTACCAAACGTCACAACGTAACTGGGTGACTATAAAGGTGCACTACAGGTATCTCCGAAAGTGTCTATTGGGTTGACACGGATCGAGACTGGTATTTGTCACTCCGTATTACGGAGAGGTATCACTCGGCCCACTCGGTAGTGCATCATCATAATGAGCTCAAAGTGACCAAGTGTCTGGTCACGGGATCATGCATTACAGTACGAGTAAAGTGACTTGCCGGTAACGAGACTGAACGAGGTATTGGGATACCGACGATCGAGTCTCGGGCAAGTAACATACCGTCTGACAAAGGGAATAGTATACGGGGTTGATTGAATCCTCGACATCGTGGTTCATCCGATGAGATCATCGAGGAGCATGTGGGAGCCAACATGGGTATCCAAATCCCGCTGTTGGTTATTGACCGGAGAGCCATCTCGGTCATGTCTGCATGTCTCCCGAACCCGTAGGGTCTACACACTTAAGGTTCGGTGACGCTAGGGTTATTAGGAAGACTTGTATGTGATTACCGAATGTTTTTCGGAGTCCTGAATGAGATCCCGGACGTCACGAGGAGTTCCGAAATGGTCCGGAGGTGAAGATTTATATATGGGAAGTTGTCATACGGACACCGGAAAGTTTCGGGGGCATATCGGTATTGTACCGGGGCCACCGGAGGGGTTCTGGGGGTCCACTGGGAGGGGCCACCCCTCTCGGAGGGCCTCATGGGCCGCAAGGGGCAGGGAACCAGCACCTGGAGGGCTGGGCGCCCCCCCCTTGGGCCCATGCGCCTAGGGTTGGGGGGGACCCTAGTGGGGGCGCCCCCTTGCTTGGGGGGCAAGCCCCCCTCCCCGGCCGCCCCCCCCCCTCTAGATATCATCTAGAGGGGGCCGGCCCCCTTCCCCCTTCCCCTATAAATAGAGGGGCGAGGGGAGGGCTGAACAGCTAATCCATGGCACAGCCCTCCCCTCCCCAACACCTCTCCTCCTCCGTTGAGTGCTTGGCGAAGCCCTGTCGGAGTACTGCCTCTCCACCATCATCACGCCGTCGTGCTGCTGCTGGAGCCTTCTTCCTCAACCTCTCCTTCCCCCTTGCTGGATCAAGAAGGAGGAGACGTTATCCGCTCCGTACGTGTGTTGAACGCGGAGGTGCTGTCCGTTCAGCACTTGGTCATCGGTGATTTGGATCAGGGCGAGTACGACTCCATCATCCCCGTTCTCTTGAACGCTTCCGCACGCGATCTACAAAGTGGTATGTAGATGCAATCTCTCTCCCATGACTCGTTGCTTAGATGAACTCATAGATGGATCTTGGTGAAACCGTAGGAAAAATTTTGATTTTCTGCAACGTTCCCCAACACAAGCCAAGTTTATAGTGAAAAATTCCCACTAGTATAAAGAAGACAACTTATGAGACTCACTACATGAAGAACAAGGTGCTACTTTGAAGCACAACTTATGAGACTCACTATATGAAGAACAAGGTGCTACTTTGAAGCACAAGTGTGGAAAAAGAGATAGTAGCATTGCCCTTTTTATTTATTTTCTTTTTTGTTTGGGCCTTTCCTTTTTTTTGGCCTTTCTCTTTTTTTTGGGCAATGATCTAATAATGATGATCATCACACTTCTATTGATTACAACATAAGGATTACAACTCGATACTTAGAACAAGATATGACTCTATAAGAATGCCTCCGGCGGTGTACCGGGATGGTGTAATGAATCAAGAGTGACATGTATGAAAAATAATGCATGGTGGCTTTGCCACAAATACTATGTCAACTACATGATCATGCAATGGCAATATGACAAAAGTAATGTATGTCATGAATATGATGATGGAAGTTGCATGGCAATATATCTCGGAATGGCTATGGAGATGCCATAATAGGTAGGTATGGTAGCTGTTTTGAGGAAGATATAAGGAGGTTTATGTGTGATAGAGCGTATCGAATCACGGGGTTTGGATGCACCGGCGAAGTTTGCACCAACTCTCAAGGTGAGAAAGGGCAATGCACGGTACCGAAGAGGCTAGCAAAGGCGGAAAGGTGAGAGTGCGTATAATCCATGGACTCAACATTAGTCAAAAGAACTCATATACTTATTGCAAAAATTTAGAAGTCATCAAAAATCAAGTACTACGCGCATGCTCCTAGGGGGATAGATTGGTAGGAAAAGACCATCGCACGTCCCCGACCGCCACTCATAAGGATGCACAAGCCAGGTACACTTCATGTTTCAAATTTGTTACACAACTTTAACCATACATGAATTCTACGGGACTTGTAAACTTTAACACAAGCATTCTTTAAATCATAATTACTCAACTAGCATGACTTTGATATTATCACCTCCATATCTCAAAACAACTATCAAGCATCAAACTTATCTTAGTATTCAACATACTCAAAAGAGAGTTTCACATATCTTGAATACCAAGTATATTAACATTAAGCAAATTACCATGCTATTAACGACTCTCAAAATAATCCAAGTGAAGCATGAGAGATCAATAGTTTCTTTAAAACAAATCCACCACCGTGCTCTAAAAGATATAAGTGAAGTACTAGAGCAAAAATTATCACGCTCAAAAGATATAAGTGAAGCACATAGAGTATTCTAGCAAATTCCAATTGCTGTGTGGTTCTCTAAAAAGGTGTGTACAGCAAGGATGATTGTGGTAAACTAACAAGAAAATACGCAAATAATACAAGACGCTCCAAGCAAAACACATATCATGTGGTGAATAAAAATATAGCTCCAAGTAAATTACCGGTGGAAGTAGACGAAAGAGGGGATGCCTTCCGGGGCCCCCAAGCTTTGACTTTTTAGTGTCCTTGGATTATCTTGGGGGTGCCATGGGCATCCCCAAGCTTAGGCTCTTGCCACTCCTTGTTCCATAATCCATCAAAAGAATTCACCCAAAACTTGAAAACTTCACAACACAAAACTCAATAGAAATCTCGTGAGCTCCATTAGTGAAAGAAAACAAAAGACTACTTTAAGGTACTGTAATGAACTCATTATTTATTTATATTGGTGTTAAACCTACTGTATTCCAACTTCCTTATGGTTTATAAACTAATTTATTAGCCATAGATGCATTGAAATAAGCAAACAACACACGAAAAACAGAATCTGTCAAAAACAGAACAGTCTATAGCAATCTATAACTAACGCAAACTTCTGGAACTCTAAAACTTCTACCAAAATAGGACATACTGGAAAATTTGTTTATTTATCAGCAGCAAAACGAATCAATGCAAAAGCACGTTTCTGTGATTTATTGATTTTTTTCTCGTGAGCGCAAAGTTTCTGTTTTTCAGCAGAATCAAATCAACCATCATCATAGCTTATCCTATAGGTTCTACTTGGCACAAACACTAATTAAAACATAAAACCACATCCAAACAGAGGCTAGATGGATTATTTATTCCTAAACAGAAGCAAAAACAAAAAATAAAAAATAAAATTGGGTTGCCTCCCAACAAGCGCTATCGTTTAACGCCCCTAGCTAGGCATAAAAGCAAGGATAGATCTAGGTTTTGCCATCTTTTGTAGGCAATCCATAAGTGGCTCTCATGATAGATTCATAAGGTAATTTCATTTTCTTTCTAGGGAAGTGTTCCATGCCCTTCTTTAAGGGAAATTGGAATCTAATATTCATATCAATAATTGCACCAATCGTTCTAAGGAAAGGTCTACCAAGAATAATAGGACATGAAGGATTGCAATCTATATCAAGAACAATAAAATCTACGGGCACATAATTCCTATTTGCAACAACAAGAACATCATTAATTCTTCCCATAGGCTTTTTAATAGTGGAATCCTCCAGATGCAAGTTTAGAGAGCAATATTCAAAGTCATGAAAATCTAGCAAATCACACAAAGTTTTGGGAATAGTGGAGACACTAGCACCCAAATCACACAAAGCATGAAACTCATAATCTTTAATTTTAATTTTAATAGTAGGTTCCCACTCATCATAGAGTTTTCTAGGGATAGAAACTTTCAACTCAAGTTTTTCTTCATAAGATTGCATCAAGGCATCAACAATGTGTACAATAAAGGCCTTATTTTGACTATAAGCATGAGGAGAATTTAGCACGGATTGCAACAAGGAAATACAATCAATTAGAGAGAAATTTTCATAATTAAATTCCTTGAGATCCAAAATAGTGGGTTTAGCAACATCTAGGTTTTTATTTCTTTCAATCCCACTTTCATCAATTTCATCATCAAGGTCTAAAAACTCCGAATTCTTAGAATGCCTTCTAGGTAAAGGAAGATCATATTCAGTTTCATCAAGATTCATATTGCAAAACAAAGATTTAATGGGGGACACATCAATAACTTTTAGATCTTCATCTTGATTTTTATAGGAATTGGAAAAACACGCTTTAATAAAGGCATCTTTGGAAGCACGCATCCTAGCGGTTCTTTCCTTGCACTCATCAATGGAAATTCTCATAGCTTTGAGAGACTCATTGATATCATGTTTAGGAGGAATAGATCTAAGCTTCAAAGAATCAATTTCAAGAGAAATTCTATCAACGTTTCTAGCCAAATCATCAACCTTAAGCAATTTCTCCTCAAGCAAAGCATTAAAATTCTTTTGTGAATTCATAAACTCTTTACTCTCAAATTCAGAGGGCACCTTATTAAAATTTCCATAAGAGTTGTTGTAGGAATTTCCATAATTATTAGAAGGATTACTAGGATAAGGCCTAGGATTGAAATTCCCTCTATACGCGTTATTTCCAAAACTATTCCTACCAACAAAATTCACATCCATAGATTCATTATTATTCTCAATCAAAGTAGATAAAGGCATATCATTGGGATCAACAGAAGTATTTTTAGTAGCAAACATCTTCATAAGTTCATCCATCTTTTCACTCAAAACATTGATTTCTTCTATAGCATGCACTTTTTTACTAGAAGATCTTTCGGTGTGCCATTGAGAATAATTAGCCATAATATTATCAAGTAATTTTGTAGCATCTACTAACGTAATTTCCACAAACGTGCCTCCCGTGGCCGAATCTAAAAGATTTCTAGAAGCAAAATTCAATCCGGCATAAAATTTTTGTGATCATCCATAACTTCAAACCATGAGTAGGGCAATTGTGAAGCATCAATTTCATTCTTTCCCAAGATTGGGAAACATGCTCATGATCAAGTTGTTTAAAATTCATAATATCGTTCCTAAGAGTGATGATCTTAGCGGGAGGAAAATACTTAGAGATAAAAGCATCTTTGCACTTGTTCCAAGAATCAATACTATTTTTAGGCAAAGACGAAAACCAAACTTTAGCACGATCTCTAAGTGAAAACGGAAATAACTTCAATTTGACAATATTGTTATCTGTATCTTTCTTCTTTTGCATATCACACAAATCAACAAAATTGTTTAGATGAGTAGCGGCATCTTCACTAGGAAGGCCGGCGAATTGATCTTTCATAACAAGATTCAGCAAAGCGGTATTGATTTCACAAGACTCATCATTATTAAGAGGAGAAATCGGAGTACTAAGGAAATCATTATTATTGGTATTCGAGAAGTCACACAATTTGGTATTATCTTGCGCCATGGCAACAAGTAATCCAACACACAAGCAAACAAAAAGGCAAACAAGAAAAAGGCGAAAGGGAAAGAGTGGAGGAGATTGGGAAAGAGAGGGCGAATAAAACGGCAAGGGTGAAATGGGGGAGAGGAAAACGAGAGGCAAATGGCAAATAATGTAATGCGAGAGATAGGGATTGTCATGGGTACTTGGTATGGTTGACTTGCTTGCGTGAGCCTCCCCGGCAACGGCGCCAGAAATTCTTCTTGCTACCTCTTGAGCACTGCGTTGGATTTCCCCGAAGAGGAGAGGATGATGCAGCAAAGTAGCATAAGTATTTCCCTCAGTTTTTGAGAACCAAGGTATCGATCCAGTAGGAGACCACGCACAAGTCCCTTGTACCTACACAAAACGATAGCTACTCGCAACCAACGCGATTAGGGGTTGTCAATCCCTTCACGGTCACTTATGAGAGTGAGATTTGATAGAGATGATAAATAATATTTTTGGTATTTTTGATATAAAGATGCAAAGTGAAAAGTAAAAGGCAAAGTAAAAACAAAGCAAGTAATAAAGTAATGGAGATTGATATGATGAGAATAGACCCGGGGGCCATAGGTTTCACTAGTGGCTTCTCTAAGAAGCATAAGTAATCTACGGTGGGTGAACAAATTACTGTTGAGCAATTGATAGAAAAGTGAATAATTATGACGTTATCTAGGTATGATCATGTATATAGGCATCACGTCCGAGACAAGTAGATCGAAACGATTCTGCATCTACTACTATTACTCCACTCATCGGCCGCTATCCAGCATGCATCTAGAGTATTAAGTTAAAAACAGAGTAACGCCTTAAGCAAGATGACATGATGTAGAGGGATAAATTAATGCAATATGATAAAAAATCCATATTGTTATCCTCGATGGCAACAATACAATACGTGCCTTGCTGCCCCTGCTGTCACTGGGAAAGGACACCACAAGATTGAACCCAAAGCTAAACACTTCTCCCATTGCAAGAACTACCAATCTAGTTGGCCAAACCAAACGGATAATTTGAAGAGACTTGCAAAGATAACTCAATCATACATAAAAGAATTAAGAGAAGATTCAAATATTATTTATAGATAAGCTGAATCATAAACCCACAATTCATCGGTCTCAACAAACACACCGCAAAAAGAAGATTACATCGAATAGATCTCCACGAGAGAGGGGGAGAACATTGTATTGAGATCCAAAAAGAGAGAAGAAGCCATCTAGCTACTAGCTATGGACCCGAAGGTCTGAAGTAAACTACTCACACTTCATCGGAGAGGCTATGGTGTTGATGTAGAAGCCCTCCATGGTGGATGCCCCCTCCGGCGGAGCTCCGGAACAGGCCCCAAGATGGGATCTCGTGGATACAGAAAGTTGCGGCGATGGAATTAGGTTTTTGGCTCCATATTTGATCTGTCGGGGGTACGTAGGTATATATAGGAGGAAGGAGTACATCGGTGGAGCAACAGGGGGCCCACGAGGTAGGCGTGCCCCCCACCCTCGTGACCGCCTCGGTTGTTCCTTGGAGCAGGGTCCAAGTCTCCTGGATCACGTTCGATGAGAAAATCACGTTCCCAAAGATTTCCTTCCGTTTGGACTCCGTTTGATATTTTGTTTCTTCGAAACACTGAAATAGGCAAAAAATACAACAATTCTGCGCTGGGCCTCCGGTTAATAGGTTAGTCCCAAAAATAATATAAAAGTGGAAAATAAAGCCCAATATAGTCCAAAATAGTAGATAAAGTAGCATGGAGCAATCAAAAAATATAGATACGTTGGAGACGTATCATTACTCCACACATCAACCGCTATCCAGCATGCATCTAGAGTATTAAGTTCATGAAGAACAGAGTAACACTTTAAGAAAGATGACATGATGTAGAGGGATAAACTCATGCAATATGATATAAACCCCATCTTTTTATCCTAGATGGCAACAATACAATACGTGCCTTGCTGCCCCTGCTGTCACTGGGAAAGAACACCGCAAGATTGACCCCAAAGCTAAGCACTTCTCCCATTGCAAGAAAGATCAATCTAGTAGGCCAAACCAAACCGATAATTCGAACAGACTTGCAAAGATAACTTAATCACACATAAAATAATTCAGAGGAGATTCAAATATTTCTCATAGATAAACTTGATCATAAACCCACAATTCATCGGATCCCGACAAACACACCGCAAAAAGAGTTACATTGAATATATCTCCAAGAAGAGGAAGGAGAACTTTGTATTGAGAATCAAAGAGAGAGAAGAAGCCATCTAGATAATAACTATGGACCAGAAGGTCTGTGGTAAACTACTCACAACTCATCGGAGAGGCCTTGGGGTTGATGTAGAGGCCCTCCATGGTGGATTCCCCTCTGGCAGAACGTCGGCGACGGCTCCAAGATGGGATCTCGCGGATACAGAAGGTTACGGCTGTGGAAATAGTTTTTCGGTGGCTCCCCTGATGGTTTCGAGGTACATGGGTATATATAGGAGGAAGAAGTACGTCGGTGGACGCTCGATGGGCCCACGAAGGTGGGGGCGCGCCCAGTCCTAGGGGGCACGCCGGGCACCCTCGTGGCCGCCTTGCTTGTTTCTTGACTTGCACTCCAAGTCCTCTGGATCATGTTTGTTCCAAAAAGATCGCCCCCGAAGGTTTCATTCCGTTTGGACTCTGTTTGATATTCCTTTTCCTTGATATACTGAAAAAGGCAAAAAACAGCAATTCGGGTTGGGCCTCCAGTTAGTAGGTTAGTCCCAAAAATGATATAAAAGTGTAAAGTAAAGCCCATAAACATCCAAAATGGGTAATATAATAGCATGGAACAATCAAAAATTATAGATACATTGGAGACGTATCAAGCATCCCCAAGCTTAATTCCTGCTCGTCCTCGAGTAGGTAAATGATAAAAACAGAATTTTTGATGTGGAATGCTACCTAGCATAATTCTCAATGTAATTTTCTTTATTGTGGCATGATTGTTCAGATCCAAATGATTCAAGATAAAAGCTTATAAAACATAAAAATAGTAATACTTCGAAGCATACTAACAAATAATCATGTCCTATCAAAATAACATAGCCAAAGAAAGCTTGTCCCTACAAAATCATATAGTTAGGCCATGCTTCATCTTTATCACACAAAATACTCCTATCATGCACAACCCCGGTTTCAGCCAAGCAATTGGTTCATACTTTTTAAGGCGCTTCAGCTTTTTCAACTCTTACGCAATACGTGAGTGCAAGCCATGGACATAGCACTTTATGTGGTATATGGTGGTGGTTGTGTGGACAAAAAGGGAGAAGATAGTCTCACATCAACTAGGCATATCAACGGGCTATGGAGATGCCCATTAATAGATATCAATGTGAGTGAGTAGGGATTGCCATGCAATGGATGCACTAGAGCTATAAATATATGAAAGCTCAACAAAAAGAAACTAAGTGGGTGTGCATCCAACTTGCTTGCTCACGAAGACCTAGGGCATTTTGAGGAATCCCATCATTGGAATATACAAGCCAAGTTCTATAATGAAAAATTCCCACTAGTATATGAAAGTGACAACATAGGAGACTCTCTATCATGAAGATCATGGTGCTACTTTGAAGCACAAGTGTGGAAAAAGAGATAGTATCATTGTCACTTCTCTCTTTTTCTCTCAAATTTGTTTCCTTTTTTTTGTTTTCTTCTTGGTGGGCTTCTTTGGCCTCTTTTTTCATGGGCTTCTTTGGCCTCTTTTATTTTTATAAAGTCCAAAGTCTCATCTCGACTTGTAGGGGAATCATAGTCTTCATCATCCTTTCCTCACTTGGGACAATGCTCTAATAATAAAGATCATCACACTTTTATTGATTTACAACTCAAGGATTACAACTCAATATTTAGAACAAAATATGACTCTATGTGAATGCCTCCGGCGGTGTACCAGGATATGCAATGAATCAAGAGTGACATGTATGAAAAATTATGAAGGTGGCCTTGCCACAAATACAATGTCAACTACATGATCATGCAAAGAGCATTATGACAATGATGGAGTGTGTCATAATAAACGGAACGGTGGAAAGTTGCATGGCAATATATCTCAGAATGGCTATGTAAATGCCATAATAGGTAGGTATGGTGGCTGTTTTGAGGAAGGTAAATAATGGGTGCATAATACCGACGAAAGTTGCGCAGCACAATAGAGGCTAGCAAAGTGGAAGGGTAAGTGTGCGTATATCCATGGACTCACATTAGTCATAAAGAACTCATATACTTATTGCAAAAGTCTACTTGCCCTCGAAGCAAAGTACTACTATGCATGCTCCTAGGGGAAGGGTTGGTAAGAGTTAACCATCGCGCGATCCCGACCTCCACTCATAAGGAAAGCAATTAAAAGTGCATCCCATGCAACAAATTTCTCACATAACTTTTACCATGCGTGCATGCTACGAGACTTGCCAACTTCAACACAAGTATTTCTCAATTTCATAATTACCCAACTATCATGACTCTAGCATTATTACCTTCATATCTCAAAACAATTATCAAGCATCAAATTGATCATAGCTTTTAATGCACTTTCTATGATAGTTTTTGTTATACCCAACTTGGATGCTCACCATTCTAGGACCAATTTTATAACCATAGAAAATACCATGCTTTTCTAAAAGACTCTCAAAATAATATAAGTCAAGCATGAGAGATTAACAATTTCTACAAAATTAAGCCACCACCGTGCTCTAAAAGATATAAGTGAAGTACTAGAGCAAAAATTATCTAGCTCAAAAGATATAAGTGAAGCACATAGAGTATTCTAATAAATTTCAAATCAAGAATTTCTATACCAATAGGTGTACAGAAAGGATGATTGTGGTAAACTAAAAAGAAAAAACTAATATCATACACGACGCTCCAAGCAAAACACATATCATGTGGCGAATAAAAATATAGCTCCAAGTAAAGTTACCGATAGACGAAGAAGAAAGAGGGGATGCCTTCCGGGACATCCCCAAGCTTAGGCTTTTGGTTGTACTTGTATATTGCCTTGGGGTGCCATGGGTATCCACAAACTTAGGCTTTTGCCACCCTTTATTCCATAATCCATCAAATCTTTACCCAAAACTTGAAAACTTCACAACACAAAACTCAACAGGAAATCTCATATGCTCCGTTGGTGCAAGAAAATAAAACCACCACATAAGATACTGTAATGAACTCATTCTTTATTTATATTGGTGTTAAACCTACTGTATTCAAACTTCTCTATGGTTCATACCCCTACATACTAGCCATAGATGCATAAAAATAAGCAAACAACACACGAAAAACAGAACCTGTCAAAAACAGAACAGTCGGTAGCAATCTGTAACTTTCGGTTACTTCTGGAACTCCAAAAATCCTACCAAAATAGGACATCCTAGGAAATTTGTCTATTGATCTACATCAAAAAGAATCAACGCAAAATCGCGTTTCTGTGATTTATTGATTTTTTTCTCGTGAGCGCAAAGTTTCTGTTTTTCAGCAGAATCATATTAACACATACCATAGGTTATCCTATAGGTTCTACTTGGCACAAACCACTGTTTAAGAAATCGGCCGATTCAATGATTTATCGGCCGATTAATCGCTACTCGGGCTGTGACCGCTAAGATAAGACCATATCTTCACCATTAATCTCTTGGGCCGATTTATCGGTCTGACAACCGATTTATCGCGAATATTCCGATTAATCGGGCTGGGCCCATCTGTACAGAAACCTCAAAATGGGCCTCCCTTTTCCCGCACAACATTGCCACTCGATAGGGTTTGGGGTCCTCTCCAGTGTCCACACCGCTGCCATGTTTCGGATCCACACTGCCACCCCCATTCCTGATCCACTCTAGCGCCGCCACCCCTTTTTCCTCCGACGGCCGGAGCTAGCACCGCCGGAGCTGCCATCCTCTAGATCGTCTCCTCATATTCCCCAATAGCTAGCTCACCTGTGCAGCTGCGCCCTCGTCATCTCTCCATCTCCAGCTGCAGACAGCCGCATGGGAGCTTCGCTAGGAGCAAGACTGCCGATGCCCGAATATTGGAGCTCGCCGCCGCCACCACTTCAGCGCTTCCTCTAGCAACAACAGAGCTCCGCAACCCCTTCCTCCACTACCACAAGATCGGCGCCGCCGTTCCTCCAGGGGCACTAGATCGACCGGAGCAGTTCGCCGCCGCCACCTCTTCCTCCAGCCGCGCAACATCCCAGCCGCTCCTTCCTCTAGCAGCAAGCAAGCTGAGGACTAGACCTGCTGGTGCTGCCATCCCCGCTCCAGGTAATATTTGTAGCTGCAATTGTGCTCCTTCGATTAGAACTTAGTGGATAACTAGATGCTGCAATTGTTCCAGGGGACTAGATGCTTTGGTTAGTAGATGTCTAGATGGCCAAATACATGCTACAATTAATTTACTAATTGTTTGATACTTTGGTATTTTGGTTAGTAGATGATGCTGTTGTTACATTATATTTTGGCAATTTACTATGTTGAATACATGTTGCTGGCCTTGTCCAAATGTCTAATACATGTTGCTTCCGTTGTGTAAATGTCTAATACATGTTGCTGCCTTTGTAATTTTGTAGATGTCTGCTTCTGGTACTTCAGGGGAAAAGCCATTACCAATGAAGGCATGTTTGGGAAGGTGGTTGCCACAAAAGCCATTACCAATGAAAATTAAAATGCTGGTAAGCTTGTTCTCACTGATAATTTTGCCATATTGCATTTCTGAAAGTTTTGGGCTGGTGCATTATAGTTACAATTTTCTATAAATGTAGGGGAGTGGTGGGCAACTTATGGACTACAAACTCCTATATTGATGCACATGGCTTTGAGGATACTCAACTTGACCACAAGTTCATCCAGATGTGAAAGAAATTGGAGCATTTTTGAACAAGTAATTCCCAACTTGCAAATACTCAAATCTGATCCTTACTTTGTTTTTGACAAGATGTGAATCTCCAAGCTTCACTCTGCAATTTGTAGGTAGATGCAAAGAGGAGAAATAAACTAGATGTGCATCGTAGGGACGATCTAGTTTATATTCAATTCAATGGAAGAATGCTAGACAAGAGAAAGAAGTACTCATCATCTTGTGATGTCCTCCTTGGTGAAGATGCTTCCACAACCCAAGATTGGATATGTGAAGATGCTTACATTGATGATGAGATGGGGGCAACCGAAGATGACAATGCAATGGAGCCTCATAGAAGTCTTAGGGTGAGAGAACTACATGAGGTGGAAGAGTTCGTTTGCGATGATGAATCCGACATTGTGCCTATCAATGAGGATGAGGTAGAGTTCGAGTCTGATGATGATGGGGTTGGGATAGAAGAATCCAATGAAAATGGTGAGGAAGACCAGATGCAACCTTGAATCCTATGACAATGACAATGTCGGAGTTCTGCTAGCAGCCTAGCACTTTATTTTGGACTTTTGGTTGTGAGTTGTGAGAGAATCAGAGAGCAAAGGACTATGTGCTCATTGGTGTTTGGCTGTGTGCTAGCAAAGTAGCAAGAACTATGTTATTTATGTTTTCTGGACTTTCTTATGACCTTGTTAAACCTTGTTTGAACTTTTCTGGACCTTGTTATCACCGTATTTGCTTGCAAAGCAGCAAGACTATTATATGCACTGCTGTACTGTACTACTGTATACTATTATGTGTTATATCTTATGTAATATCTATTATACATGCACTGTTTGAGATGCAAAAACAGTACATGTGCTGCTGTAGTGTTGTTCTAATTTTGTGTGTTATGTAATTCTAGTATTCTACAATACTATTATATGCACTTCTGTAATATTGTCCTATTTAAAGGCGTACTGTTTAAGTGAAGATTGGTTATATTTTTGTCTTACCAGTGCTTGAAACCTATGACTTGTATAAAAAATTGACCGATAAATAGTCTACCGATAAAATCGGTTAATCGTCTGATTTTTGATTAATCTCTAATCTCCAGCCAACCGAGACGATAACGATAAGCGATATCCCAAACATTGGCACAAACACTAATTAAAGCAAGAAAACACATCTAACAGAAGGTAGATGAAAAATTTCTTACTAAACAGGAACAAAAACAAACAAACTAAAATAAAATTGGGTTGCCTCCCAACTAGCGCTATTGTTTAACGCCCCAAGCTATGCATACAAGCGAGGATAGATCTAACTAGTGCCATCTTTGGCACTTGATTCATAAGTAGCTCGCATGATAGATTCATAAGGTAATTTTACTTTCTTTCTTGGAAAGTGCTCCATGCCTTTCCTTAATGTAAATTGGAATCTAATGTTCCCTTCCTTCATATCAATAATCGCACCAATCGTTCTAAGGAAAGGTCTACCAAGAGTAATAGGACATGAAAGATTGCAATCAATGTCAAGAACGATAAAATCTATGGGCACATAGTTCCTGTCTGCAATAATAAGAACATCATTGATCCTTCACATAGGCCTTTTAATGGTGGAATCCGCAAGGTGGAAATTTAAAGAGTAATCATCAAGATCATGGAAACCTAGAATATCACATAAAGTTTTCGGAATTGTGGAAACACTAGCACCCAAATCACACAAAGCATAACACTCATAATCTTTAATTTTAATATTTATAGTAGGTTCCCACTCATCATTAAGTTTGCTAGGTATAGAAATTTCCAAATTAAGTTTTTCATCATGAGATTGCATCAAAGCATCAACAGTATGTTTGGTAAAGGCTTTGTTTTGACTGTAAGCATGAGGAGAATTCAACACGGATTGCAACAAGGAAATACAATCAACTAAAGAACAATTATCATAATTAAATTCCTTGAAATCCAAGATAGTGGGTTCAATGCTATTTAAAGTCTTGACCTCTCCAATCCCACTTTTACCAAATTTAGCATCAAAATCTAAAAACTCTGAATCATTGGGACGCCTTTTAACTAAAGTTGACTCATCTCCAGCCCCATCATTATTAAGATTCATATTGCAAAACAAAGATCTGATAGGGGACACATCTATAACTTTTAGATCTTCATCATTATTTTCATGGAGACTAGAAGAACACGCTTTCACAAAGCAATCTTTCTTAGCACGCAATCTAGCGGTTCTTTCCTTGCACTCGTCAATGGAAAGTCTCATAGCTTTGAGAGACTCATTGATATCATGCTTAGGAGAAGTAGATCTAAGTTTCAAAGAATCAACATCAAGCGATAGTCTATCAATGTTCCTAGCCAAATCATCAACTTTAAGCAATTTTTCTTCAAGCAGACATTAAAATTCTTTTGAGATACATACATTCTTTCACACTATTTTCAAAATCAGAGGGCATCTTATTAAAATTACCATAAGAATTATTGTAGGAATTTCCATAATATTAGGGGAATTACTAGGGAACGATCTAGAATTAAAGTTTCCTCTATAAGCATTGCTACCAAAAATTATTCCTACCAACAAAATTCACATCCATAGATTCATTATTATTCTCAATCAAAGTAGACAAGGGAATATCATTGGGATCAACAAGAGCACTCTTAGTAGCAAACAATTTCATAAGTTCATCCATCTTTCCACTCAAAACATTAATTTCTTCTATAGCATGCACTTTTTTACTAGTAGATCTTTCGGTGTGCCATTGATAATAATTAGCTATAATATTATCTAGGAGTTTAGTAGCTTCTCCCAATGTGATTTCCATAAATGTGACTCCCGCGGCCGAATCTAAAAGATTCCTAGAAGCAAAATTCAATCCGGCATAAAATTTTTGTATGATCGTCCATAAATTCAAACCATGAGTAGGGCAATTGTGAATCATCAATTTCATTCTTTCCCAAGATTGGGCAACATGCTCATGATCAAGTTGTTTAAAATTCATAATATCGTTCCTAAGAGAGATGATCTTAGCGGGAGGAAAATACTTAGAGATAAAAGCATATCTTTGCACTTATTCCATGAATCAATAGTATTTTTAGGCAAAGATGAAAACCAAATTTTAGCACGATCTCTAAGTGAAAACGGAAATTACTTCAATTTACCAATATCATCATCCGTATCTTTCTTCTTTTGCATCTCACAGAAATCAACAAAGTTGTTTAGATGGGTAGCAGCATCTTCACTAGGAAGGCCGGAAAATTGATCTTTCATAACAAGATTTAGCAAAGCAGCATTGATTTCACAAGACTCAACATCATTAAGAGGAGCAATCGGAGTACTAAGGAAATCATTATTATTGGTATTGGAAAAGTCACACAATTTGGTATTATCTTGCGCCATCGCAACAAGCAATCCAACACACAAGCAAACAAAAAGGCTAGCGGAAGAGAGAGAGAGAGAGAGAGGAGATTGGGAAAGAGAGGGCGAATAAACTGGCAAGGGTGAAGTGGGGAAAAGGAAAACAAGAGGAAAATGGCAAATGATGTAAATGCGAGGGAGATGAGTTTGTGATGGGTACTTGGTATGTCTTGACTTGAGCGAAGACCTCCCCGGCAACCGCGCCAGAAATCCTTCTTGCTACGTCTTGACCTTGCGTTGGTTTTCCTTGAAGAGGAAAGGGTGATGCATCACAGTAGCGTAAGTATTTCTCTCAGTTTTTGAGAACCAAGGTATCAATCTAGTAGGAGGATCCTCACAAGTCCCATGCACCTACACAAACAAACAAAGAACTCGCAACCAATGCAATAAAGGGGTTGTCAATCCCTTCACAACCACTTGCGAAAGTGAGATCTGATAGAGATAACATGATAAGATAAATATTTTTTTTGTAATTTACGGTATAGATTGGAAAAGTAAAGATGCAAATAAAAGTAGATTGAAAGCTTATATGGTAAGAGATAGACCCGGGGGCCATAGCTTTCGCTAGTGGCTTCTCTCAAGATAGCATAATTATTACGGCGGGTGAACAAATTACTATTGAGCAATTGATAGAGAAGAGAATAATTATGAGATTATCTAGGCATGATCATGTATATAGGCATCACGTCCGTGACAAATAGACCGACTCCTGCCTGCATCTACTACTATTACTCCACACATCGACCGTTATCCAGCATGCATCTAGAGTATTAAGTTCATGAAGAACAGAGTAACGCTTTAAGAAAGATGACATGATGTAGAGGGATAAACTCATGCAATATGATATAAACCTCATCTTTTTATTCTCGATGGCAACAATACAGTACGTGCCTTGCTGCCCCTGCTGTCACTGGGAAAGGACACCGCAAGATTGAACCCAAAGCTAAGCACTTCTCTTATTGCAAGAAAGATCAATCTAGTAGGCCAAACCAAACCGATAATTCAAAGAGACTTGCAAAGATAACTTAATCACACATAAAAGAATTCAGAGCAGATTCAAATATTTCTCATAGATAAACTTGATCATAAACCCACAATTCATCGGATCTCGACAAACACACCGCAAAAAGAGTTACATCGAATAGATCTCCAAGAAGAGTAAGGAGAACTTTGTATTGAGAATCAAAGAGAGAGAAGAAGTCATCTAGTTAATAACTATAGACCCGAAAGTCTGTGGTAAACTACTCACAACTCATTGGAGAGGCCTTGGGGTTGATGTAGAGGCCCTCTGTGGTGGATTCCCCCTCCGGCAGAACACCGGCGATGGCTCCAAGATGGGATCTCGCGGATACATAAGGTTACGGTGGTGGAAATAGTTTTTCGGTGGCTCCCCTGATGGTTTCAGGGTACATGGGTATATATATAGGAGGAAGAAGTACGTCGGTGGACGCTCGAGGGGCCCACGAGGGTGGGGGGCACGCCCAGCCCTAGGGGGTGCGCCAGGCACCCTCGTGGCCTCCTCGCTTGTTTCTTGACTTGCACTCCGAGTCCTCTGGATCACGTTTGTTCTAAAAAGATCGCTCCCGAAGGTTTCATTCCATTTGGACTCCGTATGATATTCCTTTTCTTCGATATACTAAAATAGGAAAAAAATAATTCGGGCTGGGCGTCCGGTTACTAGGTTAGTCCCAAAAATGATATAAAAGTGTAAAGTAAAGCCCATAAGCATACAAAACGGGTAATATAATAGCATGGAACAATCCAAAATTATAGATACATTGGAGATGTATCAATGATCAACATAGTGATGTTCACCATTGAAAACTACTCCATCTCACGTGATGATCGGACATGGTTTAGTTGATTTGGATCACGTGATCACTTAGATGATTAGAGGGATGTCTATCTAAGTGGGAGTTCTTAAGTAGTATGATTAATTGAACTTTAATTTATCGTGAACTTAGTACCTGATAGTATTTTGCATGTCTATGTTGTTGTAGATCAATGGCCCGTGCTACTGTTCCTTTGAATTTTAATGCGTTCCTTGAGAAAGCTAAGTTGAAAGATGATGGTAGCAATTACACGGACTGGGTCCGTAACTTGAGGATTATCCTCATTGCTGCATAGAAGAATTACGTCCTGGAAGCACTGTTAGGTGCAAGACCCGCTGCAGGAGCAACACCGGACGTTGTGAATGTCTGGCAGAGAAAAGCTGATGACTACTCGATAGTTCAATGTGCCATGCTTTACGGCTTAGAACCGGGACTTCAACGACATTTTGAACGTCATGGAGCATATGAGATGTTCCAGGAGTTGAAGTTAATATTTCAAGCAAATGCCCGGATTGAGAGATATGAAGTCTCCAATAAGTTCTATAGCTGCAAGATGGAGGAGAATAGTTCTGCTAGTGAACATATACTCAAAATGTCTGGGTATAACAACCACTTGATTCAACTGGGAGTTAATCTTCCAGATGATAGTGTCATTGACAGAATTCTTCAATCACTGTCACCAAGCTACAAGAGCTTCATGATGAACTATAATATGCAAGGGATGAACAAGACAATTCCCGAGCTCTTCGCAATGCTAAAGGCTGCGGAGGTAGAAATCAAGAAGGAGCATCAAGTGTTGATGGTCAACAAGACCACCAGTTTCAAGAAAAAGGGTAAAGGGAAGAAAGGGAACTTCAAGAAGAACGACAAGCAAGTTACTGCTCAAGTGAAGAAGGCCAAGTCTGGACCTAAACCTGAGACTGAGTGCTTCTACTGCAAAGGGACTGGTCACTGGAAGCGGAACTGCCCCAAGTATTTAGCGGATAAGAAGGATGGCAAGGTGAACAAAGGTATATGTGATATACATGTTATTGATGTGTAACTTACTAATGCTCGCAGTAGCACCTGGGTATTTGATACTGGTTATGTTGCTAATATTTGCAACTCGAAACAGGGACTATGGATTAAGCAAAGATTGGCTAAGGACGAGGTGACGATGCGCGTGGGAAATGGTTCCAAAGTCGATGTGATCGCGGTCGGCACGCTACCTCTACATCTACCTTCAGGATTAGTTTTAGACCTGAATAATTGTTATTTGGTGCCAGCATTGAGCATGAACATTATATCTGGATCTTTTTTGATGTGAGACGGTTATTCATTTAAATCTGAGAATGATGGTTGTTCTATTTATATGAGTAATATCTTTTATGTTCATGCACCCTTGAAGAGTGGTCTATTTTTATTGAATATCGATAGTAGTGACACACATATTCATAACATTGAAGCCAAAAGATGCAGAGTTGATAATGATAGTGCAAATTATTTGTGGCACTGCCGTTTGGGTCATATTGGTGTAAAGCGCATGAAGAAACTCCATTCTGATGGATTTTTGGAATCACTTGATTATGAATGACTTGGTACTTGCGAACCATGCCTCATGGGCAAGATGACTAAAACTCCATTCTCCGGAATAATGGAGCGAGCAATAGACTTGATGGAAATCATACATACTGATGAATGTGGTCCGATGAATATTCAGGCACACGGCGGGTATCGTTATTTTCTCACCTTCACAGATGATTTGAGCAGATATGGGTATATCTACTTGATGAAACATAAGTCTGAAACATTTGAAAAGTTCAAGGAATTTCAGAGTGAAGTGGAAAATCATCGTAACAAGAAAGTAAAGTTTCTCGATCTGATCATGGAGGAGAATATTTGAGTTACGAGTTTGGTCTTCATTTGAAACAATGCGGAATAGTTTCGCAACTCACGCCACCCAGAACACCACATCGTAATGGTGTGTCCGAACATCGTAACCGCATTTTATTAGATATGGTGCGATCTATGATGTCTCTTACTGATTTACCGCTATCATTTTGGGGTTATGCTTTAGAGACGGATGCATTCATGTTAAATAGGGCACCATCTAAATCCGTTGAGAAGACGCCTTATGAACTGTTGTTTGGCAAGAAACCAAAGTTGTCATTTCTGAAAGTTTGGGGCTGCAATGCTTATGTGAAAAAGCTTCAACCTAATAAGCTCGAACCCAAATCGGAGAAATGTGTCTTCATAGGATAACCAAAGGAAACTGTTGGGTACACCTTCTATCACAGATCCGAAGGCAAGACATTCGTTGCTAAGAATGGATTCTTTCTAGAGAAGGAGTTTCTCTCGAAAGAAGTGAGTGGGAGGAAAGTAGAACTTGATGAGGTAACTGTACCTGCTTCCTTATTGGAAAGTAGTTCATCACAGAAATCAGTTCCTGTGATCCCTACACCAATTGGTGAGGAAGCTGATGATAATGATTGAGGGAGTCCTGGATTAGGGGGTGTCCGGATGACCGGACTATTACCTTTGGCCGGACTCCTGGACTATGAATATACAAGATTAAAGACTTCGTCCCATGTTCGGATGGGACTTTCCTTGGCGTGGAAGGCAAGCTTGGTGATACGGATATGTAGATCTCCTCCTATTGTAACCAACTCTGTGTAACCCTAGCCCTCTCCGGTGTCTATATAAATCGGATGGTTTTAGTCCGTAGGACGAACAACAATCATACCATAGGCTAGCTTCTAGGGTTTAGCCTCTCTGATCTCGTGGTAGATCAACTCTTGTACTACCCATATCATCAATATTAATCAAGCAGGAGTAGGGTTTTACCTCCATCGAGAGGGCCCGAACCTGGGTAAAAACATCATGTCCCTTGTCTCCTGTTACCATCCGCCTAGACGCACAGTTCGGGACCCCCTACCCGAGATCCGCCGGTTTTGACACCGACATTGGTGCTTTCATTGAGAGTTCCTCTGTGTCGTCATCTTTAGGCCCGATGGCTCCTCCGATCATCAACAACAATGCGGTCCAGGGTGAGACTTTTCACCCCGGATAGATCTTCATATTTGGCGGCTTTGCACTGCAGGCCAATTCGCTTGGTCATCTGGAGCAGATCGAAAGCTAGGCCCCTGGCCATCAGGTCAGGTTTGCAAGTTTGAACTACACGGCTGACATCCACGGAGACTTGATCTTCGACGGGTTCGAGCCACGGCCAAGCGCGCTGCACTGTCACGATGGGCATGATCTAGCTCTGTCGCCGAACAATGCCCAAGAGACCGCCCTAGTGTCCGCTCCGACCCTTAGCTCGGAGCCGACTGCGCCAATCGAGGATGGGTGGCTGGACACTGCCTCGGGAGCTGCAATCTCTATGGCGATCGAGACGAACACCAGCCTTGTCCTTTGCGAAGCTCGTGACTCCAAGGTGCCAGACTCCTTTCCGGACTCCGAACCTTCCGCGCCCCTGCCGATCGATCCCGATTGGGCGCCGATCATGGAGTTCGCCACCGCGGACATCTTTCAGCACTCGCCCTTCAGCGACATCCTGAATTCACTAAAGTCTCTCTCTTTATCAGGAGAGCCCTGGCCGGACTATGGTCAGCAAGATTGGGATGCGGACGACGAAGAAATTCAAAGCCCACCCACCACCCACTTCGTAGCCACTGTCGATGATTTAATCGACATGCTCGACTTCGACTCCGAAGACATCAATGGTATGGACGCCGATGCAGGAGACGACCAAGAACCAGCGCCTATAGGGCACTGGAAAGCCACCTCGTCATACGACATATATATAGTGGACACCCCAAAAGAAGGGAATGGCGATGGAACAACGGAGGATGACCCCTCCAAGAAACAGCCTAAGCGCCGGCGTCAGAGGCGCCGCTCTAAATCCCGCCAAAGCAAAAATGGCGATTCCGGCACGGGAGATAGTAACACCCCGGACAGTGCCGAAGACAACCCCCTCCAGCAGGATTCAGCATAGGAGGATGGAGAAGCCAGCCCTCATGAGAGAGCGGCAGACAGAGAGGTAGAGGACGATAATTACATGCCTCCCTTCGAAGACAAGGCAAGCCTCGACGACGACGAATTTGTCGTGCCTGAGGATCCTGTCGAACAAGAGCGTTTCAAACGCAGGCTTATGGCCACGGCGAGCATCCTCAAGAAAAAACAGCAGCAGCTTAGAGCTGACCAAGACTTGCTAGCCGACAGATGGACTGAAGTCCTTGCTACCTCTACATTTACCTACGGGATTAGTTTTAAACCTCAATAATTGTTATTTAGTGCCAAGTTTGAGCATGAACATTGTATCTGGGATCTCGTTTGATGCGAGATGGCTACTCATTTAAATCCGAGAATAATGGTTGTTCTATTTATATGAGAGATATGTTTTATGGTCATGCCCCGATGGTCAATGGTTTATCGTTAATGAATCTCGAACGTAATGTTACACATATTCATAGTGTGAATACCAAAAGATGTAAAGTGGATAACGATAGTTCCACATACTTGTGGCACTGCCGCCTTGGTCACATTGGTGTCAAGCGCATGAAGAAGCTCCATGCTGATGGACTTTTAGAGTCTCTCGATTATGAATCATTTGACACATGCGAACCATGCCTCATGGGCAAAATGACCAAGACTCCGTTCTCCGGAACTATGGAGCGAGCAACCAACTTATTGGAAATCATACATACTGATGTGTGTGGTCCAATGAGCGTTGAGGCTCGCGGAGGATATCGTTATGTTCTCACTCTCACTGATGACTTAAGTAGATATGGGTATGTCTACTTGATGAAACACAAGTCTGAGACCTTTGAAAAGTTCAAGGAATTTCAGAATGAAGTAGAGAATCAACGTGACCGAAAGATAAAATTCTTACGATCGGATCGTGGAGGAGAATATTTAAGTCACGAATTTGGTACACACTTAAGAAAATGTGGAATCATTTCACAACTCACGCCACCTGGAACACCTCAGCGTAACGGTGTGTCCAAACGTCGTAATCGCACTCTATTGGATATGGTGTGATATATGATGTCTCTTACCGATTTACCGCTATCATTTGGGGATACGCTCTAAAGACAGCTACATTCACTTTAAATAGGGCACCGTCTAAATCCGTTGAGACGACACCGTATGAATTATGGTTTGGGAAGAAACCTAAGCTGTCATTTCTAAAAGTTTGGGGATGCGATGCTTATGTCAAGAAGCTTCAACCTAAAAAGCTCGAACCCAAATCGGAAAAATGCGTCTTCATAGGATACCCCAAGGAAACTATTGGGTATACCTTCTACTTAAGATCCGAGGGCAAGATCTTTGTTGCCAAGAACGGATCCTTTCTGGAAAAAGAGTTTCTCTCGAAAGGAGTAAGTGGGAGGAAAGTAGAACTCGATGAAGTACTACCTCTTGAACCTGAAACTAGTGCAGCTCAGGAAAATGTTCCTGTGGTGCCTACACCGACTGGAGAGGAAATTAATGATGATGATCAAGGTACTTCGGATCAAGTTGCTACTGAACTTTGTAGGTCCACAAGGACACGTTCCACACCAGAGTGGTATGGCAACCCTGTCCTGGAAATCATGTTGTTAGACAACGGTGAACCTTCGAACTATGAAGAAGCGATGGCGGGCCCAGATTCCAACAAATGGCTTGAAGCCATGCAATCGGAGATAGAATCCATGTATGAAAACAAAGTATGGACTTTGACTGACTTGCCCGATGATCGGCGATCGATAGAAAACAAATGGATCTTTAAGAAGAAGACGGATGCGGATGGTAATGTCACCATCTATAAAGCTCGACTTGTCGCTAAGGGTTATTGACAAGTTCAAGGGATTGACTACGACGAGACTTTCTCTCCCGTAGCGAAGCTTAAGTCCGTCCGAATCATGTTAGCAATTGCCGCATACTATGATTATGAGATATGGCATGATGGACGTCAAAACGGCATTCCTTAACGGTTATCTTAAGGAAGAGGTGTATATGATGCAGCCGGAAGGTTTTGTCGATCCTAAGAATGCTAACAAAGTATGAAAGCTCTAGCGATCCATTTATGGGCTGGTGCAAGCATCTCGGAGTTGGACATTCGGCTTTGATGAGATGATCAAAGTGTTTGGGTTTATGCAGACTTATGGAGAAGCCTGCGTTTACAAGAAAGTGAGTGGGAGCACTGTAGCATTTCTCATATTATATGTAGCATGACAATACTTTTGATGGAAATGATATGAATTCTTGGACAGCATTAAGGCTACTTGAATAAGTGTTTTTCAATGAAGGACCTTGGAGAAGCTGCTTACATATTAGGCATCAAAATCTATAGGAATAGATCGAGACGCCTCATAGGTCTTTCACAAAGCACATACCTTGATAAGATTTGAAGAAGTTCAAAATGGCATCAGTCCAAGAAAGGTTCTTGCCTGTATTGCAAGGTGTGATATTGAGCTCGGTTCAATGCCCGACCACGCGCCAAAAGATAAAGAAGAGATGAGTGTCATCCCCTATGCCTCAGCCATAGGATCTATTATGTATGCCATGCTGTGTACTAGACCTGATGTAACCTTGCCGTAAGTTTGGTAGGAACGTACCAAAGTAATCCGGCAAGGAACACTGGACAGCGGTCAAGAATATCCTGAAGTACCTGAAAAGGACAAAGGACATGTTTCTCATTTATGAGGTGACGAAAGAGCTCGTCATAAAGGGTTACGTCGACGCAAGCTTCGACACAATCTGGATGACTCTAAGTCACAAACCGGATACATGTATATGTTGAATGGTGGAGCAGTAAGCTGGTGCAGCTGCAAGCAGAGCGTCATGGCGGGATCTACATGTGAAGCGGAGTACAAGGCAGCCTTGGAGGTAGTGCATGAAGCAATTTGGGTGAAGGAGTTCATCACCGACCTAGGAGTCATACCCAATGCGTCGGGGCCGATGAAACTCTTCTGTGACAACACTGGAGCTATTGCCCTTGCCAAGGAGCCCAGGTTTCACAAGAAGACCAGGCACATCAAGCGTCGTTTCAACTCCATCCGTGAAAATGTTCAAGATGGAGACATAGATATTTGCAAAGTACATACGGATCTGAATGTCGCAATCCGTTGACTAAACCTCTTTCGCGAGCAAAAACATGATCAACACTAGAACTCTATGGGTGTTCGATTCATCACAATGTAACTAGATTATTGACTCTAGTGCAAGTGGGAGACTGTTGGAAATATGCCCTAGAGGCAATAATAAAAGCATTATTATTATATTCCTTGTTCATGATAATTGTATTTTTTCATGCTATAATTGTGTTATCGGGAAATCGTAATACACGTGTGAATACATAGACCACAATACGTCCCTAGTAAGCCTCTAGTTGACTAGCTCGTTGGTCAACAGATAGTCATGGTTTCCTGACTATGGACATTAGATGTCATTGACAACGGGATCACATCATTAGGAGAATGACGTGATGGACAAGACCCAATCCTAAGCATAGCACAATATCGTGTATTTCATTTTGCTAGAGCTTTTCCAATGTCAAGTATCTCTTCCTTACACCATGAGATCGTGTAACTCCCGGATACCATAGGAGTGCTTTGGGTGTACCAAACGTCACAACGTAACTGGGTGACTATAAAGGTGCACTACAGGTATCTCCGAAAGTGTCTATTGGGTTGACACGGATCGAGACTGGTATTTGTCACTCCGTATTACGGAGAGGTATCACTCGGCCCACTCGGTAGTGCATCATCATAATGAGCTCAAAGTGACCAAGTGTCTGGTCATGGGATCATGCATTACGGTACGAGTAAAGTGACTTGCCGGTAACGAGACTGAACGAGGTATTGGGATACCGACGATCGAGTCTCGGGCAAGTAACATACCGTCTGACAAAGGGAATAGTATACGGGGTTGATTGAATCCTCGACATCGTGGTTCATCCGATGAGATCATCGAGGAGCATGTGGGAGCCAACATGGGTATCCAGATCCCGCTGTTGGTTATTGACCGGAGAGCCATCTCGGTCATGTCTGCATGTCTCCCGAACCCGTAGGGTCTACACACTTAAGGTTCGGTGACGCTAGGGTTATTAGGAAGACTTGTATATGATTACCGAATGTTTTTCGGAGTCCTGAATGAGATCCCGGACGTCACGAGGAGTTCCGAAATGGTCCGGAGGTGAAGATTTATATATGGGAAGTTGTCATACGGACACCGGAAAGTTTCGGGGGCATATAGGTATTGTACCGGGGCCACCGGAGGGGTTCTGGGGGTCCACTGGGAGGGGCCACCCCTCTCGGAGGGCCTCATGGGCCGCAAGGGCCAGGGAACCAGCACCTGGAGGGATGGGCGCCCCCCCCTTGGGCCCATGCGCCTAGGGTTGGGGGGGGAACCCTAGTGGGGGCGCCCCCTTGCTTGGGATCTCATTTATGGACAGCGGTCAAGAATATCCTGAAGTACCTGAAAAGGACAAAGGACATGTTTCTCATTTATGGAGGTGATGAAAAGCTCGTCATAAAGGGTTACGTCGACGCAAGCTTCGACACAGATCTGGATGACTCTAAGTCACAAACCGGATACATGTATATGTTGAATGGTGGAGCAGTAAGCTGGTGCAGCTGCAAGCAGAGCGTCGTGGCGGGATCTACATGTGAAGCGGAGTACAAGGCAGCCTTGGAGGTAGTGCATGAAGCAATTTGGGTGAAGGAGTTCATCACCGACCTAGGAGTCATACCCAATGCGTCGGGGCCGATGAAACTCTTCTGTGACAACACTGGAGCTATTGCCCTTGCCAAGGAGCCCAGGTTTCACAAGAAGACCAGGCACATCAAGCGTCGTTTCAACTCCATCCGTGAACATGTTCAAGATGGAGACATAGATATTTGCAAAGTACATACGGATCTGAATGTCGCAATCCGTTGACTAAACCTCTTTCGCGAGCAAAACATGATCAACACTAGAACTCTATGGGTGTTCGATTCATCACAATGTAACTAGATTATTGACTCTAGTGCAAGTGGGAGACTGTTGGAAATATGCCCTAGAGGCAATAATAAAAGCATTATTATTATATTTCCTTGTTCATGATAATTGTATTTTATTCATGCTATAATTGTGTTATCGGGAAATCGTAATACACGTGTGAATACATAGACCACAATACGTCCCTAGTAAGCCTCTAGTTGACTAGCTCGTTGGTCAACAGATAGTCATGGTTTCCTGACTATGGACATTAGATGTCATTGACAACGGGATCACATCATTAGGAGAATGACGTGATGGACAAGACCCAATCCTAAGCATAGCACAATATCGTGTATTTCATTTTGCTAGAGCTTTTCCAATGTCAAGTATCTCTTCCTTACACCATGAGATCGTGTAACTCCCGGATACCATAGGAGTGCTTTGGGTGTACCAAACGTCACAACGTAACTGGGTGACTATAAAGGTGCACTACAGGTATCTCCGAAAGTGTCTATTGGGTTGACACGGATCGAGACTGGTATTTGTCACTCCGTATTACGGAGAGGTATCACTCGGCCCACTCGGTAGTGCATCATCATAATGAGCTCAAAGTGACCAAGTGTCTGGTCACGGGATCATGCATTACAGTACGAGTAAAGTGACTTGCCGGTAACGAGACTGAACGAGGTATTGGGATACCGACGATCGAGTCTCGGGCAAGTAACATACCGTCTGACAAAGGGAATAGTATACGGGGTTGATTGAATCCTCGACATCGTGGTTCATCCGATGAGATCATCGAGGAGCATGTGGGAGCCAACACGGGTATCCAAATCCCGCTGTTGGTTATTGACCGGAGAGCCATCTCGGTCATGTCTGCATGTCTCCCGAACCCGTAGGGTCTACACACTTAAGGTTCGGTGACGCTAGGGTTATTAGGAAGACTTGTATGTGATTACCGAATGTTTTTCGGAGTCCTGAATGAGATCCCGGACGTCACGAGGAGTTCCAAATGGTCCGGAGGTGAAGATTTATATATGGGAAGTTGTCATACGGACACCGGAAAGTTTCGGGGGCATGTCGGTATTGTACCGGGGCCACCGGAGGGGTTCTGGGGGTCCACTGGGAGGGGCCACCCCTCTCGGAGGGCCTCATGGGCCGCAAGGGGCAGGGAACCAGCACCTGGAGGGCTGGGCGCCCCCCCTTGGGCCCATGCGCCTAGGGTTGGGGGGGACCCTAGTGGGGGCGCCCCTTGCTTGGGGGCAAGCCCCCCTCCCCGGCCGCCCCCCCTCTAGATATCATCTAGAGGGGGCCGGCCCCCTTCCCCCTTCCCCTATAAATAGAGGGGCGAGGGGAGGGCTGAACAGCTAATCCATGGCACAGCCCTCCCCTCCCCAACACCTCTCCTCCTCCGTTGAGTGCTTGGCGAAGCCCTGTCGGAGTACTGCCTCTCCACCATCATCACGCCGTCGTGCTGCTGCTGGAGCCTTCTTCCTCAACCTCTCCTTCCCCTTGCTGGATCAAGAAGGAGGAGACGTTATCCGCTCCGTACGTGTGTTGAACGCGGAGGTGCTGTCCGTTCAGCACTTGGTCATCGGTGATTTGGATCAGGGCGAGTACGACTCCATCATCCCCGTTCTCTTGAACGCTTCCGCACGCGATCTACAAAGTGGTATGTAGATGCAATCTCTCTCCCATGACTCGTTGCTTAGATGAACTCATAGATGGATCTTGGTGAAACCGTAGGAAAAATTGA